>NW_027556180.1:115241598-115736598 GCF_003287225.1 Phascolarctos cinereus | reverse complement strand
GTCAAGGTCCATAATGTCTAAGAACCCTTGAAAACTTTTAAGTCTTTAAAGCTGAAGAGAAGATGCCAATCTTCATTCATAGGGTTCACCCAGTAGAAGTTCCCTAAATTAATGGAATCATAAATCTGTTCAATTTTTTTTTTAAATTGCTATCCTATCTCCCTAATAGATTGTAAGCTTTATGGGGGGGGGGGAATGAGAGCAGGGGTAATGTCACAGGTAAAAGTCTTTTGGTTCTCCTCCTATCTTTCTAACTTTTCAGTAGGTGTTCCCCAATGTTATGTCCTTGGCCAGCACTTCCTCCTCTTTCTCTTTCTCCTTTACTTCTTCTTCTTCTCATTATTATTGTGTTGTTCTCTAGTTCTCTCTCTCTCTCTGTTCCTCTCTTGTCTCTGTCTCTCTATCTCTCTGTCTCTGTCTCTCTTTGTCTCTCTGACTGTCTCTGTGTGTCTGTGTCTGTGTGTCTGTGTGTCTGTTCTGTCTCTCTCTCTCTCTCTAATCTCATTCACTCCCATGATTATTCAGCTATTATTTCTATACAGATAACCCCAATTGTAGTCTTAACTTCTCTTATCGACTAGAGATTCTCATCCTCAGCTTCTTAAAATATCTCTTCTCCTGGTTGCTTCAAGTAAAATATGCATGAAATTGACCTGGACCTTTGCAACAGGTATCTGCAAATCTTCCTACCTCCAATTTCTCTCCATTTCAATTCACAGCTTTCGTGTTTTTGCCATCATAATTTCTCTTATACAGCTGTTTGTATAAGTCAGCTCAAAGAACTTCAGTGTCCCTCTACTGCTTAGGACAATTCAAATTCCTTCAATGATATTTAAGAGTGTCCATAATTTGGCACCACCTTTCCTTTCTAGCATTATATTACTCTTCTCCACGGACTCTGTGATCTAGCTAAACTTGATTACACTATTACTGGAACATATTTATCATTTTCCTGCCTTTGCTTTCGCTGTTCTCTATGCCTAGTGTGTCAGCTGTCCTGAACATCTCTTTTAACACTTTCCTGATAATACCTGTTAGCAACACTTTTCTTCCTTCAACCTAGCAGAGTCCTTATTTTTGAACTTTGCTGATATAATTGTTATCTATGATTTGGAATTATGGTCACCATTGTCTGTATTTTATCTCCCTATGCACCATGAAAACAGTATCTTATCTAATTTCTATAGTTTCCTAAACAGCAAAATAGGAGTTTTGCACAAATAAGGAGTTTATTGAAAGTTTGTGAGCTTGAATTGAACTGAAATAAATTTAACTTGAGAAAGTTCTACTTTTAAATATTAAGCTCATTATAGTTCAGACAATTCTATCTGAGCATTAAAACAATAATTTCAATCAATTATTTGCTTTTGTAAAGATTTAATAATACAGCAAATTTAAAAAAAACTTTTTATATTGTAGTGGTTTGCAATATTTTCCTTGGAAAATATTACAAGAAATGCATATTGAAATGAAGGAATGATAATATGAATTTTCCACTAAAGCCCTACATGAGTAACTTCCCCTCACCCTTGCTTTTTGTTTTATTTTCTGTGTTGTGTTCTTTTATTAGAATGTCGACTTCATGAAGACAATAAGTGACTTTATTTTTCCGCTTGTACTTTTTTTCTCAGTGCTTAGAACAATGCCTGACATTATACTAAGCACTTAATAAATGCTTATGGACTACTTGAAGAGAGAGCTATTAATTGATCATCTCTGGACAATACAATAGGCATCATATACTTTTCTATTTTTCAGAGCTCATTTTTACTAGTGGCAAAAAAAGAACATATTAACTATATGAAGCTGTAGTTATGAATGCCAAATTCATATTCTTTAGGCAATCAAACATTGAAAAAGTACATGAGCTGTTAGTCTTGTTTGGGGAGGCAGAACACATATGAGATTGGGCATTTTCTATTACTACATTGGCATCAGGTGATTGTTAGACTTTCTGGATGAAAGAAAGACACGAGGAGTCAATCATGAAGAGAAAACAATAATGAATCATGGCTTTGTAATGTCAAAATATGCTGAAGGGATACCTTAAAATCAATCTTATATGAAAGCAAAATAGATTATGTAGGTTTACTCTTTTTTTTTAACATGGGAGGGTAATTTGGCAATATCAATAAAAATTTTGGCACCTGTTATGTGAAAGGCACTGAACTAGAAATGACAGTGGATTAAAAAAAATATTCTGTGCCCTCAGAATTTATAATCTAGATGGAAGTATATGTTCACTGTATATTAGAGCATGTTAGCACTCCATGCTGCCAAACAAGTCTTTCAAACATTAGAATCAATGATTAAGTTCTCAACTTTCCCTCACCCAAATTGCTAGACTGTTGGTTCATCCTATTGTGTCCAAAAATTCCCTATTGACCTCTTCTGAACACATTATAAATTTGCTTTTCATAACATTCCATCTATTGTCCAGATTTTATGTGAAATATATACCTCATCTCTATCTAATATAATTAATGAATCTATGTATCTTTCGATCTATATGTTTATTTCTATATATTGGTATAGACATAAAGAGCTGTCTCTGTATTGAGAGTGACAAAAAGAGAGGGGGAGGAAGAGAGAGAAGAGAGAGAGAGAGAGAGAGAGAGAGAGAGAGAGAGAGAGAGAGAGAGAGAGAGAGAGAGAGAGAGAGAGAAATGGGTAGAATTGGCCTCAAAGTCACGATAGACTGAGTACAAGAGCCCTGTCTTTGAAACATGCTGTCTGTGTGACACTGGACAAGTCACTTATTCTACCCATGCTTCAAACAATTCTCTAAATTAAAGTAGATAGAAATTTGCCTATGTGGTTGAAAATGTACATTATCATTAGGGCTTGTATGTGGGTTGTACTTTCCCCCCAAAGTCATTATTATTATAATTTTTCTTTTCACACACACACACACACACACACACACACACAGGATTCATTCTTATTTTATAACCAACCTGTATTTTGGTAAATATTATATCCATCCATCTCTATCACCAGTTATGTACAGAGATACACAAATCATAATGGGGAGAAAATAACCAGTGTAAATTTTGATTTTTATAGACATTATCTAGCCATCATGAATGCATTACTTTACAAACTTCTTAGTATGCTAGTTCCTGTAATGTATAGTAAAAATGTTCAATTTTTTGAGCTGAAACAAGTATATTTTAAACGAATAATTTTGCTTAGTTATTCCACACATAGGAGTGTTTACATTTATATATATTAGTGAAAATATTTTTATGCATCTGTGTTGTGTTTGCTGCAGTACTAAGGGGATCTGTATTCAAAATTATTTTGGAAAAGTTTCTAATATAGTAGATTTTCTATCCTTCCTAGTATGAGAGACTAAGTTTACCTAATCTGGCCTATTTTCCCCTTAAGGCACAAACACCTCCCCTGAGAGATTATTCCATAATTAAATAATTTCTCTTTTTAGGTCATGCACTTTTATGTGTATTTAGTCCAACTTCTTTTCTCATTTTAACCCATTGTTCCTAGTGTTAACTAGAAGTAAGATTGCTACTACTTCATTTTGTGCTTAGTGTTAAATTCATTTAGACCCCAGAAATCAGCAATTTTGTCCCCTTTTATCTATCAATTCATCCAACAATGTATATTTAACTTTCTTAATTTTAACTTAAAAATCAACATTTTTTAATTCTCTAAATTCCTCTGTGTCTCTCTGTTTTTCTTTTATAATTATATGGATAATCTCATATTTATGCATGTTTTCTGGCACTGTAGTGGTCCCAAATGAATTTAGTGGTCTACTCCCATTTTTAGTTTGTTCATTTATTCCATCGTGTCCAACTCTTTGTGACCCCATGGACCATGGAATGTCAGGACCTTCTATCTTCTACTATCTTCTGAAGTCTGTCCAAATGTCTATTCTCACTTAAAGTTACCCAATCAGTCCCAAGAAACAATGTTATCCCCTTAAAACTTAAATAAGTCATCTTAAAAAAAAAACTTCTAGATTGATTTTTATATAAATTAAGTGGAATAGATATAAATGACTTTTGTCCTGAATTGATGAATGAAGTTAAGTGGCCTTGTTGCCTGGGGGAGGGGTTTGCTGGAAGCTGTTAACTTATAGGGTCTCTTCTTTTGTATGAGTTATTTGTGATTATCCTTTCTTTCCAACCTCCAAATTAACTTAAAATTTTATCAGTTTTCAACTGCCTAAAAAGCACTATACTCAATAATAGGTTGGTTTCTTTTTTAAAGGATACAATACGGGTTCTACTTTCAATGAGTTGAGGTAGGATGGGTCTTCATGTAGAGCTAGCACCAAGGTAGAGCTCTGAAGTGTGGAAAGGACTTGGAAAGTTCATTCCAGGCAAAGGAGAGTGTGAATAAATGTGGGGGAACTAAAGAGGAAGGGTAAGAATGGAGGCTAGAGATTAGGGGGAAGTAATAACAATATCATAATATCTTGAATTTAGAAGAGACCTCAGAGGGTCATTTAATTCATCCTTTACTTGAATAAGAGTCTCTTCTTCAAAATTTCTGACAAGCGACCATCCACATTACTTTTGAAGATATCCATTGAAAGGGATCCCACTTACTTTTAAAGGAAGCCATTATACTTTGGGGTAGCTCTAACAGCAAGCTATTTTTTTTCCCTTAAAGGTCATCTAAACTTGTCCTTCTAGAGTCCATTGTTTCTAAATTTGCCCTCTAGGGTTAAGCAGAGGTTAAATGATCACATAGCTAGTAAGTGTCTGAGGCCAGATTTAAATTCAGATTTTTCTGAGTCCAGCACTATCTCCACTGTGCCACCTAGCTGCCTCTAGAGGGCCCATAATTAATATGAAAATGATGGATTTTATTTCACTTAATTCTAAGGATCATTATATTATATTTTCTTGTAGGCACAAATAAAGTTAAAAGTATATTTTGTGAAATTTTATTCATTTAAGGAAAATAAACTTAAAAAATACTCATGATCAGGGGTGGAGTGGTAACCAACCCATTCACTCAAATCTACCAGTTTTAAGACTTTAGCCTCTTCAAGCCTTACCTGCGATTTCCAAATGAGTGGCTATTGCCATACCTCCTTGCTAAGTTTACTGGGATTTGTTTGCTTGTGGCATACCTGCTTCAATGCAGAGATAGAAATAAATAGGTAAGAAGGGTGGCACCGATTTCCATAAAAGATTCCGCCACTCACTAAACTGTTCCTTGCCAAAGTATTCTTTCGAGTTGTTTCCTGCTTGTGCATCTTCTTCTTCTTTTTTTCTGTGATTTCCTTGAGTCAATTAAATGGAATGTCAATTCCCATTACCAGCATTTTGTATATACTACTGCATTTGCCTTTGGTATAACTAAACCAACTATATTCTTGACAATCAAGCTTGAGAGAGTCTAAGTAGTGTGATTTAGATAGTACACAGTTAAAAAAAATACAACTCATGACTGCTTTTCCCATGAATCATTCATCTGACTTTTAGAATGTTTCTCCCTTTCAGAAACAGATGCATTTAATGACATTGTAATCTAAATATACATAGTAGTCTCTAGAAAAGGCCCAGTGCACGAGTATATTATTTCACAAACCAGAGTACTATAGAAATCATGAGAATAACAGGTGCTTAATGGAGGTGCACACGTAAGCAAACCCTTGTGGTCCTACAACTTTGTATGGGGCTGGGGGGGTGAAGTTAGATAGGTAATTTTATACTTCTGAGCCAAAAAAGAGGCAGTTGTGATCATTTTGTCAATAGTATGTAGATTTATGTTATGGGATGTAGTTTGCTCAGAACTTAGTGGATGCCATAGAAGTAATTTTAATTGAGATTTTTACAACCATTTGATAACAGTGTTTTGATCACTGTAGTTAGGGCAGGATTCCAACAGTGGCCATAAAATCTGTGACTAATCCACTGAGTCACCCAGTCCCTGTCATATTTTGTTTAATGGCCCATGCTGCCAGAAATTATTATAGCTTTCTAGTAATAATTTTTAAAAAGAGAAACTTTGTAGACACAAAAGACGAATACAAGTTTAAAACTTATGTTTGTAAAAAGACAGTTAATAAAATATACCCTGGCCAGGGTAAGCAATGGAATTTTTTGTTTTCTTTATAATGAGTATTCAGAACCTTAAATCTTATATAGTATAAGGTAACGATGAATATTCCAACTTTGCTTGGCTAATGTTTGCCGGGCACTTACAGATGCTAGAATAATCTCTAATGTTTTTGCTCAATCTGCTCTGGAGATGGATGAAATAAATAGTTTAAACTAATTAATGTAACACCAGCTGTTACAAGTGCTTGGCAGACGTCTGTGCGTTTTGATGGGCAGAGAGCGGCTGTTGTACTTGACTTTATTTTAGTACAATGTTGATCACAGTGTAAGCTGGAATAAATGACAAGCCAAAGGAAGGAACAGAGGATGAATTCCAAGTAATGCAAAATAAAGATCTTTCTCTCTGAAAGAAATATTTATCTATATATATGATGTCTTTAGTTGCTGTGAGCCCGAAGAAGAGAAGTATTACTCTCTCTGGACTTCATTAAGTCATAAACCCTTTGATGGCAACTAGGTTAAACCAGCACAATAGTAATATGGCAGTGAAAGGTTAGGGAAGTGCATACCCATGGTACTGAACCATCTTGGTTTTCAACAGGGCCAAAGAACCTAATGGAATTCAGAGCATTCCACGGCAACTAGATACTTTTTATTTCTCTTTCTGTTAATCAAATGCCATCCAAAAGAAAAATGGCTATTTTATCTAAAATGGATAGGAATATAAATATGATTATATTATTTTAACATGTCTTAGTTAGATGTTTGGTGGTATAGTGTATCAAATGGTAGTTTTAAGAGACACTCTTCTACAGTTTTTATAAAATAAGTCATTTCATCTTTCTGAACCTTGGTTTCATCTATGAAATGATAGACACAAGATCCAGGCTCCCTTCTAGGTCTTTTTTTTTTTAATCCAGTATTCTTCATGAAATAAAAGCACTGAGCATCCCAAAATCTAAATGAGTATATTGTACTGGAATAGAATGGAAGGAATTGAATGATTAAAATGAGCAGGTTTTATTTGTCTTTCCTTTGATGGGGGAAGGGACAGTGTTGTTATTATGCTTATTTTTTTTTCCATAAGATTTAACAATAAATTTAAATAGCCACATAACTTCTCCTTTAAAGTTGGAGGGCAGAATAATTGTGCTCTGACAGAGAAACAGTGGTGGTTATCTCAATGTGTGCCAGCATTAAGATAACAGTGTCATTGTACAGATTGTTACCCTGTGAATATGTCTAATAAGTTATTATAAGGTGTGCTGAGCAGATGGCAAGTGTGCTCCTGAAAGAATTGATGGATGGGATATGATGTCATCAGTGAGATGACAAGGTTCACAAGGTACTTGACCTCCAAGAATAAGTCCTAACTGGTTAGAATTCTAAATGGTGAACCTTGGTGACACTGGCTAAATGGGAAATATGTGCAATTTGTATTTCTTTATGGTAGTGTTTACCCCCTTCACTGAACTCCACATAATGGGATTTGGTCCCTGAAGACTCAGAGATATTGTTGGAGGGTTTCACCCTGTAACCTTCAGTGGATTTCAAATACAAATCCACACATCTAAACTTTAACAAAATCACAGTGAATGTTATTTATGAAGTCAGGTTTAGATCTTTGCCTTTTTTATATGTATATATGCAGAAAGAACTTAGTTAAGACATCCCATTAATTTTAACATGTTATCACAAAATAGCAAACTGCTGACTCCATGAAAATATTCAGCGCATAAAATTAAACTTTTATATTTTCATTAGAATATGTTCAAATATATACAAGGCTAAAATAAGCTGTCAGGGATCATAATGTTGTCTTTATATTTTAATTATTACTTTACTTGCACTTACCTTGGTGACAAACCTAAACACATTTACATTTTTATTTCAATATTATAATTTAAAAATTTCAAATGACTTAAATATCTATTTAACATTACTTAGGCAATAGAATCTAGCAGTTATGCAGTTTTGCTAAGGAATCTAGGTGGTGTTGGTTTTCAAACAAGGAATCATAGTTTATGCAATTGTAGAAGAGGGAATGAGGAAGAAATCTGGCCAGAACAAAGAGTAATAGCAACATGAAGGTTCTGATAAAGAAATGAAGAAAACCTGTTTTCTTGCCTTCTTGCAGTGGGACATGATATGGAAGAGAAAAAAGTGGAAGATAGAGATAAAGTAAAGGGACCTACAGTAAGCAGTCTATTTCTGAAAATAATTCATCTAAATGTGTGTGTGTGTGTGTGTGTGTGTGTGTGTGTGTGTAGAGGCAGAGAGAAAGAGAGAAAGAAGTTGGCTGTATAGGTTTTTTGTTTCTTTTTAATAATTCTGTTGTCATTTGAAATAATCTCCATTTTAAACCAATGAATGGCATGAGTTTTATATTGAAGAATATAAAAGAAATGGCTTTGAAAAGTTGTGGTTGTGAGCACAGGAATGCAGTTTGATATGCTATATTCCATAAGAGTGAATAGTGTTTTGAATATTAATTTGGTAATGAAAAATGTGACTACAATTGAGCATATAACAGACACTACCAGGTGTTAAACAGAATGTATAGAAATTATTTCAAAGGTATTAAAGTGATACAAATAATAATTATACCTGGGGGAGTTTAAAGTATGATGAGTGAGTAAATGAAGTGCATTCATCTCATAACTTTTTCCTGTGAATTTGCTGTCCCAGGGCCATTATAGTGGAAGTTACACAAATGTCCTATTGTAGTTTGTCTCCATATTTGTGATGTGTCTAGCAGTAAATAAAGCACTCTGGGTCCCTAAATTACTTTAAAATAGCAGCAATAGTTACACTATAGTTGCAAATGTTGTAACAATGAATTAATTTTTAAGCAATTACTATGGTAATATAGATTATAATTTAGATCCACCATTATCTCTTTAGCTGTCTCAAAGCCTATATGTTAAAACTGGTACTAAACTTAATAAACCTATACTATCTTTTATTATGATCTAGTAGCTGATTAGCATAATTAAATAATATTCTGTCAGTGTGTATGAAGAGATCAAAAGAGCTTATCAAATAATTTGATAAATTATTCACATGAGTTTACTATTTTTAATAAAAATGAAATAACAGAATCCACATCTCATATCACATTGTCACTAAGTATTGATTATGTGGCTAAACCATTTTCAAGGGCTGACTGTTCTTTGCTGAACCCGATCTCTTCTTATGTCTGAATCAGATAAAATATTAATACTAGGTAAATGAGTGTTCACTGAACTCGCCTTGCCATATGGCCCCTGTGGAGGATAGAGAGCCCTGGACAGCCTATGGACTTGGGCTGCCATATGGACCTAGTGGGAAAAGGTAAGTATTACATACAGAACAAACCCACCATATGGACTGGGTGGAGCACTCTAATACCTCTTTATCCTGGGGCATTTATACAAAAGAATAAAAACACATAAATAATACATGGCATTAAAAAACCCTTGAAAATGGATCAATTGTTTAGATTTAATATGATGCTTTCTAGCAGTGTCCAGCCCTAGATAAGTAATCAAGGTTTATTTTGAAATGGAAAAGACTATCATCAATCATCTACCACTGACATTTTTACATTGCTTTTCAACATCTGCTCCATAATAGTATAGTGCATTAATACACTTAACACCATATTAAATGTGAAACCTAGAAGAATATATATAATGTTAAAATGTGGTTTCTAAAAGTTGGCTTGCTCTTAATATGCTTTCTGAAAATATTTCATTACCCATAGCTTACAATCAAAAGATGCTTGACTTTATGTTAATACACAGAACAAATGAGATGAAACATATGAGATGAATAATTTTTCCTTGTACAATTAAACCTTATTAATTTGGCCTCACTAATTCAGGATCTATGATAATTCAGCTTGGGCTGGGCTGGTTTACCTTTTATGCTAGGTAGGAAGAAAAGATTAGCCAAACCAATTAATAGAGTAAACAAGATTATAGCAGGTATATTTAACCCACTTAGAGAACATACTTTTAAAGAACTTTAGCACATTCTTTGAATACAAATGGTATTATGAATTACAGATGAGTCTTATCTAATTATTGAGACAGGCCCAGTAGAACCTGTTGGATTCCTACTTGGAAATACTTCCTCAGCAGTGATTTTAAAATAGAATGAAGGTGGGAGAGATTTTAGGTGGAGAGGTTAAATTCAACAACAGAACACATAAGCCCATCCTTTGTCCAAGGCACTATGCTAGTTGCTAAACATAGAAAAATTAGTCAGTCAGGCGATAAACATGTATTAAGTGCCTATTGTGTGCCAGGAACTATTCTAAGCACTGGAGACCAAGAAAGTCAAAAGACAACCTCTTTCTTCTCAAAGAACACCCAGTCTCATGGGGGAGATGGCATGCAAGTAACTATGCACAAATTTAAATGTGTGTATGCCTGTGTTGTGTGTGTGCATCTCTCTGTGACTCTCTATGTCTCTCTCTCTCTCTCTGTTTCATAAATAACAAACAGTATATTAGTGTGAGTATAAATACAGATATGAAAAATAACATGGACCCTTCCACTCAAGGAGTTTACAGTCTAACAGGGAAGACAAGATGTGTACATAAACAAGTAGGATACATGGTAGGATGTGATAAGGTCCAAAACAATGTATGGACAACCACGATAAGATATTAGTGTGGGAGGAGGAAAAAGTATTTATCAGTAAGTCATTCTAGGAGATTTGGAATTGAACTGTGATTTAAAAGAAAAGCAGAATTTCAACAGAGAGAAATGTGAAAGAGTATATTTTAGGTATGAGGGATGTCTTTATCATATGTCTTAGAGAAAATTAATTTGTTCACTTTAATTAGAATGTAGAATTTGTGAAGAGGAGTAGAAGGAAATAGGCTGGATAGACAAATTGAAGTCAAATTGTAAACAGCCTTAAAAGCCTGGCCTCTTTTCCTTGCTGAACCTATTAAATCTATATCCCAAGCTAGAGTTATCAGCTGAGCTTTGGTTGCATACTTCTAGCCATTGATAGGATGTTTCCATTTTTCAAATTAATAAATATTATTAAATACCATCATATGCAAGAGCCTGAGCTAGGAATAGAGAGAGAAAAATGAAATACAGTCTCTTCTCTCAAGAAACTACTAGGAGAGAAACATTAAAAAAGGCAACAACAACAGCAAATAAAAATAAGACAATTGGATATAGAAGAGAAGGCAGTTGGCTAAGGCTTTACAGAGCATGTGGTACCTTTGCTAAGTACTTAAGGAAGCCAAGCATTCTAGAATGCAGAAGTGAGGATGGAGTATATTCCATACTTTGGAGATAGCCTGTGCAAAGGCGTAATGGGAGATGGCATACCAAGTTCAGTAAAGAGCAAATAGGCCAGGTTTGATGGAATGTTGAGTGTCTAAAGGGAGCAATGTGAAATGTCTAGAAATGGAGGCAGATTGTTCAAGGCTTTAAAGTATAAACTAGGCAGTTTGTGTTTTACTCTAGTGCTGGGGTGGATAACCTGAGACCTCAAAGCCCCCATGTGGTCCTTGGGTGTGGACTTTTGACTGAGTCCAAGTTTATTGGTCTCTTTATTAAAGGGATTTGTACCTTAAAAATTGGACTCAGTCAAAAGGCCACTCCCAAGGACCTAGAGAGCCACATGTGGCCCTGAGATCGTAGGTTCCCCTCTCCTGTTCTAGTGTCAGACTTGCATTTTAGGAAGATTATTTTGGCAGATCAGTGGGAAATGGATTGGTAAGGGGCAAGATTGGAAACAAAGAGACAAGTTAGGGGGCTTTCGGATTAATCCAAACAACAGGTGCTTAACATACATACTAAGGTGGTAGCCATGTGAATAAAGAGAAGGAATTAATGTTACAGAAATTGATAGGTAGAATCAACAAGACTTGCCAATAGATGGAATATGAGGGAGAGGGAGAGGGCAGTCTCAAAGATTACTCTATTGTTAAGAATCTGGGTGATGAAGAATGGTGGTACTTTCAAAAGAAAAGATTCTTGAAGAGAGGTAAAGTTTTTTTAATTTTTTTTTGGGGGGTGAATCACACATTTTATTTTAATCATACCGATGTTGACGAGACCTTTGGTTAATTTAATTGAGATGTCCAGTCAATAATTGGTGATAAGGGAAAGGAGGTTGCAGGAAGGACTGGGGATAGATATATAAATATAGGAGTCAACTGCATTAACATGATAATTGTACCCATAGGAGAAGATGAGAACACCAAGAAAGAGAGTGTAAAGAGAAAACAGGAGAGTGTCCAGGATAGGCCTTGGGGACATGCACTCTTAGGGTATGGGATATAGATAATGATACAGCAAAGAAAACTGAGGAGTCTGACAGGTAGGAGTACACCTAGGGAAAAAAAAGTATTATGAAAACTGAGTAAGGAGAGAGTATTTAGGAGGAGAACTCTTAGCAGCGTCCAAAGCTGAAGAGAGGAATAAAAAAAAAACTGAGAAAAGGCCATCGGATTTAGAGATTAAAAGATCATGATTTTGGAGAAGACAATTTTAGTAGACAAGTGGATAAGAAGCCAGATTATAAGGGGTTGGGAAATGAGTAAAAGGTGAGGAGATGGATGCAATGGTCATAGACAGATTCCTTCCAGGAGTTTGATTGTGAAAGAGAAGAGATAGAGGATGATAACTTGAGGGAACATCAGGGACCTCAAGTCTTCTTCTTCTTCTTTTTTCCCAAAGGCAGATGATATTGGGCATGTTTATAAGTGTGGAAAATGATAGTAGATAAGGAGAGATTAAACATGAGATAGAGGGGTGAAGGCAGATCAAAGAAACACACTCTTGGAAAAGATAGGATGGGATGGAATTGAAATCCCAAATTAAGAGGAGGGAGGAGGCTGGGCATTCAGAAGAAGCAAGGAGAAGGGCCATCTCATTGGCAGTGAGGAGTTAAGAGTAATTTATCTCGTAGTAACATTTTGAATTTTAGAATAGGGGAAAAGGTCCTTGAAGTGTACGGCCTGTAATTGTCCAATAAATGAAAATGCAAATTCCTCTGTGCAAGAGAGAATGTAATGGGTCATATTAGAAGCTCAAAGATAGAAGAGGTATGTCAGAGGATGATGATGATGGTGATGATAATGGTGGTGGTGGTGGTGATGGTGGTGGTAAATAGAATTTATATAGTGATTTAAGGCAAGGCAGCACATTTTTTTAAGTATTTATTTTTGCCAAATACCATATTAAATGCTGAGGATCCAAGTATAAGCAAAATGGAAAACAGTGCTTGTCCTCAAAGGGTTTATATTCTAATGGAGAAAGACAACACACAAAAATACTTTAGATATGTTATCTCCTTGAGTCCTCACCATTAAGTCTGTAAAATGGGTGCAATTATTATCCTCATTGAACTGAGGTTCCAGTGCTATACTTATGATCACACAGCTAATAAGTGTCTGAGGCTGTATTTAACTCACAGCTTCCTGACTCCAAATCTAGTATTCTGTCCATACATTAATGAAAGATTATTGGAGAATATTTGTATTATACCCAACTGTCATGCTTGTATGACTTTCTCCAGCAGCATTAAGCAGCTTATTACAGTAGGTCTAGAGCTAGAAAAGACTTCAATGATCATCAAGTACAACCTGTCCTTTTACAGCTGAAGCAATGAAGGTTGAGAACAGTTAAGTGACTTGTCCAAGATAACACAGGCATTATTATGCATCAGAGGAAGAATTTAAACTGAATTCCTCTGAATCCAGAGCCATTTCTTATTTCACTATGCTACCCTGATAGTGATAACCCAAGGTTGGGACTTTTCAAGGCATGATGAATGGCAATAGGATAAGAGTCAAGAGGTTCATCCTAGTTTCAGTGATGCCTAGAGGATGGAACAATAATAAATTGTGAATAATTGTTTATCTCCATATGTAGGAGTGTTCTCATTGGAAGTTCCCCCTACTGTTGAAATCAGAAGTCTGGCTAATTCCAGACAGAATCCTCAGATTGAGTCAGCATCCTATTTTGCCTTAAGAAAGGAGAAAGGCAATGAAACCTATGAAAGTGGTTGAGAATGATAAATGGAAGACATTAGATAGAGAATGATATCAACATATCAGGTTTATGTGGACTAAGTTTTCCAAAGTGGGGAGTGCATTCAAAGCAGGATGACTATAGTATGAGCTATGGCTCTGAGCACAAATGAGTATTCTGTTTAGGAGAGAGTAAGGAGACCACTCTGGCTAGAGTTGTGGACTCATAGAGAATTGAATAAAATCAGATTATAGAGGAGCTAAAAAGTTGGAGATGGAAGAGAGGAGACACAAAGAGAAGTAGTGTTCAGGAAAGGACAGTTTAGTTCTGAAAGTTGGTGGGATAGAGAGTGGGTTACTGAGGAAGTAGATTGACACACCCAATACATTAACAGTGGCAGAAATGATTTGATTATATAGATCATCGTTCCAGAACTGGGGATATGGGAGCCAGGATTCTTGACAAATTTGGACATTATGGTTGGTGATTTTTTTAAAAATTTATAATGTATTAGTTAATCCATGAGAAACAAGGAATACTACATAATTATTTAAATCAAAAATTTTTTCTGGCTGTATAAAGTAACTTTTTGGTAGTTTTATTGATATAATACTGAATAAGTGAATTGATTTATGTAATATTGCTGTTATTATTACATTGGCATCATACAACTATGAGCAACTAATATTTCTTCAATTTTTTTTTACCTTGTGTAAAAAGTGTTTTACATTAGTCATTTCATAATTTTTGTGTGTATCCTGTTATTTTAATCACATATATTTTACACAATCAGTAATTTTTCTGAATGAAATTTCTCTTTTTGCTGGGTTTTATTGGTAACATATAGAAACATTAAGAATTTGAGTGGGTTTATTTTATATATTGCTATTCTGCTAAAGTTATTCTGTCAGGTAATTTGTAGTTGACCCACTAGGGTCTTATAAGTAGGCCATGATTTCATCTATAAAAACAATAATAATATTTGCTCTTTATCTATGCCAGGCCTGCACAACTAGTAGCCCATGACCCATTTACACACCCAAAATCCTTTAGCATACTGCAAGCTGACATTCAGCAGTGGCAAGGCCACAAGTTGTGTAGGCCTGATCAATGCTTAATCCTATTTTTTTTATGCCTATAGTAAAAATTTCTAGAACTTTATCAAATAATAATGGTGATAAAATATACCCTTGCGTTACCCCTGATCTTACAGAAAAGGCTTCTAATATTTCACCCATATACAAAATATTGGGTCTAAGGATTTTTGTTTGTTTGTTTTAGAAAGTTAATATTTATCACAGTAATGAAAAAAAGCTCATTTATTCATTTTTTTTAGCAGAAATGAGTGTTTTATTTTGTTAAAAGCTGTTTCTGCATCTATTTATATTATCATTGTTTTTCACTTTTTTTAATGTGATCTATTATATTTTTGGTTTTTCTAATGTTGAACCAACCTGGAATTGTGTGTGTATATATCCAATCTAGTCATAGTATATAATCTTTTGAATACATCACGATAGCCTCAACATTTTCAAAATAATTTCTATGATATTGAAGTTGTTCATTGAAAATTTGTTAGAATTCATTTGTAAATTCATCTGGTTTTGAGTTTTTTTCTTCCTTTGTGAGTCATTTTATAATTTGTTCAATTTTTCTAAAGTCTTTAAAAATGCTCAGATTAATAACCATAAAATAGAATAGCCATTTCCATACACACAGAATATGAAGAGATTTTTATATGAAACTGCTAGTATCTTATTCATAACTTACTTTTTCTTTAATATATATATATATATATATATATTTATATTAAATTCAACATTTAACTTTCAAAGCTATGCTGTGATTTTCTAGTCTCCCTTCTGTTCTCTTTTGTGCATTCTATCTATCTACCTATCCATCTATTTGTAAAACAATAAGGGCAGAGTTTTCAAGGGATTAAAGTTTCCTTCTGTTTTTCTTTTTCCTGGTCTGTTTTCTTTCTTTTTTTCCCAATATGTATACACACATATATTCATATGTATATATATGCATGTATAGTACATATGTATAAAGCATATGCACACATACATAGAGAGATATATACATACGTATGTATTATTGTTGTGGTGGTTGTTCAGTTGTGTTAGTCATATTTGACTCTTTGGGGCTTTCTTGTCAAAGATACTGGAGTGTTTTGCCATTTTCTTCTCCAGCTCATTTCACAGATGAAGAAATTGAAGCAAACAAGGTTTAACTTGCCCACAGTCACACAGCTAGTAAGTATCTGAGGTCAGAATTGAACTCATTCATATATATATATATATATATATATATACACAGACATATATATACACATACATATATATACACATATACATATATATACACATATACATGTATATATACACATATATACACATATACATATATACACATATGCATATATGTATACACATATACATATATACACATATACATGTATATATACACATATACACATATATACACATATACATATATATACACATATACATATATGTATACACATATACATATATATACACATATACATATATATGTATATATGCATAAATATGTATGTATAATTTAGTGATCCTATTCTTTTAAATTTATCTTTGTATTTTTGATAGTCCTTCCCTCCAAACAGTTTTCCCTAAAGCACTCCCCAAGACAACTTAATCTTAGTAGACATAAATATTTCAATAAGTACTTAAAAAAAATAGATCATTGAATCAATTCCTAAATCCAGGAAATTATATTATCTCAAGACCCATATCTCACCATTTTGCCTGCAAGGATATCTTAAAATTCTTTGTCAAATAGCTCAGTGAAATTTAGATATTTTATATTTTTATTATACCCAGAAAGGCATTGTGGTACATCATTCATGTTGGCATTAGGATATAGCATTCATCTTGGAATTAGGGAAAAATTAGTTTGAATCCCGTATCCAACACTACCTGTGTGACCTTGAGCAATGCAATGGACATTTCTCTGATTCAATTTCATTTGTATAATAATAGGACCTACCTCACAGGGCTGTTTATAGGATCAAATGAAATAATGTCTGTGAGGCATTTTGCAAACCTAGTGCTATGTCAGTATGAATTATTATGATTAGTATTGCCGTGTTCTGCTGATTAAGTAAACCTTTCGAAAGGGAAGACAGCAATATGGCACGACCAGTTCATGATGAAGCAATATGGGTTCTTAATGATCACAAGTTCTCTTTATATCCATTCATAGCCCCTTTATTCATAGGTTAAATAATTTCCCCCAGAATAAAAGTTAAACTCACCAGCCAATATTTTGAATAACCAATGTTTTCCTGTTTGTTTGGGTTTATTTATTTATTTTTAAATAAGGGCATTTGTCAGCATTCAGTCCTGCAATACTTCTCTCATCCTCTACACATTTTTTGGAAGATACTGATAGTCACCATGCTATCACATTTATCTTTTCTTTCATTTTTATGATCAATCAATAAACATTTGCTAGGAACCTACTATGTGGTAGACACTGTGATAAAAGCTAGGGATACCAAGACAGTCCTTGCCCCCAAGGAGCTCACAATCTGATAGATGAGGTGGTATTTGGCTCTCGTGTTCTAATGGCTTGACATCACTAAGGGTAGATAGGTCATGTCCTTCTTATGTATCTTGTTTTTCAACTTCACATTAGTCATTTTTATTTTAATAACCTCAAGACCATTTTGCTTGGGAATGATAGAAAGAAGCAAAATAAGAGCTGTGTATTTCTACCTCCTCTCTAGCTTCTTTTTGTTTACCATTCCAGCTCTTCCTAAGTAGCAATCCAATCTCTTTCACTTTCATACACACACACACACACACACACACACACACACACACACACACACACGCCTCTTCTAGCCTGTGTCGCCTGTATTCTCTTTTCTTGCCATTGAATAATTATGATTTAAAGAGGGGCTACTGTCTTTGGTCAATGGGTATACACCTAGATACTTTGAAATGTTCTCTATTTAGGAGTACATAGCATGTTCCTTGAATGTTTAAAAAAAAAAAAAAGGAAATCAATCCCAGAATTTATTTTTTTAAAAATTCATGTATTTTCCCCAGAGGTTTAAAAGGGTACTTCTAATATCATTTTTACTGATGGGAATTTCATTAAAATCTTGTACTAAAAATAAGCCAGATCTGATTTAATGCATAATTTTCTACATATTGTATATTTGGGTTTTGGTTAGATTATGGTAGAAGGAATTGTAAAATGTTCTGTTTCCTTTATTTGGCAGCATGTCCTCCTAACTCTAGGCAAAAGAGTTTCCTAGTCACGATTCTCACAAGATTTGAGTTAGTGTTTCAGGACGAAACAGAGCCAAGCAAAAGTGATGACAATGGACCAGATTTTTAAGCTATTGAACTGTATGATGATTCCCAGAGAGATCTATGGGGGAAAATCTGTTCTAACAGTAATTATCCTACTTACTCCTCTTCATTTTCTGTTTTTAGTAAATTGGAGTAACAGAAATTTGTGAAAACAAACACATACACACCCCTTGGATTTATGTGACACCTTTTTTTCCAAGCTTCTCAAAGTACATTTTAGAAATATATTTTTGGCAAATGTAAATTTAAATAAATTGGCCAAGGTCATAACACAATGAGGGCAGAGTTATCAAGGGATTGCAGCTTCCTGCTTTTTTCCACCATCCATGAAATGAAAGAAATTCCACTTCTTAAAAGATCCTCTCACACACCCCCACTTTGAGAAGTACTATTTACAATTAATTCATTTTTTAAAACAGTCTTTGTTGGCTGTGAAGTGTACACATGTGGATTATTTCAGCTTCCAGTTCCAGTATTGCCACATAGACAATATGCTTTATAAGAACACTTTTTTTTTTTTAATCAGAGCTGAACCATCAGATTTTCTTTCTGAGCTATGTAACATGATAAAGAAGTTATCTCTGGCCCCCAAACTAGTTCACTTTCTATGAGCAGGTACAGGCTGTAAAGTAGATTATTAAAGTACGCAGAAATATAAAATTAGATCAGAAGTGATATTTTACTGTGAGGCCTTCTTTGGGCTTTATGAAAGGAGAAAGAGCTAACCTTATTCTATTCCTGAAGCCTGAAAAAAGCCTCATAGCAGGCATATCACCTCTAATTAGGTTTCTGCTTTTGGGATGCATTTTATCAACCCCCTTTCATTTATTCTTAATGATGCTATCACTAACAGACAAACAATCCCTTAAGAAAACAAAACCAGTTTCTTTATAAAGCATTGGTGTACATGTCCTGAGTCAGTCATCTCAAAACACGTGTTGAGCTTGTTTCCGTTGTGCTGTTAGAACACTTAATGACCCTACTGTGCAGATCCACAGAACATCGAGCCAGGAAATAGAATCAGATTTGCAGCTTCCAATGGATGTCCTCTTTGTCAGCAATGAGTTAGAAATCTGTCAGGGCTTTGGAAAGCCAAAACAGGTAGATTAAGTTGACTTTGGGAGATCACATATGTTGCTCAAGCTGTCTTGAACATTAATGATTTTAAGGGATAAACAATAGTAAAAGTGACCCCAAACTCTTTGAAGTGCTAAGGACCATGGAGTCAGTACATCAGTAACTTGGTAACCATCACAGCTTTGCCAAGTTGAGAGAGTTAAGAGAGAAGTGTGGCCTGTCTCCTATATTCCTAGTAACTTTTTTTTGCTCCATGGCCAAATATTGTTGGGGACAGAGATGGGACTCAGAAGAGACTATAGTTTGGATTTATCCAAGTATGTAAATGGGGCTGGTAAAGGGTCAGTGAGGGGAGAGGAGTTATTATGTTTAGGTCCCTGAAAGGAACAGAGTATATATGCACATACAAGCTAGCAAGTTCTTGGACAACAGACTTACTGTCATTGAGCCCAGACCCAAAGTCTTTCTAGTTTGATGTGACCTATTAGAGCTTTTGCTCCCCAGGAGTAACTTTCAAGTACTCAGGATCAGCTCCATGCTACGATAAAATATCAAAATTGGACTTTGGTGGAGGCTTCTTTAAGACTTCCTAGTATGATGTCTGTAAGTGGTGAAGTTTAAATAAAAAACTTGCCTTTGCCTTAGCCACTCATCAACATTCAATTTATTTTCAAAGTTTTAAGAAAAAGTACTTAGCTGTTTGACTTAAAAGAGCAAAAAGACGTGTTTTTGCATATTACTTCTCTGAATTTCTTTTTATCATTTTTATCTTTCCTCTCCTATTCTCCATTTTGATTATGATGGGGTTGGGATCTGGACCCCAGAAAGGAAAAACCCTGGACTTTCCCACTTGGCCAAATCTCTGGCTTTCACCTGAAGCTATAATTCTATCAACTGTCCTTTCTTTGTGGCTACACCCAATCCCCCAATTCTCTGTTAGCCTTAACCTAACCTAGCCCTTCGTTGTTTTACCTCCCTATGGCCCCAGGCCATTCTCCACCCTTAATCCTAGCTATGCTCCATTCTCCTTTTGCCACATGGTCCAGGTCCCAGGAGTTCTGTTCACCCCAGTTTACTGGCCACTCCCATCCAGATCCTCTTTAGAACACTCTTCCAGTCTCCCCAAATTACTTGGCCACTCCTAGATCCCTCCCACAGTCTTCCTGTAAATAAGGTCTATCTTATCTCCATTAAGGTGTTTAGATTCTTAAAATCTAGTCAATAGCTCAAGAACATTCAACTCCTTAAGAGTCTGCCCAATATGACAAATCCTTATAAACCTTGTCTTTGGGTGAAAGAAGGCTTGGATGAAATTCTTTCAGGAAGGACCTGGATGTTGTGATTTTGGGGTTCCAGCACCCCTGAACCCCTAAACATCAACATTTATACTTAAATCATCATTTATACTAATCAAAGGCCAAAATATCGAAATTCGGTTGTACACATATGCCTACTGTGCTTTATACATAGTAATCACTTGAGAAATGTTGGTTTTTTAACTAGTAATAATTACTCAGTTATATCATGTTTTATAGCATACTTTCTATACCTTATGTCATTTGATCTCAGGACTTGTCCTCTGTAGATACTGGGATTCAGAGGATCATCCATTTAGAACTAAAAGTCAAATTAGCAAGCAACAGAGAACTACTTTTAAGTGTTTATTATATAAATAGAAGCAGAAAGGCAATCCTGGCCCTTAAGCAGGTAACATCAACACTAAAAGGAAACTGAAAAGGTGGGGAGGAGAGATAAAGGTATCCTTCCTGGGGTAGGATAGAGAAAGTCTAAGAGTTAGGAGTGCAGCCTGGAGAAAAATAAACCTAAAGTTGGAATTTACAAACCATCAAAACCAAAGTCACCATTTTGCAGGTGGGGAAATTGAGGCATAGATCATTTAAATGACTTGTTCAGGAGTCCCAAAATTAGTAAGTGTGTGAGGGAGAATTTGACCCCAGGTCTTCTTGACTCCAAGTTTAGTGTCTTATCCATTATACCATGCTGCTTTTCAGTCATATCTTGCCTCTGACACTTGCTAGGTATATGACCATGGGCAAGTCAATAAACTTCTATGAACCTCAGTTTCCTCACCTGTTAGTGGAGGATAATAACAATAGTACACACTTCAAAGAGTTGTTATAAAGCTCTGATGGGAGAATGTATATATAAAAAAAGACTTTACAAACCTTAAAATTCTCTCAGTTATTAGTATCTCCACAGTAGCCATATGAAGGAAGTAGTATAAGTATTAGATATTATAATTTCTATTTCTAAGATAAGGAAACTGGTTTACAGATCTTGGATACTGCCAGCATCTAATCACAGGACTTCTGATCCTAAGTACCATTCTTTCTATTATATTACATTGCCTTTTTTACTTATTAGAAGAAAATATTGTTAGATATGAAATATTTTCTTTGTGGAAATATAAACTCCTTATCACTAATATTTAAAATAAAGTGCAAATCTTGCTTTAGATAAATAAGAGAATAGGATTTACATTTGAAAGAAACTTTAGGGATCATTTAACCCAAACTCCTCCCTTTACTGAATAGGAAACTGAAACCAAGAAAAATGAAATTGTTTGCCCAAAGTCACAAGGGTAGTATTGAAGTTTAGGAGTTTAGGGTGCTGGGACCCCAAAATCACAACATGTGGGTCCTGTCTTAAAGAATTCAACCCAAGCCTTCTTTCAGCCAAAGACAAAGTTTATTAGCATATCTGTCATATTGCCCAGACTGTTAAGGAATCTGAACATTAGTGAGCTCTTGGCTGTATGATAAGAATCTGATGCATAGCTAGATTTTAAGAATCTGAGCACCTTAATGGAAGCAAGATGGACCTTCTATACAGAAAGACTGTGGGAGGGATCTAGGAGTGGCCAAGTAGTTTGAAGTGACTGGAGGAGGGGTCTAAAGAAAATCTGGATGGGAGTGGCCAGTAAACTGGAGTGAACAGAATGCTTGGGACCTGTATCAAGTAGCCAAGGGAGAATGGAAATTAACAGTAGGAAATGGCCAGGGGCCATAGGGAGGTAAGATAGTGGAGTACTAGGTGAATGCTAGAGATTTGGCCTTGTGGGAAAGTCTAGGGTTTTTCCTTTTAGGGGTCCAGATGCCATCCTCATCAGTAGTATATATGTGTTTTGAGCTAAGTAGCATAATGGATAGAGTGCTAGGCTTAGAGTCAGGAAGACTCATCTTCCAGAGTTAAAACATGACTCAGACCAGTTAGCTGTGTTATTCTGGGCAAGTCACCTAATCCTGTTTGCCGCAGTTTCCTCATCTGTAAAATGAGCTGGAGAAGGAAATAACAAACAATTCCAATATTTCTGCCACAAAAGTCCCGAATGGGGTCAGGGAGAGTCAGACACAACTGAAATGATTGAACAACTAATGAGATTTGAACCCATAATCTGAGTTCAAATCAAAACCTTTTTCTGCTATGCCATGTATTAAGATTATTACTTAATCAAAATTTCAGTTGAAGCACATTTATTAAGAACTTACATTAAAAAAATGTAAGAACAGTTTCTATCCCCAAGGAGCTCAAATCCAAATAGGAGCGGACAACACTACTTACATATACAGTATATAAAGATTAAATGGGAAGAAATCTCAGAGGGGAATTCATTAGCAGGTGAGGGGAGTGGGAAAAGTTTCCTGCAGAGTTAGGATTGGAGCTCAGACTTGAAGGAAGCCAGGGAATCGGAGAGATGAGAAGGGAGAGCAATTCAGGAATGGGGGACAGATGTTTTAAAGGGACTGAAATATGGAGAAAGTATTTTGTATGGAACAGCAGTGTTCAGAGGGAATAAGTACCAGAAGACTTGAAAGATAGGGAGGGTCCAGGTTATAAAGAGTTTTAAATGTCTAACGTGGAAATTAATATTTGATTCTGGGGCAATAGGGAGACTTTGGAGTTAATTGAATAGAGAGAGAGAGAGAGAGAGAGAGAGAGAGAGAGAGAGAGAGAGAGAGAGAGAGAGGGAGGGAGGGAGAGAGAGAGAGAGCACATCCAGAAAATATTCCTGAATTAAAAATCAGGAAATCTGAGTTTAAATTTCTGACACTACCAGTGTAACAACAGACCAATCACTATAGCCTATCCAAACCTCAGTTTCCTCATATGTAAAATGTTCATGGCAATACCTGTACTGCCTATTTCAGTCAGTTTGTGGTGAGGAAAATACTTTCTTAACCTGATAACTCAATAAAAACAGGTGTTTTACAATTTGTGGAGAAACAGCATGGTATAGTAGCTAGAAATCTGTCCTCAATGCCATGAAGACCTGCCCCTGACACAATCTGGCTGTGTGACCCTCTGCAAGACAACAAAGTAGCTCCAGGAAATGCTCTAAGACTGTAGAGACTGTGGCAACCTGCATCTAGAGAGGTAGTTTCCTCTCTCGATAATTTCCTATACCAGTGAAATCACAAATTCAGTCTCTGTCCCAATTATTTGTAACACACCGGTACCTAGTACAATATAGTGCCATGCATCAGGTAGGTACTTAGTGAATATTTGTTGATTGGTTCATTAAATGGATGAATTCATAGCATTTACTGTCTGTGACCATTTGGCACTCAATATTTACTACCCAACAACATCTTACCTATTGTTTTATTTTTTTTTTGTTTCATTTAATTTTATGCTTATAATATTTGTTATTTTATTTATTTTTCATAAGTACTTTTATTTCATGAGCTAGATTTTAAACTATTTGAGGGCAAAGACTACATTTTATATGTATTTTTTCCCCTTGTATTTCTCATAGTAGCCATTATAGTGCTATGCATATGATAAGTACTCAGATAGCTAATAAATGAATGAGGATGTTTGTGACATTAGTTAAACTTTTGGGATAACAATTGCCTAGATTAAAAGTTTGTGGGTTGCTAAAAACAGGTGGGAATGATGGATGGCTGAGTTAATTATGAAAATAACATTTTTGCTCATAGAAAATTAAACCACATTTCCTTAATTGTTTGGCTTGCTAACATCTAATGGGAAACTGATCTAAAACTATTGCTCCCTTTCTTAAAAACTTTCACGTGAAGATAACACATTTTTAGCAAATGCTTTTGAGAAGCATATGAAAAAGAGTTAGTTCCTTTTCCCTAGAGGGGTAATTTATGACAGCTGGGTAAAGTATCCAAGATCATCTGAATCACATCCACCACTGCACTATCTTTACTCTTTACTCTCCCCCTCATTGCCCAACTTCCCTCCTCAGGTTTCTTTAGTTTTGATTAAAAATGTGATAATTTAATGAAAGAGAGACAGTCAATCCTACTTCTGTTGCTTTACTTTTCTCCATCTTGAAAAACTTTGCTGCTTCTAATCATTAGTCATCAAGGAGGGAGGTGAGGGAGAGAATCAACAATGGGGAGGGATATAGTGCTAAAAAAAGAGAGTATGACATGGAGACCAGGCTTTTCTGCCTTATATCCTTTTGCTTCACCATTTGTTCCTGGTTACCATTTTTTTTTAGGTTTATCAGTAGCAAGTGGAAATGTAAAATGATTTTAAAAAGATGGATTTAACTTATATTAGCATTACCTAGGAATAGGGACTGATGTTAACCTCCAGCATACCTCTACCCTAGGGAGAAGATAGTTAATAAAATTAACAAATGAACTAACAACTCTAGTTTTGGGTACAGAATCCTAGTAGAATGATATTATGGGAATAAAGAAATAAAATGAGTTTTTGTGTCACTTACATGAAATGGACAATACTATCAATGGTTTGTAAATGCATTGTCTTGATTAATTTTTTTTCTGGACTAAACATAGCAAAATATTTATAAAAAGAAATAATTATTGATAAAATTTAAGGATGTATGGAAATTGGAAGAACTTTATATCTTTCACATGGGAATCTTCAAAAAAAGTTTATTAAGTATTAAAATGCTGCACCATTATAACTAAACAGATTCACAATCTAAAGTATTTCATCTCATGCCATCTTAAAGTGATAAAAGAAGACTGAATTGTTAAGGAATATTTAATTAGAAGTTTTTCTTCTATTTCCTATATTATGATATTGGAATTCCTATCATTACCTACTCCCTCTGCCCCCCAACTCTGGTGGTATGCTGAATCAATGGTGAAAAGGTGTTCAAGTTCAGTAGAATTTTACTTGTTCACAAATGTAATTACAATTTTAAGTAGATTTTTGTATTGTAACTATAAATTTCATTTTTTTCAGTAAGGATTATAACAAAAAAATCTACTTTTATACTATTTATATATTCTTTAAGGTCACATTTGAATTTGTCATTGAAGGAAAGTGTTAATTACATTGGATGCTTACTAATATATAAATGATTCTTCTTATACCAAGTATATGTAATGCTAGAAAATATTCTATTGTCAATCCAAATAGAAAACACACTAAAATGAGATAATTGGGAAGGTGCCCATAAAGGCAGCCTGAATATATTATCACAAATATATGTGAGATAATATTTGTTTTAAAAAGATTCTATGGCACTGTAAACTCAGTCTCATTAGAGACTGCATTTAAAAGGCTTATAAAGTTACTCATTAATGTTATCTTGTTGTATCTCCACAGCTTTTTCATTAAAGAAAATTCAGCAGAAAGCATTTTCTCCTGATAGCAGGAACCAATTTGCAATAAATGTTCTGGAAACCACTAGGGAAGCCATTACTGAGGTCTAATAAAAACAGACAAGCGTAACTTGTTCTATATTTTTGTTTCAATCACATACAGATGAGACCCCGCTCTCCACACCAACCGCAAGAGACAGCCTTGACAAACTTTCTCTTACTGGGCATGGGCAACCGCTACCTCCAGGTTTTCCATCTCCTTTTCTATTCCCTGATGGATTGTCCTCCATAGAGACCCTTCTGACTAACATCCAGGTAGGCCTTTCTACCAGCCAGTATAAAGGAACATAAAAGACCTGGTTGTAGATTTGTCTAAATTAATATAAACTATTCCAGCTTAATCCATTCATGAGATTATTTGAATTAACTAATTTATGAAACCTCTTGCAGCAATTTAGATTTTAAAAGGAGCTGCACTAATCAAATGGGTTTAGAAACACTCAGATACAGTACATAAAATATAGATTGTATATTAAACCATAATAGAGACTTAGATGAAAGTGACATGGGCATTTTTCAAATCATTCTGCCTAAATGCTCTTTTTATTACAGGCTAATGGAATGAGTCTAACTATTTAAATTTGTCTGATTTACTAAAAAAGAGCAAACCATTTCTAATAAATATTTACTTATTTTAAATTGCTAGACTTTCTCTGAGGAAATTATATGTTTAGCTCTTTGAAATGTGTCTAATACAAAGGAATCCACAAAAATCCCTTCTTTCTCAAATAAGCTTGTTTCAGCTAACATTCTCTTCAAAGAATGGACTTCAAAGAGTAATACCAAACTTTCTACAGATTTCCTATGTGGTACTCAGGATGTGTATTTTATGTACAATACAGTATGACTCAAAAATAGTCAAGATTTACAATAACATATAGCATGAGGCCAAGATAAGACGAGTGTTTGGAATATAAAAAAGCATGATTTTTTAGCCCACACATGTAGTGGTCATGTGGTCAACAGATGGGGATTGGGCCACAACACTGCTCAGTTTCTCAAGCTTTAAAAAAAAAAATGGGTTCTCTGGAAAGGAAGATGTTAACGCTTTGTTTTAACTTTATCACTCCATTCTTTAAATGGGATTTTTCATTATGTTTTACTACTATACTAAATTTTCTCCCAATAGAAATATAATTAATTTTGTTTACCTCTCCAAGGACAGCAAAGAAGCACTTTAGAATGTAAAATATCTCTTCCTCTATTAATGTAGCATTTCTAATATTTAAGTGATTAGAATTTCAAGAAGTATATTAAATTATAGTATTTTATATCTCAGGCATAAAAAATAATTAAATTAATATACAAATAAACAATCCCCACCCAACTTTAATCATAGTCACATATTTGCTTTGGCTTTTTACCTTTTTTTTCTTCCAAATTTGATTTTTTTGAAAGGCAAATTGCTTTCTGTTCTGTAAATGTAGTATTATTTTCCCCTATTGAATTCTAGCTCATAAATTTCAAAGTAGATATTTTTTCCCCAGACTTTCAAATTAGCACTAGAAGCTTAAAAAAGAAGTTTCCATTTTTATTTTTTAAATTATTTGGAAACAATTATAAACCAAGAACCTTTTATCCCTTCAAATGTTAAATATTTACTTATCATCATATAGCTAGCTGTTTGTATGTAGATATTACTAACTAAAGGCATATCAACAAGGAGGTTAGAATTTAATTTCAACTTCAGAAACTACAGTATTTCTGGATTTCCTCAATTTAAACCAGCTGCATACTTTCTCTACATATGGACTCCCTCATACTATGCTATTATCATATCTCTCAAGCTAAATGTGGGGTCAAGGCTGGGGCTTCAGGGTGAACTACGCCTTCACCTTCCTTCTCTTCTCTGCCCCTCCCCCCAAATAAAACCAAACAAGACCTAATAGGAATGATGTGGGAGGCATCTTACACTCTAATTATATCTAAACATAGAATGTTTTTAGTATGTACACATTTTTTTTTCAGAAAAAAAGTTTATTTAAGTTGAAGATAGCAATGTATTTGACTTTCTGATTAACAAAAATGTTTGTGTAAATTTTGATGTGTCCTTGCTTTTTCCACTCTTAACAAATACACACCTATACCCCCCTCCAACTACAGCAGTAAACTTTTTTATCAGGACAATTTATTTTTAATTATAAAGAAATTGCAAGGACTTAGTTCAATTATGATGGTAGGGAATCTAAGCATTACTGAAGCAAACAATTCAGAGGAAGGTACTATAAGGAAAAGCCATACTTTCTTAGTTGGGTCAATCCTCCTACATCTCTATTGGTATGAGGGTAATAATAATAATAACAATAATAATAATAATTTTGCATTAATATCGCATTTTAAGATTTAAAGACATCTGTCTTCACAACAAATCTATAGGATGAGTAGGTTCAAAAGTTTCATTATTCCCTCTTGCAGACAAGTAATGAAGTTGAACATATGTCTTCTGATTTAGTCATGTATTCTTACCATATCATTAAAACCTAGCATAATATTGAATAATATAATTTCTGTACAAAAATATTTTAAAGGAGTATGTGTGTGTATGTGTGTGTGTGTATGTGTGTGTTTAATGGCTCACAGTAGCACCTGAGAAGTTTTCAAAAGCTCATAGTTGCTAGCAAGTTTATAATTTCTACCATTTATTAAGGTCCAACATTGTCCTAGGTGGGGTATAGTTACAGAGTTAAACATGGTACTGCTGGCCTACTGGGCATACTATATAAATGTGCCATCCAAATTCTGATTTGGGTAATTACATTCTCTCTACCCCAATTTCCTCTGCAGTTTCAATTAGATATAATGTTGTTCTTTGCTTTCTATGTGAAGATGTTTAACACACTTACTGTACGCTTGTTTTAAACTTTTATTTTTTCCATGCAAGGGAGTGAGCCATGCTTTCAGTGGTGGATAAAGCAAAATATGATTTAAAATATATTTAGATTCTTCAATAGGAAACAGCCTATGTATAAATGCAAGATTATTTATAGCTTTAAACTATTTCTTCTAAATTAAGTAATAGTCTACCAAATACCTACCAAAATAGTGAAAGGCTTTTTAATTTTTGTCATATTTAAGGTATTTTGTGTTTTTATATACACAAAAATACCAATCTATATACACATCAAATATGAGAGCAGTCATTAAATGCATTTCATAATCTCTTCCTATTTGAACATGATATATAGTTTGACTTTAGAACTAAGAAAAGCCATCAGGACATAGTGGTTAGAGAGCTGGGCTTGAACTCAAGAAGATCAAAGTTCAAATGCCATATCTTCTGAAATGATATTTGCTAGTTGTTTGAATCTGGGTAAAATTGATTTTGCTGTGTAATTTTGAGGAAGTAACTTCTCAGTGCCAAAGGCAATTCCCTAGGATTTATCGAGGGACTTCCTCATGTAGAAGAAATCACAGGTTCATTTGCATATAGAATAACAGTGACTACTAAACATGAAAATAAGATCAATGCTGAATTTTTTATGGAAATATTAATTTTAAAAATATGAGCTCTAAATTATTATCAACTTTCTAGGAATATGTATTTCTTGAACATTGTGTGAAAAGGAGTAAAGAATTACAACTAAACTGATTCTTAAATTCTAGTTTAATCAATGACTATCATTGAATAAGCAATATGAAGAAAGCTACTAAATCCATATTCAAAGTCCAATTTGAAAATTGGATTTATTTCATTTGAAAAGCTTACTTGAATAGCCTGAGGAATGTTGCCTTTTAGTATGAACTACAGCTGAGTTTCATTCAGTGGATTAAAAAAAAAAATCTGATTTTAGTGAATTGGAAATAATATGTACCAATTTTACCTGTTATAATTTGATACATTCAAAGGAATTAATATATACCAGTCTTCAGTCTGGTCTTCTGTGTTACTCATTACAGTCCATAATTTATTCTGTTAGCAAAATTAGTCAGTCACAACTATAATATGTACAGTTCAATGTGTTAAGTGCACAGGATACAAAGAAAAGCAATAAAATAAAAGTAAACCAAACAACAAAACCTCCAAACAAAAAACAACAACAAAAAAGAAACAAATTAAAAATAAACAATTCCTACTCTCAAGAAGCTCAGTCTAAAGCGGATGAAAACATGCAAACAACTACGTACAAGCCACACACACACACACACACACACACACACACACACACACACACACACACACACACGTAATTGCTCTCAGAGAGAATGTGTTAAGATTAAAGATACTAGGAAAGACTTTTTTATAGAAAGTTGGACTTTACCTGATGGCTTAATGGATAAAGTATCAGACTTAGAATCAGAAAGACATAAATTTGAAACTGGCCTCAGAAACGTACTACCTGTGTGACCTGGGGCAAGTTAATTGACTTTTTTTCAGCCTGTTTTATCATCTATAAAATAGTGATCATAATAGTAGCACCTACCTCTTGTGTTATTGTGAGGATCGAATGAGTTAGCTAACATATGTAAAGCTATTTGAAAATATTAAATCTCTAAAAAAAATGCTAGCTATTAAAATTAAATGGGACCAAACTATTCATGCAGCTTGGTTCACTGACTTGTTGGCAAAGCCAAGCAGATAAAGCCAGAAAAAAAAAAAACTAGATTAATTTTGTCCAGCCCAGATCTAATGAATGTAGATCTAATGTGATATTTATTAACCATAGGATCATAGCTCTAGGATTAGAAGGATTTTTGAAGACCCTACAGCACAATCCCATTTTTTACAGATGAAGAAACTGAGGCCTGAGGAGGTAAATCAAGTGGTCCAAAGTCACATTGGGAGTGTACATCAAAAATAGGATTAGAATCTAAGATCTTTAACTCTACAGTCATTGTCTGTACATTATATTATACTGCTCCATTCCCAACTAAAAAGGAAAACTGATCTAAAATTGGTATATTTCAGTTTCTCAGCCTTTATTCTAGAGCCCTCTGACAGTTTGGTAAAATCTATAGACTAAGTTTTAGAATAATACCTTTTTTTTAAAAAAGTGCATAAACATAGTATTACAAAGGAAACTAGTTTTTTGAAATACAGTTATCAAAATATTGAAGTAAAAGGGTCATGGATAGTATTTTCAAACATTTTAGTTGTGGATTTAGATGATTTTTTTCTTGTTTAAATTCACACCTATCTAGATAAATATCTGAGTATGAAGCTATCACTATAAAATGATGTTAATTCCTATACTTATGTTAATGTCAATTAACATAAATAAAAATGAAGCATGAGAAAGCAAATGTAACAGAAGCTAAGCAATAAAGTTGTGAGTTGGCATATTTCAAATGGATAAGATATTCTGTCAATGTATGCTTGTCCAACCAACTCCACAGGGAAGTCTGTAGAGCCCTGATATCTCTTATTTTTACATTCTATGTGGGAGGAGCAGGATTGTAAAAGTATTCAGAGGTGACCTCAAACACCCATATTCCAATGATTGCTTAATGTAGTAGAAAGTATAGTTTCATCCTTCTCAATGACTGGACTAAACAATAATATATAGTAATGCCATGCCTTATATGTTTCTGAGTCACATGGGAGGCAATGCATAAAAGAGCTATCCACATTGATGATTCGCTCATGTAGCAGGTATTGGAAAACTTCACATTTACTTTAAGATGAGGGTATCTTTTCCATCATCGCAATAGCTTCTGAAGGAAACCTCAGCTTGTAGCTTTTGAGGCTTTATTTTCTCCTTGTACTGTTTAAAAGGTATGTAAGATGGGCGATCCACAGGATATTCCTTCTCCATTTTCCTAGAAAATGTAAGGCTTAAAAGAGGGGAGACTAGGATCCCAGTAAGAGACAATGCAATTTAATTCAAAAAAATATTTGTTAAATGCCTTCTCTTGTGGAGAGAGACTCTATTAGACACTAGGAATATAAAGTTCACAATAAAATAATTCCTGTCTTCAAGGAGCTTAACAGAACTGGTGCAGGCATTCTAGCCCCAGCTTATCCGCAAAGCACTTTGGACAAATCACATACCATCACTAAATCTTTGATTCCTTGTTGTAAAATGAAGGGCCTATCACAGTATCTTGCACATAGTAGGTACTTAGTGAACTTCAAATTGAAGGAAATGGACTGGATGAGGGATTCATAACCTTGTCTTTCGCATGTGACATGGACACCTTTGTCACATAGGTAAACTGCCAGATCCTTCTTAGAATAACATTGCTAAATGATTGAGACAAAAGCAAATTTTCTTTTTCTGAGGTTAGTAAACGTGAAGTTCTGATTTCCCCCCAATTTGAGGTTCATAGAATCCCTGAAATATGTCTACAGACAACTTGTGATTCCACAGACCCCAAGGTTAAGATCCCCTGGCCAAGATAATCTTAGAGCTTTCTACTTTTGACAGTCTGTAGTTCTTTGATTTTAAAAAGATGATTTTTTACAGCTTATATTGCAGAATTTAATTGATAATTTTTCAGGTAGAATTCTCTTATATCTAATTCTAACAAAGATTTGTTTTAAATAAAAACATAAAGCCCTCATTTACATGTTGGCATAATAAAAAAAATGCATCAATTAAAAGAAAAGTTTCCTTTATGCTAATAATTGGACTAGCCTTTTACCATCCAAACATTTTCTAGGTTGCCAAAACCATTTAGAAGTTGCCAATTACATTCAAAGGACACTTAAAACAACAACTGAGAAATGCATTCTATCTCTGGGGTATGGTGAAGATAATCAATCCAAAAAATATCAATCATCTTGGAAAACAAGGAAATCTGTATATTTATGACTATCTTTATGCCTTGCCCAAAGAGGAAAAATTGGAGACCAATCAAATATAGTCTGTCTTCTTTTCACTCTGCCATAAACTATATTAAAAACAAATCAACAATGTAGATTTTCAGCATAATTATCATTATGCAACTTCCAAATCACCAGAACTTACCGCCCCTTGTGGGAGATAAATCCATTTTGTTAACATCCTATGTTGTGCTGTATTTCACATTGTCATTGGCAGCATATTGACTTAATATTCAGCAAGAGGATTAGATACTGCCTGGCCAAGTAAGACCTAGCATTTAGTGTGATCTTTTGCAGATGATCCACCTGGAGAATATACAGGAGCTTATACAGATCTGAAATTACTATTATCACTGATGGCTAAGAAGTGTCCTAATGATTTGTAGATGTCATGAATAGCACTCAGCATTGCTTTCTTAGCCCCCTGCTGCATTGAAAATATCTTGCAATTTAATCAGTTTTCAGTATTTTTTTTTTTTTGCAATAGGGCTGTCCCTGGCAATAATACCACTTTGCATATGCATCAGTTTGGCTCTACTGCAGATTTTTGTTCACATTGGACTCCTACTGATGTGCACTGATTTAACATCTAAAAATGAAACTTAATTTTATATAGCTTATAAGGAGTCCCTAGAGGGTCTTGTATCCTAAAAGCTAATATTTTTCAGACATAATCAGCAGGAATAGGTAATGGATTACCATTAGCTACATTAGCAGCAATGTAACGAAAGGAAATAGTCAGCTTCAGGATGTGCTTTTAACAACTTTGTATGTTACAAAGATATGTAATATAAAATAACACAAATCAGTGTTGCAGCTTCACATTATTCCCTGTGTTTATTCATAATGATTGTTTCATATTTAAAGAACACCAAAATATTGTGTTTTGTCAGCCAAGGACAATAATAGTTTAATAGTAATTTATTTTAAACAGCTACTGATAATACAACCAATCAACACATTAAGTGGTGCCAACATTGGCATCTTGCTAAATAATCTCTAGACATTGCACAAAGAGTACATCTTTCAAAGATAAGTCAACAAGAACAATCAGAGCAGAAAATTAGAATTTGGTATCTTAGAATTAAAATACAGCTAAACTAAAGTTTTAATTGGGGTGATCAAAAAGGGCACTTGATGTAATGATATCTTTCATTTGTTACTAATTGTTTGCTCCCTATGAAGAAGAAGCATATTTCTGAGTGTTACTGAATTGAGTAAAGATGGCAGTGTTATTAGTAGCCAGGTTTTGTAGTTAAAACGTGATGGATTGGGGAATGGCTAAATGCTTCAGAGAAACTCTTTTTCTACTTGTTTTATGACAGAAGTATTTTTCTGTATTTTACTGTGACAAGTCAACAAATTGGGCATGACAAATATTAGATGATTTGTTATTTGAAGTGGTTATGATGATGATGATGGTGATGATGATGATGATAATGAAATGAATGGTTATTAAGCGGTACTGGAATTCGTAGTTGAATGCAAAGTTTATATGCACTGAGATAACTCCACAAAAGGGCAAGACTCAAATCAATCTACCAAGTTACTCACCTTGAAAGAAAAATGATGATTTTCCATTGAATCAGAACTTTTCTTTTTAGTCCTGATTTTGATTGAAAGTGCATATTCATCATATTCATAGTCCAGTGAAGGCATGAGTATAGCCCTCTGTTTGCTGGAATATCTGTTTGCATAGATAGAATAGAAATTGTTATTTTAATTTATCATTGGAGTTCTTTGCAGATTCAGCCTCAGAGAACATAGCAAGAAAAATGTTTTGGATGTCATGAGACTTTAAGATTTGGGAGCTAGAGTGGAGTTCAGAAATGAAGGTGCATCTTCCTTACTTTATGGATAAAGAAAACAAAACCTGGAATGATGAAGTGATATTAAAAAAAATAATGTCAAAACTAGAAAAGAAACCCAGATTTTTCTGACTTCCAGTTCAATGTTCTTAATAAATAAAGCACAGTAGCCACTTATGAAGAGGTTTACTTGCAGAAATCACCAAACAATTCTGCCCTTAAAAGTTGGAATGCATTCATTTAAATTGTGTCCTGAAACCTACAAAATTGGACATTGAGCATGACCAAACTTCATCTCTATGTGCTTTTTAAAAAATAGATAAGCATCTTATAAAGGCCATCTCCAAAAGGCAATCCATGACTTAAAGGGCCACTCAAAGTATTGCCTAGGTCTTTCATACAGTTTTGTTTCGCTTCTATTTAAAGATCTCCCCATGTAGGGTAACTGATTTCTGCTTGTTTCTTGTGCATGGTAACAAATGCAAAGCAATTTGCAAGCCCCAATGTGCTACATAAATTCCAAGTTATCATTATAATTATATTTGAATGCATGCTCAATATTTGGTCCCACAAAATTTAGATGTTTATCTTTTCATTTTATTATAGAAACATAATTGTCTAATAAATGATTCTTAAAGTCATGCCCTCTTAGTCTTAAAGCTTATGAAATACTTTCATGGACATTTTAGATAAAGAAATTCTGAGTGATTGGAAGCAGCCATACCTATGACACCTTAAAGTTTGTTCTGGTAAAACATGTTAATGGTTGCTGGAAGGCTTGTTTTTCAGATAAAGTATATTTTCCAACATTCACTAACCCAGTGGTTGCCCAGAGTTCAATGTCAATGAAAGGCATTAATTAGCATGGTTGTTTCCAGGTAGAACACTTTATGAAATGAGGGAAACTGACTCTGTACCTAAATATTTGAGTGATTGATTTTACCTTTGAACAGGGGCTCTTGAAGGTTGCCATAGACAATGCCAGAGCTCAAGAGAAACAAGTCCAATTGGAAAAAACAGAGCTGAAGATGGATTTCCTAAGGGAACGAGAACTAAGGGAAACTCTTGAAAAGCAGCTGGCTATGGAACAGAAGAATAGAGGTATGGCATGGGTGCCAAATATACTCCATTTCTTTCAAATGTATGATACAGAAATGCTACATTTTCCCAATTTTACCTATCATTGACTTTTTTTTTTTTTACAATAGTGTTTGAACTGTGGGCTCAATATATTTCTGGGCTACTGTTTTGATCTGTAAACTACATGATTCTTCTTAGTCCACATCACAGGGTGTTAATATCTATGAATTATCTCATTAATCATGTTAAGTCTGATTGCTTATCCTGTTTTACTGATTCACACTGTTTGATATAAGAATGAGCTCTGATAATATGACAACCGTGAAGAATAACTTTCCATTCAGTCTACATTCTCTTTTGAAAAATTTAAAGAGTTAAATATGTAAAGCCAAACATTCCTGTCTACTCATGCAAAACATATTCTCCAAGATATTTATCAATTGAAATGGAACACTGATGAATTAGCTCAATAAATCGCTGAAAGTAAGTGAGCATCTATTCTTTATCTATATGCCTCATCTTGTCCTTGCAAGGTCAAGCATGCATTCCTAACTGGAGCTGATCTGGCTCTGCAGTACATAATCTAACATTACTGAGGATGGTAGTAAGGAGGATTTCATTTTAATTCATTATAAAGTGCATCTGTTTCAGAGAAGCAGATGGATGTAGTAGTTGCAGTGCTGCATTTGGAATCAGGAATACCTGGGTTCAAATCCTGTCTCTGAATAATCATGGGCAAGTCAGTCAGTTAAACTCTCTCAGTCTCAGGCAACTATAATTTATCTTTTAGATTTAGCAATGGATTACAATCTGCATCTGTGAATATTCTATCAGAGAAAGAACAGATCCTTGAAATATGGACAAAATGTGCCCATATATCTTCAAAGAGTCATTTTAATATAATTATGGGTATTTTACATAGTGATTTGAAGAGCAGTGCCCCCTTTGCTCTACCTAACCTTTCAATAAGGCTGAACTTGATAGGTAAAATTTAATAAACACAAAGCTTTATACGTTGGTTAAAAACATCAACTTAAATCAAAACTGGGTGAGTCACAGCACTTTATCTAAAAAAAAATAGCTTTGGGACTTTCTAGTGGAGTATTAAGAAGTATTCAGGTTGATATAGCAGCCAGAAAAGGTAAGGAGATCCTGGCCTACATTAAGAGAAGCATAACTCTCAAGAATAAGGCAGTGATGTTACTGCCATATTCCATGCTAGTCATCCATCTGGAGTGTTTTATTCAGTTTTGAACATAACGGTTTAAGAGAGACATTGAGAAACCACAGAATGTGCTGAGCTGACCAATGAGAGTTGTGGAATGTTTCTGCCATATATAATATGAGGCTCATTTGAAGGAACTGGGGATGTTTAGCTGAGGACAAAGCACTTAGTTGTTTCTGAGTATCTGAAATGCAGAAAAGGGATTAGATTTCTATCTGGCCCTAAGAAGCAGAACTAGGAGGGATATATGGATGGTTCAAAGAGTTCGTTGAGATTGATATCAGAATGAAAAGAAAAGAAAACAAAAAAAAATCTCCTAACTAGGAGCTATTCACATGACCCAGACAGTGAAATGTGGATAAGATAATAAGTTCAATGGATTCAAAACTGTTTGGTTGGTTGCTTTCATGGTTAAATATCAGGCTGGAAAGAGGTCCTTAGTGATATGCCTAGGGTATTTGTCTTTGGGGTTAACTTCATTTTATCTATCTATCTATCTATCTATCTATCTATCTATCAACTATTTATTTAGGTCAGTGGGATAAAGGCATAGAGGGCCTAATCAAATTTGCTAGGTGACATAGACTAATGTGTTAAATGACTGAAGCAGGATCTAAAACTACCTTGCCATTGATCTTAATCTAATAAATTGAGACTTAATCTGATAAATGTAAAGTTTTACACTTTTCATTCAGGGAAATGAATACCACATGTAATAGATGTGGAAGGTATGGCTATATGGCAATTTAACTAAATAAGAGCAGAGGTTTGTAGTGGGTTAAGAATTCAGTATAAGTCAGCAGGTTGGTATGTCAGACAAAAAGAAACTAATATTATCTTAGGCTTCTTTGAGAAGCATGGTAGTAAGAATATGCACACGATATTCCCATTGTACGCAATCTTATCAGACCACATCTACAACTTTATGTTCATTTCTGAGAGCTACATTTCAGAAAAGGCATTGATAAGCTGGAGAATATCAGCTAGGATGGCAAAGTGCCTTGAGGTTCTATCACATGAGTTTTGAGCAAAGGAACTGGGGTTTGTTGTTTGGGTAGCATGGGAAAGCGCAGACTTGGAGGGGCTATGAGAGCTATGCTGTTGCCAGGTTTTTGAAGAACTAACATGTAGACTAAAGGTTTGATTTGTTCTGCCTTACCACCAAGAACAGAATGAGGAGGAATGGGTGGAAATTTCAGGGAAGTAAATTTCAGGGTGATGTATAGGAAGTTTTTCTAACAATTAGATCTATCCAACATTGGAAAGGGCTCCCTCAGTGGAGATCTTCAAACATGGGATTAATCAACTAGATGACTTCTTTTGCTTTTCCAACATTGAAATTCTCTGACTTCACGAGATGTACCACAATTTTAAATTATAGGAATACACTTAGACAGAAGTACTGTGAAATAAGCAAATGATGACATTTTATTTTGAGATAGGAAGTGCTATTAAGATAAAAGACAAATGTAATAAGCAAGCACAGTAGAAAGAATGTTATGTTAGCAAGTGGCATTTTGCAACAGAATTCTATCATCATACTACCTTTTGTTAAAGCCCTACTTTTCATTACAATAAATATGTTTTTATAGAAACTCAAATTCAAGCCATTTAGGCCCTAAAGAAGCAGCCACTTGAGAGAACTTCAAAATGTTGTTGGCTTATACCCATATTTACATCATGTTAAATTCCTCTAACCACTAGAGGGCAAAACAACCCCATATCACTCCATGCATCTATGATTTAATTAATTGTGAAACAATAAATTGGAGGTAATAACTAGCAATGATTATTTATTAGTAATATGTCTATTGAAAATGTCTCATTACTCTGAAGTGTGGCCATGAGTATCCCATTTGATTCAGTAACACAGGAGTTGGTGAATGGCCAGTAGTACAAGCCTGTTTTTGAGACTGTTGACAGAAATTTCATTAGCATTTTTCCTTCCAGATGAATCATGTTGAAAGTAATTTCCTCTTCTAAGAGTCTTAGGCACTAGGAATTTGGGGGTTGGGCAACAGTTGGCATTTGACATAGTAAGTGCTTAATAAATGTATACTGACTTGACTTAAAGTTATTAATTTCTTTCAAGTCCTTTGTCCTCATTGGCTCAAGAATTAGTCAGGAATCAGTCATTTTGCTTTATACCTTTCATCTGATGAAGGACTTGATATAATGTGATTTCCTAAGTTAGATCAGTCTGCAGCGACAAAAGGGATCCACTTAAGCATTATCTCAACTAAATGAATTTTTAAAATAAAATATTGTTGATTTCAGGATTAAACTTATTTACATTGCATGCAATAATGTGGTAGTTGTGATTCCTCATCTCAGAAGGCCAGCTTCCATTTACATATATACTTCCATCAACAAATAGGTCCAGAAAAATCTTCAACATTTGTACTCCTATTGATGCTAGGATAAAATGAAATTAGCAAGCATGTTGTTTATCTAAATCCTGGTTGTTGTTGTTTTTAATCATACCCTTAATTCTATATCCTGGATATTTTTTATTTTATGAAACCCACAGTCATGCAAATATTTCAGATATCAGGGCATCCTTTTAGATAACTGGAGTTGACCAATAACTATATCAATTTCTTTTGTCTTAAATACCCTCTTCCACTTCCATCTGCATATCCTCTAATTAATGCATCCTACTGCTGTGCACTCTGATCAAGTAGTAAAATTGGGATTATGTCTCTTCTGTGGACAGCTACACAGTGAGGCTTTGCTCATTCTGGCTCTGCTTGTCATAGTCACATTCACAATATGTCAGCCATGATAAAATTTTAATTCAAAGAGAAACACATGCTTGCTTCTCATTTGTTAAGATTATTTGCCATGTACTTACACCGTAAAAATTAAAATAATCATCATACTGAAAGTACATTTAATGCACACTTCTTGAAGAACATTGATTCATTACTATTTAATGATGACACATTAAATTCTTGGATAACATTAAAGTCCCAGCTGGGAGTGGGGTGGATATGGGGGTTTAGGGAGAAGCAGGAGCATTGCTGGAATACTTATTCATTCCTGCTTTAAACAGGAGCTCATGATATTTTAGTTGTAAAGTGTTTAGATTCTCTTGCATTAGATTTCATCAAAATAAAGTTATACGATTTATTGGAATGTATTGGAGCATGTGTAAATTCTGTGTTAAGGAAGGATCAGTATCTCTAAGGACACAATGAAATATCCTCAAAAAGGACTTCATTCCCTCTATCTTGTAAACATACTTTTGAAGAAACCTATTTGTTCCTTAATGGATGTTTACTACATCCTTTAAAATTCCAAACTGGAATTACATACATTTTCTTGTTCCAGTTCTATGGGTAAAACAAGACACCTTCCAGAAAGAAGAAAAACAAACAAAAAACCCCTCTATTTGCCCCTTCCAGCTAGCTCTGTATAACTTTTGAAGGGCTTACCTACACAAATGTAGACTGTTCTGACCTCTGAGCTGAGGGGTAGGCAATTTAGCCACTGATTATATTTAATAATATTTATTTTTACCAATATATGAATATTTATTAACACCATATTTTAAATTTTGCTTCTAGTAAAGCTACTTTTAGATATCAAAAGTGAAGTTGAAAATTTGGGGGTTGTTCTGGGGAAAGAACAAAAAAAGATCTCACGTGACAACACTTAGTTTCATCTTACTATTTTGAAGAAATGTGTTTTAGACCTGAACTATCTAAATAACTAGCTCATCCCATTTCATTTTCTCCGTGTTGACCTAGCCTACCATATCTGTGGACAATAGGAAAATGCAATGTCTTTAGTTAACGATATGCTATCTTTTACAGCAATAGTTCAAAAGCGGCTAAAGAAGGAGAAAAAGGCAAAAAGGAAATTGCAGGAGGCTCTTGAATTTGAGACCAAGCGTCGAGAACAAGCGGAGCAGACCCTAAAACAGGCAGCGTCAACAGATAGTCTCAGGGTCTTAAATGGTAAGAAGTTGTATATTACTTAACATTATCCTTTTGTATTGTAAAAGAATGATTTTTAAATTATTTTGTGAATTTACATTTTTCTATTTTATATGTTTCGGTATTCTCTACTGGAAGAAGTTATTGGAGGGGAAGGCATCTGTTAGAAGAGTGCAACCCTTCACTTCTCCCTTATTTTAGAGATTTATTCTACTTTTTCTTATTTCCCCTCTAGATCTATGAGCAAATATTGCTCAGCTGCTTAACGCACCGACTAAAAACAGGCTAAATTATTAGTCTGACAATTCATCCACCCCCACCTCCCTGCTTAAGAGCCATCTTTCATTGCTCATTAATCTTTCTAAATCTTCCTAAAATTGTCCTGACCTCCAGTCATTGTTCAACATTTTTTTTTTAAATGAGGAAGGTTGATTGTATTGTAATTCAGCACAGGAGTAACAGGTTGTAAAAAGGACCATAGGAATCAAATGAAATATGTCAGTCTTACCTTTCTGTGCTTTTAGACTCTCTGACCCCAGAGATAGAAGCTGACCGCAGCGGGGGCAGAACAGATGCTGAAAGGACAATACAAGGTAGGAATTTGCAAAAGGCTATAAATCTAGATCTTGCTATATGAGTTTTTCCTCCGCTTTAGCCTGCTATTCAAGCATGTAGCCTACCATCTGGGCCACATCAAAACAAGTTCAAACAAGGTCAAGTTCATCTCGCTTGTTTATATGACTGAATTCATTTTGTGCTGATAGATTTCCTTTAAATTAACAGGTCATTTCTGTTTATGCAATGGAATTAAAATGGAATAATTAATTTTAAACAATGTATGATTAAATCTTGGGCATAGTAAATGCATTTTATTTAATGCATAGAGTTGGTTTGGTAGGGGGAAGATTATCCATTTCATACCTCAACAGTGAATATCGTAACTATACAAATAAAATCATAGCTTACCCAAATAGGCAATTCTCAAAATTTAAACTTTATAACCAATCATTTTAGTGACACTTACTGCAAGGTGTGTTTCAATAAACTAGCCCAAATGTTAACAATAAATAAAATTGTTTATTCCCAGCTTGGTTTTTTCATTTGCCAAATGTTCTATATACCATTATTTACATTTTAATAACACAAATCTGCTGAGCAAATTTATATATAGAACACCAACAGGAGCTGTAGCACACACCCAGAAGAGCTAAATATGTATATTGCAGAGACCACACTATTAGTAAAGAACAAATTCTGAAGGTAGCATGTATACTCTAATGTCTATTCTAGCCAATAAACCAAATCTACCAACATGAATACTAAACAGCAAAAATACATTTGTTTTCAATTTTAAATGAAGGTGCATTCTTCAAAGGAAAGCCTAAAACGATTAACTACTATAATCACTCTCAATTGCTTATATTTTGCATTTTAAACTCAATCATTTTTAGGGTATCATTTGACATCTTTTTTTGTCTGTTATTTAATCTGATTTTCTGGCTCCAAAAATGCTGCCACTGACTTTCCATAAAGTTGATACATCCTTGTATAGTATAGTGTTTTCAAAAATGTTAATAAGTAGGAATTTAGGGACAATACTCACTGGCATACTAAGATTTTTCTTTATATGTGTTTATGCTATCCATATAATTCTATGATAACGATATATAGAGACCATAATACTTTATATTTGAATAGACTTCTGCAATGTGCAAATTATTTTCCAGCACTTTGTCTCACTCGATTCTCACAGCAACCCCACTGTGTCTCTTTTCAAATTTTTTTAAAGGTGTGGAATAAGTGAAGACTAATGAAGCCTGCACTTTCCTCTTCATCAGAAAATATCTGAGTAACCCTCCAATAAATGGCATACAGGAGTCAACACTGAGAGAATTGTATCTGCTTTACATATGCAAAATTTCTATAAGCAAAGATAGGCCATTCCACTTATAATTTGTTCTTTTATATATACTACCTCAAGTGGACTGGGAAAAGGGCTGGAGAACATATTAACCCACATTCTCCAGAGGTCTCCCTTAAGTAGATTGAATTCCACATTGCATAAGTTTTTTAGTGTCAGGGGAGCCTCACAGAGATAAACATCACTACGCATTAAAGAGGATAGTTGGTACAGTCTTATAGCTCATCTTCAATTCATCTATGGAGATGGTAGGAGGGAAAACACAAAAAGATATATTCCCCACTTTGTAGAATAGAGAACTTAGTCCAATGTTTATAATTCTATAATCATTTTACATTCTAACATGATTTGTGCAGTATATATTCAATGAGTTTAATGATCACCATTTGGATCATTATTAATTGTACAGTTATTTTAGTTAGTACTTACTAGTAAAGCAAGTGTTTGGACACTTTGATCAATCTGTGATCAATTAATCAAAAATTATTCATTCACTACTTATTTATATACCAGGAAGTATGTTAGGCACTGGGAAATATGAATACAGAAATTAAAACCTAATTTCTTTGCTATTGGTAGTCATCCTTCTGATCCTTTTTAAGTCATCAATATCTCCCTAAATAATCTTCTATAGAGAATCTGTCCAATCCAGTAGAAGCCTTTAATTTTTCAGTACTTTGTGAGTATTAGTAAAGCACTCAGGCTATCTATATCTTATCTGTTACTCCTTAATGACTCACCCAACTCTTTTTCTCATTACAAATCCTTGGTGATCTCTTTTCAAATATTTTTCAAATATACAGTGTAGGACCTATATTTACTCTATATGGATAAAACTATGTTTTAGTAGTCAAGGACAGATTTCTCTCAATTATGTATCTGTGAAATGTGCCCTATAAAGAAAATACTTAGTTATACTTGTTGACTCCAACTCCATAATAGTATATCTTAGGAAATCTGAACTCATTTTAATATTAATCTAAAATTACATGACCAAAAAACCAAATCCCATAAAATTACAGTCTTAAAATTGGAAGGGACTTCAGAGTCTTCTAACCAAACAAACCATAGGTAAACCGTTAAATGATTCTGTGACATCTTTAGCAAGTAATGAACCCACCTCTAAAGCAGAAGTCTTTCACCTTTTTTTTTTTTTTTGCTTATGGGATCATTTGGCAGGCTGAGGAAGCCAATGGAACCATGTTTTGGGGGGGGGGGTTTGACCCATGTTTTTAAATGCATAGTATACACAGGTTGCAAAGAAGTCATATGTACACCTCTATATGCATGTGTATATGTATGTATATATATATATATATATATATATATATACACATATACATATACATATATAGAAATAGATACAGATAAGGAACTCATGACATCCAGAGGGATCCCATTTCACATTTAAAAGGCTCTAATTGTAATGAAGTTTATACTTATATTTATATCCATTCATGGCTTCTAGGTTCTCTGGGGCCAAAAAGAAGAAATCTCATCTTTCCTCTACTTTATTCTTCAAATATTTGAAGACAAAATCACATTCTCCTTATCCCTCCTCTGCCCCATTCATGCCTTTTCGTTTTAACTCAAAAAACATTCATTAATCACCTATTATGTACAATGCACAATAGCTAGATACTGGGACTACAGAGATCCAAAATGGAAACAGCCCCACCCAAAGAGATTATGTTCTTCTGGGGAGGATATGCCCAGAAATTAAAGGAGAAATGAGAAGCAAATGCCTCAGGAATAGATGAGTATGGAGGTAAAGAAATCTTTGAGAAGATCAGGGAAGGCAATTTATAAGAAGAGCCAAATGAGCTGAGTATTGAAGAAAGATAAGAATTTTGAAAAAAATTTAAATGATGAGGGAATCCATTCAAGCCATGGAGTAACAGCTTGTATAAGTGAATGGAGGGGTTAGGTATCTTATTGAATTGGCTGTAAGAAGGGAAGTGATATAAAATGAGACTAAAAGTTAGTCTGGAGCTGTATTATGAAGGTTTTTAAATGCCAAGGTAAAGAGTGTGTGGCTTGATGATACAGTGGATAGAGAATTGGGCCTAGAGACAGAAGTACCTGAGTTCAGATCTGACCTATGATACTTACTAGTCGGGTTGCTCTGGGTGAGTATTTAATCTCCATTTGCCTAAGTTCCCTCAACTAAAAAAAAAAAAGGTAGATAATAGCATCTACCTCTCAGGGTTGTGGTAAGAATTAAATTATATAATGTTTTTAATTAGCACAGTGTCTGGCACATAGTGTACAATATATAAATTTGTCTTCCTTTTCCTAATTCTAGAATCTATAAGGAAACTTTGAAGTTGTTTTGTTGTTGTTGTTGTTGTTGTTGCTTAATTTTGTTTTTTAGCAGGGGGATGATACGGTCAGAGATTGTCTTATGAAAGAGGAAAGAAACAAGTATTTATTAAGTGCCTACTCTATGCCAGGAACTATGCAAATGCTTTACAAATATTTCATTTGCTCCTCACAACAACCATGGGAGGTAGATGTTAGTATTATCCCCATTGTACAGTTAAGAAAACTGAGACGAAATGTGAGTGATTTGCGTAGGTCACACAGGTAGTGCATAGGGTCAGTTTTGAATTCAGATTTTCCTGACTTCAAGTCCAGGGCTGTATCTGTTGAGTCACGGAGCTTCCTTATTTTGGCAGGTCTGTGAAGAATGGATTACAGAGGGATCTAATTCAATCAACATTCATTAAGTGTCTACTATATGCTAGGTTCTTGGAATAAAAGATAAAATATAACATTCCCTGTACTCAAGAATTGAGAGGGAGACGATTTAGGAGGCTGATTTCAGTACACATTTCAGTCTTTCTATCTCCTTCTTTATTAAATGTAGTATCTATAGCTCAATTACATTTTCCAAAAGTATTCTGACCAAGTCATGTATGACCAAGTGCTTATATGACTACATGCACTTTATTCTGGATGTTCTACTGAGCCTTTGTATTGGTCTTCCTGCCCACGAGTCCCCTCCAGGATAATGAACTCTAAATTGTTTTAAATGAGTATTAGATTGGGAATCAGCATGGTCATAAAAAGAATACTTGGAATTCTAGTCAGAATTCCTGAATTTGAGTTCTGACTACAATATTTACCAGTTGTGTGGTCATAGGCAAGCCATTTAAACTCTGAATCTCAGTTTTCTCATCTGTGAAATGGGAAGAAATTTAAAATTGCATTATCCACTGATTGCAGCAAACTCCTAGTTTGTTGAATAAAAGCATTTTGTAAGTCTGAGTGTGCTACAGATGTTGAAATTATCAATTAATTATGCCCCTCCCTATTACCAAATCTTTAGTTCAAACCTTTCTTTTCTCTTATACTTTCTCAGTATGTTGTGCCTCAGTGTAATTCTAACAAAGCTTTCTCTGTTAGGCAAAATTAGGTCATGTGACAACAAAACAGCAGAACAAAAATGATTACCAAATTAAAAATAAAAAGAATCCATGTTACTGAACACAAAATCTAAAGAGAAATTTGGGAGAGGCAGAGTAGACCAGGTTATTGTCATTACTGATTTGTAAAATAGTCTGTGTCATCTATTTGGGGAGTCATGAGGCTTGCTGAGCACCTGCTGCTTGATAATACTGTCAGGAATGCCACAAAAATAGCTCAATTCCCTGCCCTCCCCATCTCCCAGCCTCCCCAAGCCCAGGTGTTATGATCCTTCTTTGTATTCTCCCTCACTCCCAATCCAACCATAACTGAAATTATTCTCTCTTCCAAAATAAACTCAACTTAATTGGGAAAGACAAAGCAAATTAGTAAATCTTTGTGCTTGTCATGTATTTATTTATTTTTAACATTTTGGCATAAGTGAATGCCATTTCTGGCCCTGGAGTTAGTCATCTAGCAGTCAGCCGCTTAAATACTGCTCTAGTGCCAAGTAATTACCCCCAAACGAGCACCTAGGGTTAGACTAAGTATTGCCTCATTGGCATGAAGTAACACATTTCTGGAGTACTAAAGAGGTGAGGAGAGGGACCTAGAGAAGTGATGATAAGCTAAAAGTGAGAAGGAAAACAAATTATAAAATTATTCCTGAGAAGTTATTCTATAAATAATCTATTGAATTTACTTGTATGAATTAGTTCATGGTCATAGAGTACAAAATGGCTTAGCAATGACATTTTTCAAGTGTGATTTTTTTTAAATGGATACTTAGAATCTAATACCTAGTACAAATGTTGATGTGAGCACCTTGGGGTATATTAAGTGGAGAAAAGAATTAAAATCCAATGAGTTATTCATCTTAAAATCATAGATCTAAGGTTAGAAGGGATCTTGGAAGCCATCTAATTTAGTTCTCATTTTACAGATGAAGAAACTAATGCTTAGGGAAGTTAAATGACTTGCCCAAGGTCATCTAGGTACTAAGCATCAGTAATGTAATCTATCTCTAAAAATATTCAAGTCTACCTGTTTTTATTTTTTCTAAAACAACTGTTTTGATCATTCAAATAACTTGGTTTTAGATAGAAAAAGTGACACTATAGATGCAAATAACTAATACTTTAGCCTGGTCCTACAGGTGAACATATCCACGGATTATTGCTTAGAATTAACAACGTCGCCTTATATGTCAAAGTATGTTCTGATATTTTGTGGAAAAGAGATAGTAGTAAGAGTCACACACAAAAAATAATCAATTCAATAACTATCAACACAAAAAATAGTCTCTTGTTTTAGGCATTACTTTAATTTATTTTACATTGTTACTATTATGTTTTTGTACACATTCATTCTCATCTCAATTTGCCATTTTGAATTTTAAATTCATTTTGCATATATATCATAATCTTATAATAAAAGTGTCCATATATCACTTTATTCCTTTATGGCATTAAATAAAGCAAATCGACCTTACTCAATTTTCCTTGTTTCTTATATATGAAAATAATTTAATCTCCACTTTAATGCTCTTTAAATGTGGGCTTAAGGTGCCACATTTTGATAATTCAATATTGAAAAATCTCATACAATTTGGAGGTCGTACCAAATTAATTCTAGTTGCTCATACTCTGGAAGACAAGAGTAAGATTCCAAGTGGCTCCGATACATTGGTAAAATGATCTTTTAAAATATAGTAAAGAGGGGCAGCTAGGTGGTGCAGTGCATAGAACACCAGCCATGGAGAACACTCAGGAAGACCTGAGTTCAAATCCAGCCTCACATACTTGACACTTACTAGCTCTGTGACCCTGGGCAAGTCGCTTAACCCCAATTGCCTTACCAAAAAAGCAAAAAAACAAAAACAAAAACAAACCAATACAATCTAGCAAAATAGTAAAATATAGTAAAGTTCAGTAGGAACAATATTCAGTTCGTCAGCATAAATACAAGATGAAATATTACACTATCACTGGCTAACACCTGGTGTGAGATAATTCTAGCACTTTTTCCGGCCTCACCCAAATCATTCTCTATCTAGCTAACAAAATTATTTTGCTAAAGCACAAATGTGACCATGCCACCACCCTCTGATTTAATAAACTCCAATATTACCCAATGATCACTATTATTTCTAAGAACAAAAAAAAATGTCTCTGTTTACACTTAAAAGCTCTTTATAATTTTATTTGAATTTTTTTAACTTATTTTTACCTATTTACCTTTCCAGGTTCCTCTCCATTCACTTTACAATTCAGCCAAACTGTCCCTCCTTCTAGTCCTCACACCTGATACTCCATCTCTGTCTCCATTCCTTTTCATTGGCTATCTCCCACACCTGAAACACACCTCCTCTATACCTGTGCCTTCCAAATCCTCTTAAATCCTTCATAACCCAGGTTAAGTAACACTCTCTACATTAAAGCCTTTCCTGGCCATCCCAGGTAGTAGTGTCTCCTTTTTCCAGATTAGCTTATATTTATTTTATATATTTATATGTACATCCTTGTATATGTACATTTTGTCCTTTTGTTAACCAAATGTAAGCTTTTTGAGAACCAAGATTATTTCATTTTTTGCCTTTATGTATTCAACTTCTAACACATAGAAGGAACTTAAACATGCTTATTGATTGGCTCATTCTATCCCTGGTATAGGATTAGGACTTACCTCCAGACTTCTCAAGTCCATCAAGTTGCAATTAAAATTTTTAGGTTTAACAGCCAGTATAAAGCTGGACAGAGTGCAAACAACCCCTACCAAAGACTAAGGACTGAATTCTACTCACTATTGTAACATTTGCCGGCTGTCTGACTTCCCTCGTTAATCCCCCCAATGTAGGTAGGCAGAGCCAACATTGCTCTTCCTATATTATTTCCCTTACCTTTCTCAATACGTGACATTTGAAAGCCTCCTCTCGTTTAACTGACTTTCTGATCAAAGAATATTAAAATTGCTGGGAATATCATCTAGTTTGTTCTGTTATTTGATTCAGGAATCTTTTCTATAGCCTTCCAGAAAGTCTTCTCTGGGCAGCCCTGTTCCATTGTCATCCACACATTGACATGAGAATGGAACTCAAGGGAATTTTGGCCCTTAGGATGCTGCTCCTAATACCATACATGTATTTTAATCTCAGTTGAATATCTTACATCTTTCTCCCCTGAAGGGGCAGTGAGAAAATTACTTAATGGCTGATCTGGTCTAGGACAAGACCATTCACCTGTAGGAGATGGGGGCTCCCATACATAGATTTAGGATTAGGACTGTCATTGTCTTTTTGGATATATAGCTAGACAGGCAGGTATGGAGAATAAATTCTTCTAACTTAAATAGATTCCAAATCATGGCCCGGCCAATTTTGTCTTGCCCCATGGATGTATTGATGTATTCTTGCCTATCTGAGGCCTAAGACTTGCTGATTGCTAAATAGAGTGCTCTCTCTCTCTCTCTCTCTCTCTCTCTCTCTCTCTCTCTCTCTCTCTCTCTCTCTCTCTCTCTCTCTGTTGTTGTTCAGTTTTGGCTGATTTTTTGTGACCCCGTTTAAGGTTTTTTGGGCAGAGATCCTGGGGTGGTTTTCCATTTCTTTCTCCAGCTCCTTTTACAGATGAGAAAACTGAAGTAAGCAGGGTTAAGTGACTTGCCCATGTCACACAGCTAGTAAGTGTCTCAGGCCAGATTTAAACTCAGGAAGATGAGTCTTCCTGACTCCAGGCCTGATGCTCTATCCACTGTACCACCTAGCTGTCCTATGTAGCTAGTGAGTTTATTAAAGTGATAATAGCAAGAAGAGTGGACTTCTCAGCTCAGGACAGAATTATTTGCTGTATTTTATACTACTTTTGGGTGTTTGTGGCCATGGACCTACAAAATTAGAATCTTTCAGGTAAACTCTTTGATTGAGGTAGGGATAGAGAGATAACCTTATTACCTCACAACTGGGAATCTTATACAATTGACTTGGGGTTTGGCTTGCCTAATCAATTCTATCACATTATAATCACAGCTCTCAAATGACCTATGAATGCACAGTGACATGGCAGGGTGAGCAAAATCAGTGTTATAATAGGATGCCTCAAAAAGATTATGGTACTCAAGTACTGGATGCTGTTCTTTCTAATATACCATGCTTTACATTATCTTCATTATTGTTGGAAAATTGTATATGATATTGTTTATTATGCTTCAAAAAGAGACTGCAAAACTTGGACAGTGGTCATATAAGGTAAGAAACATGATTAAAAGGAAAGAAAATAGGCCTTATGAGGAAAAAAAACCAGTAAGTTGTATCTTGTTTTATTTTTATTTCAGACACAAGTAGCCTAAGGGTTAACTATATAAAGGACTTTTATGAAGAAAATGCTGAGCAGTTGTTTTTTTCTGTCCTTGGTAGACCAAACAAGAAGAAATTAAAGTAGAGATATTTCAGTTGGGCATTAGGGTGAACTTTTTTATTTGATTCAATAAAATCCTAGAATAGACTAGCAAAGAAAGTTGTAGATCTTCAAAGAGAATAGACACCCATTCCCTTTGGAGGATTTAAACAGTGGTTTACTAGAAGGTAGGCAACTCAAGCAAGTTTTTTTTCCTATTCTTTCCCATTGTATTACTTTAAGATTTTTTTTTAAATAGGTCTTAAACTCAGCTGATGTAGATCTTGTCATGATCTAATGATCAAATTTGTGTGGTGTGCACAAAGTACAGGTTATACCACCTTAAATCAAATGAAGCAGATCTTTTGTTATCATGGTCACATACTTTCCCTTGGCTGGTTATATAGGTTTTGGAATTGCAGACTCATTCAACATGGAATTTCCCCTTTGTTCTGGTTAGCATCTTTGTGCCTTTCCTCCCCTACTCCAGTTCCATCAGGGACACACCCAATCTTTTCTCTGTCATCCACTCTTTTAATCTCTGTGCAAGAACTAGACATTTCCTGTTGATTTTCCTTATCAGACTCTGTCCTCAACATTCCTACCTCTGTTTCCTCCTTCAATTCGAGAAATATTTATAAAATGCCTTTGTGGAGGGCACCAAGTTGCATATAGAGAAAAAGCTCAGATATAGTTCCTCACCTTAAAGAGCTTACAGTATTAAGGGAGATAAGTAAAGTACACACGTAATGCAAATTAGAAAATCAAGGGATAGGAGAAGGCTATATGAAATACTCAAAGAGAGAATGATCATTTCCAACTTGAAAATTCTTCTAAAGTTATAAAACCATCCTATGAGTTACCTTTCTTCCCCTCATTATTCAAAACTCAATCATATTATAAAGAAAAAAAACTCACCTTGGATTTTTGGTGTGTGGCTTTTTAAATTTGTTTCATTACTTTATAGTTACATCTCCCACAAACCATATGTCAATAAAATAGTGTTATTCTAAGGAAAATCATCATTTTACTGGAATTTATTTAAATTTTCATGACATTCAAAGAAGAAGTGTTTGATTTCACAGGCATTACTAAAATTCTTACTGGATAGTTACATGCAATATTTGCATTGAATTTCTAAAGGAAGCTGACAAATTAAAAGAATACAAAAAAGAGTAAGAAAAATGATCAAAGGGAAAAATACATTTTATGTAAGTATTTACATGGAACTTAATAGTTTACAAAATGGTCTCATATTTATAATTTGATCCTTACAACTCTGTTGGGTAGGGATGGAGGCCATTAAAATATTACCCATTTTTCAGATGAGGAAACTAAGGCTCAGATATGATAAGTGACTTGTTTGAAGTTACATGGTTATTAAGTGACAGAATCTGACCTCCCTTGAATTTAGGATTATATGAAATAAAATAGTTCCTGAACAATTTGTATAAAACTGGGATTCTCTATTGGGGGAATAAAAGGGAGAAAATAAAAATAAGAAAACTCCACATTCTACTTTGACCTTTATAAAATTCAAAAGAACATATTGCAGAAAAAAAATCATTGTTAGCATATTACCTTTTGCTATGCAACTTTCTAGATTAAAAAATCTATCCTTCCAAAGAATAATTATTCATATGAATGTGAATGTAGTATGAAGTTTCTCTGATAATTTGAATTACCTATAGGCTATGCTTAGGAAATCACAAGCCCTGACTGATGGAAGTACTTAATTTTAAAAGCCAATTTTAAAATGCCCTTGAAAGTATTTTTCTTTATTTTCTGTCCAATTCCTATAATCAAAACTGTTTTGCTTTTCTTCTTTCTTTGACTGATCTCAGATCATAGAAAAACAAATGCTCTTCTAGCAAAACAACATAAAAGGATTGCCTTTTTATTTTGGATCTATTTAAAATAAAAAATCTAATTCTTTCTGGTTCCTGTGTATTTACAGATATACATAGAATTGAATATAAAGCTCCTTAAATATGTACATAATTTATTAAGCTACTAAACTAATTTTCTTTTGCCTTGTAATTATACATCTGGAAGGAATCTTAGAAATAATCTTATTCAATTTATTTTACAGATAAGAGAACCAAAACATAAAGAGGCTAGGTGACTTAGCCAAAATGTATCCCTCCTCTAACTCTTTATAGCAAAGTATTTACTCTCTTTCTAGAGAAGATTGAGAGGATCCAAGGATAACTTCTTCAATTCCCCTCATGCGTGTATATCATCTTCTCTTCCTTTCCACCTGTTTCGGTGGAACCTGATCATTGATAAGGCTAAATAAACCCTGATTTCAGTCACTCTCTCTTGAACAATCACCTACTGTCTATTAGATATTTTGAATTACATATTCTTTGGGAATCTTAAACTCAGTATATCTAAAACAAAACTCAATGTCTCTCTCTCTCTACTCACCATACTCATACTTTGTAAACTCCCATGTTGTGCTCCTCAATCTCTGTCACCCAATAAATCCCAAATTGCCCAGTCTTCCTTTTTCTACCTCCAAAACATATGTCCTCTTTTTTTTCCATTCACAGTCACCAAACTACTTTGTAGCCTTATCACACCTTTCCTAGATGATTGCAATAGCCTTATAACTAGTTTCTTGTACTTAAATCCTCCCCACCTCTAACTCATTCTTCCTATAGCTGCCACCTTGATTTTCCTAAAGCAGTGTTTCCTAAAACATTCATTTTCCTAAACACATCACTGCTATTCAACTAATTCCAGACTCCAAGTTCATATCCTTGAAGATAGGGATCTTTGTATTAATATCTACTACTACTGTAGTAAGCATACATAATAGACATTTAATAAATGTTGAATTAAATAATTTGTATAAGGATTTCTAGAACCGTTGGTGATAGGAAAGGAACTTTTCTTCCCTAAATGAGGGACCACTAAAAAACAGACACACACACAGTCACATAAATAAAATATTGGACATTTAAAATAGGAGACCTGCTTGTGTTTTTTTGTCAAATTTCTCAAATAATATACAAATTGATATGTATCATCATGCAATATCAATTTCTCAGTTTTCATTGAATACAGTTGTAGTATCTCTTCATTCTTTTGCAAAAAGAAAATATGAAACAACAATAATAACTTACAGTTTGTAAAGTGCTTTCTCTTCTATTTTTCATCATTGATCCTTATAACCTTCTGAGCTACAGTACAGGTTTTATTGCCTCCATCTTCATATGAGGAAACTGGTTCAAAGAAGTTAGCTGGCCTAGGACACAGAAGTAGTAAATTGCAGTGATAATATTTGAACTCAGGTTTTCATGACTGTAAGTCATAAGTCAACTATTTGGCATAGCAAATAGAGTACTAGACCTAGATATAAGTGACTGGGGTTCAAATCTTGCCTCTGAATGACCTTTAATAAGTCACTAAAACTCTTATTAGCTTAGCATCAATGTCTTTATCTATAAAATAAAAGGGTTGGGTTAGATGGTTTCCAAGATTCCATCCCCATACTAAATGTATGATCCCATGATCCTGAAAGCACCTTAGGTGGGGAGGAAGAAAGGGAGAGAATTTTGAACTCGAAGTTTTAAAATTGGATGTTAAAAATTGTATTTACATGCAGCTGGGAAATAAGATATATGGGCAAAGGTGTATAGAAACCTATCCTGCCCTACAGGAAAGTAGAAGAGGGGAGAGGTGATAGAAGGGAGGGCAGATTGAGGAAAGGGGTATTTAGAATACATGCTGTCTTGGGGTAGGGGAAAGGGAGAGATAAGGAGAAAATTTGGAACCCAAAATCTTGTAGAAATGAATGTTGAAAACTAAAAATAAATTAATAATAATAATAATAATGATAATAACAAAACTTCATCCACTAAAAAAAAAAAAATGCTGCCTTTCCCAAGACAGGATTATGAATTTAGAGACAGAAAGGACCATAGTGGCCATTGAATCCTATACAATAGTAATGGGCAAAATTATATCATTAAATAATTTCCTTAAATAACAACATCTTATTGTGCCTACCTTAGAATCAGAGGGTAACCTGATCAAGTCTTGGAAACTAGATAATTTAAGTGCCATTTGAGGTATAAATATACTTGGCTATATGTATTCTTCCTTTTTAAATTTAATGATGCCTAAACTGTTAAAGCTAAGTTGGGTCTATATCTTAAACACCAAAAGAAAACAAATAGTATTTAACATAAATTAATGATGTGATAATCTTCAACTATCCTTTAGTACCTAGAGAGTCCCAGGATTTAACAGATAATTTAACTTTCATTCCTCCTTACAAGCTCACTCCTTGAGCTTAATATGAAATAGGGATTTAGTTTCACAGTGAAGATGACATGGCAAGTGACTCACTGACACACACAAAAAAATCCTTGTCTGATTATGGCTAGAAAAAAATTACTCTACTTAGCTTAAAAGTGAAATGAGATTTCAGAGAGTACTTCAAAACCACCTGATGGCTTTCCTGCCTGTTGTAATTGACATGGCATTAGAAGCAGCTAGTTAGTACATGGGATAAAGAACTGGTCCTGGAATCAGGAAGGCCTGAGTTCAAATTCAGCTGCAGACACCTATGTGACTCTGGACAAGTCACTTAACCTGTCTTTGCCTCAGTTTCTTCATCTGTAAAATGAAGATAATAATAGCATATACCTACCAAGGTTGTTATAAAGATCAAATGAGTAACTGTAAAGGGCTTAGCAAAATACCTGACACATAGTGCTATATAAATATTAGCTACTATTATTGTTGTTATTATTATTGTGAATTAGAAAAACATAATTATTATGAACTTTACCTTAAACTATGTTTCTTGATTCAAAAACACACATTATTCTATTCTAAGCAGAAGTGGAATAGTAATACATTTTCCTCATTCAATGATGTAGATGGGTCACCTTTTCCTAGCTTTCCAACCCAAGCTAATCAATTTAAGATGATATTGATTTAGTTACACAAAATGTGTTATTGACTAGAGGCAATAAATGACAAATAGGTAATTGGTTTTTTTTTAGTGATCATAGGTCATTGTTAACAGTACATTTACCTATAGCCAATGTTCATTCAAAAATAACAATTTTGTGGGTAATAAGTTATGTTTATTAACTTTTTGTGGAATTTCTTAAAATTTCCTTTGACTTTAGGAATGAATGAATATGTTATATCTTACTTCAAATAGCTATGAAAGCTACATTATGCCAGATGATCAAAACAAACAAAAACCTTAAGGAAAAGTTATGGACATTTTGAATTTTAATCATTTCTACATAGGTTCATCATACAATTTAATTTTCCTAGCCCTTAAATTTGAATGCTAAGAGCTATGAAAATGAAATCTTGATTCTAATGAACCTATGTGAATATGATTAAAATTCAAAATGCCCATAACATTTTTACTCAATGTTTCTGTTTGACATGATCTCCTAGTATGGTGTTATTTCAAATAGTTATGTGCAAAATTAAAGAGCCATGCTATGATAAAGTGTAAAGTTGATTTTTGGAATATTAAATAAAATAATATCAACATCACATTGGAATTGTGTAGGTCTGTTTTGACCTATTGTGCAGAGGGTGATCACTCTCTCTACAAATGTCCTTCTAATAAATGCTATTGTACTTATGAAATATTTGTAATTTGAGTGTCCATGTAGTACAAAATACTGTGGTGGGTGTGGAAGTGGTGGTTCTTAAGACTACAATCTTAGCTGGAAAATAAGCAAGTTCAACTAATACACATAATGATACTCTGGTAAGCACTGGGATAGGACACATTGAAATACATTTTTTCATATAGTTTCCAAGGATATATTTGAACGTGGAGATATTTGTAGACTTTAAATAAAATAGCTCTTAAGGTTCTTAGGAAATGGCAACAGGGTGAAACTTCATTTCACTTAGCCTCTAGTCCTTTATTAATTTGGTCAATTCAGTTCAGTTCAATTCAAGGTCTAACCTCCCTTTTTTTCCCTATTGAATTCATATACACATGTATATGTACATATATGTGTGTGTGTGTGTGTGTGTGTGTGTACATATATATGTGTGTGTGTATGTCTAAATCTATATATGTATGTATATATATATGCATGCATATGTATGTGTATGTGTATTTTTATTCAACACAATTCTACTTTGTCTCTTAAGCATTTACTGATGCCACTTGATTCCTTTTAAAACTTATCTAGAACATTTGTTTTAGAGTAATTCTCTAAGGCAAATATTATGTAATGTTATATCTTACAGTTTTTTCTATGTTTTATCCCCCTACTAGACTATAAATGTCATAAGGGTAGGCACTGTCCTATATAATATTTGTATCTTCAGTAGTACCTAGCATGGTGCTATATACAGAGTAGGTACCTAATAAATATTAACTGAATTTAATTCAACCAAAATTTATTCAGATTCTGCATGGTTGAGTGGATATAATGTTGGCCTTGGAACCAAGAACCAAGAAGGCTCAAATCTTACGTGCTGAAATATGCTGGTTGTGTGTGACCCTAGGAAAGTCACTTAATCTCTTAGTGCTCTGGGCAATACTAAGATGACAGGCTGCAGAAAAGGTGCTGACCTACATTGGTGTAATGATTTCCTCATCTGGAAGTTCCCTGTACCAATAAAATCTTGTGTTTAATCCTTGTACCTTCCATCTATATAACAGAGTAGGCCTTGGGAATACAAAGAAAGATACTTTTGAGACATAATTCAACTAGGGACCTGAATCTCTGCAGGCTAAGATACTTGCAGTGAGAGCTGGAATGAAAGACCAGAAATTAGCCCAGACTCTAGACTGTCATCTGAGAAGACAGACAACACTGGTACTACTACTACTAATAATATCAACAGGTACCTTATGATGACATTGACCATAAGGGATCATCTGTAATCTATAGTTAATAAATAAATGCAAGACATCTTGAATGTAGAATGTAGGAAATTCAATCAAGCCAACATCTTAAGTACTTAATGCTGTATGTAGGATTATATTCAGTAAGGAGAAAGAAAGATGAAAAATGAATGCAGATATCTTACATACACAAATGAACATTACAGAAGGGAGATCAAGAGAAATGTGCCCCAGGAGAAGGATACTTAATTTACAATCCATAAATTTATTTTTAAAATATTTTGATAAATATTTCAATTTTTCCCTTTGTAATCATATGTATTTAATTTTATTCATTTACAAATAATATTCTGAGAAAAGGTCTACAGGCTTCCCCAGACTGCCAGAGGAGTTCATGACACCAAAAAAAGTTTAAAAATCTCAGCTCTGGGAAGATTTAAGAAGACAGAAATCACTTTCACATGAAGGGGGTAGGGGAGAAATTGGGGAAGATTTTATGGAGGTGGTACTTGAACTGTCTTTGAAGGAACAGTATAATTCTTTTCTTCTTTCCCTCTTTTCCTTTTTTCCTTCCTTCCTTTTTCCTTTCCCTCATTCTTTCCCTCCTCCCTTTTTCCTTCCCTCCTTTTGTCCTTCCTTTTTCTTCCTTCTTTCCTTCCTTTCTTTCTTCCTTCCTTCTTTCTCTAACTCCCTTCTTCCTTTCCTCCCTCCTTCCTTCCTTCCTTTTCCCTCACCAGGGATTATAAGCATATGCTACCATGCCCAGAACAGAATGATTTTAACATGTGTTGATGAGAATAGAGATCATTCCAGACACAGGAAATAGGTTTCTTAAACATACTGAGGCAGAGATGGGTAGTATGAACTTGGAGAACAAATAGTAGGTCTATTTAGTTTGACTTTAATGTGGACTGTCTAATGAAGCTAAAGCAAGGAAATTAAGGCTAAAAAGATAGAGTGGAAACGTGTTATGCAAGTCTTAAATGTCAGTTTAAGTATTTGTATTTGTTCCATGTGCAACAGGGAGCCAATGGAAATTTTTGACCAGGGAAAGTGATATTGTCAGACTCATGAATTAGAAAGATGATTTTTATAGGTATATTACTAGGGAAGAGAAAATGTTTGGGAGTCTACTGAAATAGCCTGGGTAAGTTGTGGTGAGGATCTTAACTGAAGTGTTGGAAGTGTGATTAAAGAGGAATGGATAGTTGTGAAAGCTATTGTGGAGATAAAATCTAATGGTAATATTGAATGTAGGATGTGAGGGAGAAGAAAAAGCCAGAGATATCTCAGAGATTTCATTTTTAGGTAAGTGGGAGGATAGTGATTCCATCAAGAGAAATAGTAGAATTGGGAAAGACAGGTTTGGGGTGGAATATGAATAATATTAGGTAACATCTATATAGCACTTACTATATACCTTATATTGTGCTGAATACTTTACAGTTATAATCTCATTTGGTCCTCACAACAATCCTAGGTGCTTTATTATTACCATTTTACAGAAGATGAAACTGAGGCAAACAGAATTTAAGTGACTTTTTCCAACATCATATAACTAATAGGCATCTCAGGCCAGATCTGAACTCAGGTCTCCTGACTCCGGGCCCAGCACTCTACTGTACCACCCAACTGCCTAATATCCAGGTAGAAATGATCAGAATATAGCTGGAAGTATGGGAGTAAAGCTCTGAAGAAAGATCAGAACTTTAGTGAATGATCATTTTTTTTCCCTGAAGGCTTATGCTCAGTTTTGCTGGGTAGGTGATTCTTGGTTGTGATCCTATCTCCTTTGCCTTCTGGAATATTATATTCCATGCCCTGCGGTCCTTTAATGTAGAAGCTGATAAATCTTGTGTTATCCTGATTGTGTTTCCACAGTACTTGAATTATTTCCTTCTGGCAGCTTGTAATATTTTCTCCTTGACAAGATCAGAACTTTAAATCCAATCCAGTGATTGATTTGGAAGCCAACTACATTGAAGCCACGTATGGGATCACCAAAGGAGCAAGTATAGAGAAGACAAAAGGACTAGAACTTTGGGGGGTATCGCCATTTAGGTAGAATGAAGATGAACCAGAGCCTAATACCTCCAAGGTCAGACCAATAAGAGAAGGAGTGAGCAGAGCTGTAGAATCCAAGGAAGAGATGTTTAACAGTATCAGATATTTCAGAGGGATACAGGAAGATGAGGACTAAGAAAAGGCCATTGGATTTAGCAATTAATGAACTTTCAGGGAGCAGTTTTAGCGCATTGATGAGGTTGAGATATATACACTATTCTTTTTGGAGCAATATATAGTGAAAAAGGAGGGAGTAGATATAAAGCACAATTGCTTGAGACTGTGGCAGAGTTAAGGGAATGTTTTTTCTAGTAGTTTTGTTTAGCTTTTAAGACATGGGCAACCTGTCCTGAATAGCATTTAGTGTTGAATTTTTAATGATACTTTTTTTAACCACTTTTTTTTTTAGCCATAGTTGATCTTCAGAAGAGATAATACAAACAAGAAGCATAGCAAGAGAGAGTTTTTGTTTTGTTTTTGTTTTTGATTATCAAACAGGTTTTTCATACATTCTTTATTATATTTCTTTCTACTAAAATTTTCATATTTTAAATATTGCATTAGAAGGTATAATTTTTGAAAATTGAGATGACAGAGAAAAAGGATAGTTTTGTGTTTTACATGCTTTCTAAAGTCTCCCCTCAATGAAATTAGGATTTTGCTCTAAGATTTAAGATTTTTCCTTACAAAATAAAGGAGACAGGACCCAATGATCTGAGAATTTCCTAGTAACTCTAATTTAAATTATTCTATGAAAAAAAAATGACAGCCTTTTTGATGGGGGTGTGAGAAGATATGAAGGGACAGTAAGAGGTGGTATACTTCAGTTTGTAGACTTCACAGTTCACTCATCAACATGATGCACTGGAACAAATGAAACAATTATTAATGTAAAATGCTTATATTTTGATAGTATATGAAATTGAAAAATTAGGTTCAAATTGGCTTGTCCACGAACACTGTTTTGTGGCTTGAATACTGTCAGAAGACCCATAAACAAAAGATCATGATATATGGCACTGGGGAAAGGTATGTAGCAGGAGGCCCCAAGGATCAATGCTAGATCCATTTTGATTTAACATCATAATTAATGATGTGGAAGAGTGGTTAAACAGAGTGCATTAATAAAATTCACAGATGATACTAATTTAAGAAGTGGTATTTATGTTTAAAGGTCTGAGAAAAGATGCAAAAAGACCTAGGGAGTTTAAACATCTGAGGGCAAATAAAATGAGATTTCTTAACTTTGAGTTTGAGAATATACAGAAGGAAATCGCTCATAAAACAACAATAATATCCAAATGTGTTTCTTTTGCAAAATGCCAACAACAGCAGTCTGTACCTTGTTGTATGGGATTTCTCATTGAATGTAGGAATTAACTTTTAAGGAAATTGATGACCATTTTACACTTTAAAAATCAATTTTTCCAATTTTGATTTTGTTTAGAACTTTTCAAATGTTGTTTTTCTTAGAGTTTGGGGATTTCTAACAACTTAGGAAATGGGTTAATAGTAAAGACAATAACAATTTCTTTCTCTTTCTAAGGGTTTTATACTCCCCTGGGAAATGTTTTAAAATGAGATTTATTTTTATTTGTTTTTGCCTTGTTCAGCCATGGTTAAAAAAAAATTGACGAACATATACTCTCCATTCACATGCGCACTAAATCGTGCAAGAATCCAAAATAGGGTAATGTTTAAATAAAGGCTAGCACTCAGTGCTACCTCTCTCCAAAGGAAGTGAACAGTAAAGGAAAAATGGTGTAATAGGTTTGAATAGATATGTTCGCAGTAGTTTATATTCATGAAACATACTTCCTTCTACTGCAGTCCAAATAAAAATAAGCACTCTGTATATCAGATTTAATTTTTTAAAAATCGTAGTTGCAAATTAAAGTCAGAGTATATCAAAAAATGTTTTGTTTTCAGAAATGTCATAAAGAGCCCTTTAGGAGCTTTTGAGTGAGTGATGTATTGATGCTGAACCTCCTCAGCATCATTCTCAAGAACACTGCATGTTTCATATTGCACTCCAAAGTGTTTAAATAAATAGAATGAAAATAAAAATTTAGAACCAAGACTAAATAGTCACATAAAGATGGACAGCTATGTTGATAGCTGAAAAGTGTGTTTTAGGCATGTGTGGCATTTAACTCCTATTTGACATCCCTCTGAAAGGAAAAACAAAAAAGAAAAACAAACAAACAAACAAAAAAAAATCACCCCATGGACTATAGATGTTAAAAATTGCTGTGTGGTACATTCTCTTCCCTCCCATGGCTAGGGACAGAACGCAGACATGCCACAATAATGTTTTTTATTTCTACTGTTCGAACCATATTAATGAGAACATCATTTTGGAGAACTAATTATTTCTATTTGTCTTGTGTCACACTTTCTAATTCCCCTATATTAGCACAGCCAAAGCAAATTAATTGCTTTTCCAGCAGTTGAACCTTGTCCAAGAATGAGCTCACATTCCCTTCCAGTTTCCCTGTTTTGAGGAGTGCATTGTGTCAGACATTTCTCCCGATGCTAAACATAGTCCAGAGAATATCTTTACAGATTTCTGTAGCTGCTCACTTGATGAAATTTATAAGTTTAAGTGACCCACCAGGAAAGATAAAGTTCTTAGCTGCAAGATTATACATCAAAACAGTTAAAGTGAAATTAAAATTAAATGAATGAATCTCACTGAAGCAAAAAAAAGCAGTAATTAATGGTTCCCTTAATTGTCTTCATAAAATATTTGCATGGGTCTAATTTGCATAATTTGCATGTATTAATTAATCTTTCAAAGGAATTTTGTGCTGAGAGAAGCCAAAAAATCTCTTTGTTTTATTTAACATCTAATGAAATATTTATCTTCTTTGATGAACTTCTCATCTTCATTAAAATAAAAATTGCACAAGTTTGTATGTTTTAAATGTTTTTATAATTGAAGTATTCAAAAAATCTCTTTAGGCTTACAACATCTGAAAAACAAACACATTATTGAGCATTCTGTGTCATTTTAACAACAGCAACACTTAAAAATTGAAAAATCCATTTTATTTTTTTCCAAATGTTAGAAGGTGTTTTATATTGTGAATAAGTGGGTATTTGATTTTTAAAATCATAGCATTTATTAGTTCAGATAATACCTGTTAAATCACAAAATTATTATGATTTTAGTAATGTGCATTCATGAAATAAGCTAATCATAAAAGATTCAAAACTGTTGGTTGTTCAGCTTAAACAATTGTTGAAATCATTTAAAAGAGGTTAATCCCTTTAAAAACCCATGACTATCATCATCTAGGTGAAGGGAAAGTGACTCTAGAGGAAGTGGGAGGCCATCAACTATATCCACTGTGTATTCAATTGGCATATTGCAGAAAAGCAAGTGAGAATTTCTCCTGTTCTGAACCAAGGAAGATAGCTTTGACATTGCTTTGGAAATGGTTGATCCCAAGTTTCCCTGTTACACTGAGTTTCTACTGATGGGGAAGAAATGCCTCCCCAAGAATTAAGCAGGAATGGATCTGTGGAGTTCTTGCTTTTGCATGAATTTGCTTTCATTTGAAACCAGATAGAATAATCACAGTATGTACCAGCAAAGGCACCAAAAACAGCTGGAAAGATAGTGAAAGATAGGGGAGAAACTTAGAAATACCTCCTATAAAATATTTTAATTTTTTAAAAAAACTTAAAGGAACAACAACTATTCTTTCTAGGACAATGTTTGTGGATGGTATTCCTAAAAAGGGATTCTTGATTGTACTAACTGTATCATGTATTTGATAGTGCAATAGAAAGTAGAGGAGTGGGGTAGATCGATAATGATCAGGATGAAAATATTAATATCAAGCATTACAGTTAGTGAACTAGAGTTTTAAATTTTTTTTAGAAGTTGTCATTAGAAAGAAATGAGAAAGCACATTTCAGTAGTCTCTGAATGTTTAGCCCTAGTCCAGCCCTAAGCTATAACCTCACTTATTCCTTAGTTTCTCAACTATTAAAAAGATTTATTATACCTGATATATAAAATAATATTTTTCTTGAAAATATGAGTTTTTTCTATATATCATCTTGGATTTTTCTTTAACGTGGATCTATCTGACTTTAATATGAGGAATTATTAGGGATAAAATGACAGGAGAGACTGTCCATGAAGACAGGCATAGAGAGAAATAGATTTTCTTTCTATAAAGAGCAATGTTTTCAAGGCATTTTGATTTGACAAAAGAAACATTTTTTTACAGTGAAAGTCAATGAAAAATAGCTTTAAATGTAGCTTCAGTTTCCTGTCAATAAGAAATCTAAGTAAAAGCCTTAACTTATTTATGGGTGATTTCAACTGATCTACTATTGATTAGATTTAAAGAAAATATTTCTCTAAAAGTTGCACATGATAGTTCTTCAAGGAAGGGGGTGGGGGATGGGGAGCACAAAATGGAACATTTTATAAAAGCTGATACTATTTTGTACCTAATCCTAAAGAAACAGACCAAGTAAAAACTTCCAAAACAGGACATGTCTGAAAATTCCACTAACAGTAATCAAGTTCACAAGGGTTTCATGCCATATCTGTTCCTATTCCATTCCTTTTCATTTAGTTCCATTTACTACTTAGTACCTGCTTAGGATTTTAGAATATGATTTCTAACTCCAGACCATTGCTAGGACAAAATCTTTATTTGCAGCCTTTCCACCAACTTTTACTTTTATTCTTTCTCCAAATTAACTGTTTCTTCTAGAATATTTTGTTGCTCATTAGTATTTCTCAGGCAGGGGGAAAAAATCCAAAGATTATAGATTTAGAACTGCAAAGGATCTTACTTGATTGTTTCTTTCTTTTCTTCCTTCAACCTTTGATGCATATTGTAAACCAAGTATAACTATCCATATGGTACTATTGATCCATGTTCTCCTAAAAGTTTGATCGGGGTGTAGGGGTGCACTCAACATGGTGGAGTTCTTCCTAGGTTTTTCTTGCTGCTGCTAGGGAACTAGAGGAGTGCTTATTTCCACCTGTGTCCCTCATTCTTGCCACATGATTAGTCCTTTTTTTTCAAGTTATTTTATAATTCATTTGTGAAGTTTTTAACTATTGTCCTGCAGATTTCTTTGTTGGTTATGTTTGTTGCTTCCTGATCATACCAAGAATGAGCCTCTCAACTGCTCTCTGTGTGAAACTTATCTTTAGTTCTCCAGGAGCATTTGTAATCTATGCCTCATTGCTATGTAGCAACACTAGTAGAATGTTAGAATTAAATTATTGGTGTTGTTGTTGTTGTTGTTGTTGTTGTTGTTGTTGTTGTTGTTATATTTTTTTTGGTAGGAACTAGAATCCATTAGAGAGATAATGTTCTTTTTCAAGCCAGGAAATATATTTTTCTTTTCCATTATTTTAATGCAACAAAATATTTCCTTATTTCAATGAATAATTACTCACTATTTATTGGTAGAATTGAGGCTAATATATTTTTACTTGGTAAACATGTTTTTTCTTCCCTTATCTACATAATTTGAGCTAGAAAGTAAAGAAAAATTGTCAGATTTTCAGAGAAAAGCACTTTTCAAGAAACATGGGAAGGCCACTTTTAAAAACTAATTACATTAATTTACACACATGCATTGTAAGGAGTCTTATTTACATCTACATGTTCTGCATATTTTATATCAATTCAATATTATGCATAGGATAAGCTTGATTGTTCAATGCAAGCAGACACAAGAAGTTAAGTTGTTTTTATCATTTTTCTTATATTTTACCGTCTCCTTGACAAGATTTATATCTTCATATATCAAAGAATTACAGCAGACTCTTCTAATTCAGATATAATCAGTCTCCAGAAATAGTAAATTTTGAGTATAGCCCCTCTTTAGGCTCACCAATTATACTTTTAAACTTGTGGGTGATGACTTTCAGACCCTTGGCATATATTTATTCATATTTCATGCATCCATTGGATGAGGGTAATTAACATTTTGTTATTCTATTATGAAATTTGTCTTCTAAAACAAAATTTTCAATAAGTTTTAGTTATATTTCATCAAGAATTGTGCTATTAAAGCTGATTATGAAATTGTGCTTAGTTTCCAAAAATATTGTCATGTTTAGACATGAGGACATTAAGAAACTAGTCTGTTATTCTCAGTACAAAATTAGTTGTAGAGTCCTGTTTTCTTCTAATTCCTTATGTTTGGCTGATGTTGTATTGTGCCTATCTTGACCCAAGTTATCAGCAATCTGCTGACTAGCTTTAATAAGCTACTCTACTGAAGTTAAAATTAAAGCCATGATCTTGGGATCATCTCCAGTATTACACAGGAAAAAAATAAGAAAACAGCGATATTAAAGAAAAAAATCTGTCAAACAAAATTAACTCATAGTATCCAAGGCCATATGAAACATACTGAAAAGTAAAACTTTAGGAGGTAATCAATTCTTTAAAACTAAAAAAAAAAGTATCCAATGAGCCATTTGGAGATTAACATAATGTATTTTTAATACCAGAATAAAAGGTTTTATATGGATAGTACTCTGTGAGTCCTTTGATCCGTATCCTACAGGGTGTAGGATCCTTACCTCCCATTTAGAAAAATAAGTAAGTGTTCTCTTTGTAATAGAATCAAAATGGAGAATATTGCAGAGAATGAAAAGACATTTAAAAAAACTGTAGGTTCTCATTATTCTTCCTAGATTATTTGAGTGCTGAGCATTTAAATGAATTGGGGATGGTGCTTTAATTTAAAGGGTTGATTAATTATATAATGCACCCTGTAGGCTTGTATTTCCTTATGAATTCAGTACCCATCACTTCAAATGTGCCTGTCTCACTGAAAGCAAAGAGTGAAAAAGGCATGCTACATAGTATTTAGTAAATGTTCATGATTAGCTCTCATATTCTTATACTCATTCACTCTTTGTGGTAAATATCCCTAGAAGAATATGTGATATTCCCTCTTGGTCAACCTTACATAGCATAACACCATTTGTACTCCTTGTTCCTGGTACATCCACAGCATGGTAAAAATATCGTTGTACTAAGACAATTTGCATGTGCCATTCATCTTAACAGAAGACAGCAAATACATTGTTGTAGCTTTGCAAAGGATTTAAAAGTTTGGACAAGTTGTGACTATATTTGATACTATATCAAATGACTGGGTATCAACTTAATTCTGAATATTAATCAGTCAGAGAGAAGTCCCATTATTGGTTGTCTAATAGTCACTCCTAGTCAGATTCAGATTATGGACACTTGAATGGCTTTCTCCTTGAAATAGTTCACAATATGTCCAACTCTGTATTGTGGTTGCTAAAAATAGTGCAGAGTGTGACCTTGTTATCTTGAAAGCCACATTTAAATGAAATAATGTATTGCCTTCCTTCTGAGATTACTTCCCATTTTTACTCTCTGTATATTATAAATACATGGTTGTTTTCATGTTTGTCTCCCCCATTTGAATGTGAGCTCCCAGAGGGCCATGTTTTCATCTTTTTTTTTAAATATCCCAGCACTTAGCTCAGAACTTGGAACATAATAGGTGCTAAATAAATACCCAAATAAATACTGAAAGAATTTGATTTAGATTTCTCCAGAGTGTCTTGAACTGTTAGCCATTTTCAAGACAACTTATAAAAGCTACTAGAATCTCCAATGCCTAATATTGAAAATGAAGATAACAACATTGAAAATCATATACAAATGAATTCCTGGATCATTAAAAATATATAAATGGTACTAACCTTTTTAATAAATGTATTTATGACATATACCTAACCCCAAGCTTGAGGAAATATTAAACTGATTTCAGTTTGTGGATTTATTATGTTTTTTTAAATATTGTCTTGCTGAGTTGATAGATAAATATTTAGTTGAAAGGTAATTGGCCACTTGGGGTTTAGATGGAATACTTTCTTGGTGTAATTCTTATCTTTCTGTGTGAAAATATTTAAAAACATGAGTTTTTTTAAACCTCACATTTCACACGGAAAAGCTGTGACTTATCACACATCCAGTAAGCACATTTTTCTTGCTTTGTTTTTTTTTTACAAAACAAAGGAAATGTAAAAGTCTATTTATTTTCATAAAGTTAAGACTTTATCATCAAAAAAATATGAAATTTTTAGAATTATTTCCAAAGCATTTGGGAGTTGGTCAGACACACAATCAATCCATTGAAACATATAGATTAAAGCATGAGTGTTAACTTTTTATTAAGTAATATTTAATACTACCCATGCATGTAACGATTGATGATGGTTCCTGGGAGACAAGATCAACCAGATTGAGAGAACAATCAAGCTATATGAATATTTCAAATTGGCTTTTTTCACCCCCTCTGTCTGTTCCTAGTACTTTTTTTAATGGATTATTTTTTGTTTCCCTCTTCTTTCTCAGTACTCCAATTTCCAGATTTTTCTTTGTTTTTGAATATCTTAAAGTTATAAAAATAATCCAAGACTTAAGAAACTAAAACTATGAACAATAGAATGAAATTTAAAACTACAGTCTGTATTTGTCTGTTATCCATCCAGTATGATTGATATTTGGAAAATATTTGGAAAAGGTTCTGATTTACATTGTGCACACATCTCCACTCACAGATGGATACCATTTACTTACCTGCATTCATTTCCCAACACAATTATTTCCACACTTAACTTAAACAAAATTACCTTTATGGATTTCCGCCTTCCTATTTTAACATTAGCAACTTGGATCCTGGTCACCATATTCTACCTTGATATAAAATGCAAAAAATTTTTATTTTGACTAGGTAGTATTTGATGATTTAGCCATCTTAACTCTTATGAAATTAAAGTAGAAGCAAAAAATGATGATAGAGGGCCAGTTTTTAACTATCATTCATTACCTGTTACTCAGTATTATTTATTACCTATTATTATTATCATAGTCATATCTTCATTACTATCATCAATGGAGAAAGAATTTTATGACATGCACAACTCCACTTTTCCAGGACATATACAGTCCTGTATTTAATGCCATATTTCACTAATTCAGTAGATCTATGATCTCAGCAAAGGGGGTTCCTATCCATTTACATTGATACAATTAGTGATTTATCCATTCATTCTCATTCTTCAGAATTCTTATCCATATCCTTCAATAATCCTCCAAAGAGAATCTATCTACAACTTTTCTATGAGTCTTTCCATAATTTGTGGACAATGGAACAAAACTGAGGCCACTATGTTATCCCTCATTATGTGACTGGTTCACTTTCTTTTCTGGTCATATATGTCCCAGTCATGCCATTTACAATTCTTCATACTCACTGATAAAATGGTTTGGTCTACCTACTTTTATCCACTACATATCTTTCCATTGGCTTTTGGGTTCATTTCAATTTTCATTCTTCTGAGCTTAGGAACTCAACATTTTGTAGTCAAATACAACTTCAAAAATATTGTAGTGAAAAAGGACTTTGGGGACAGGTAGGTGGCACAGTGGATAGAGCACTGGTCCCAGAGTCAGGAGGACCTGAGTTCAAATGTGACCTCAGACACAAAACACTCACTAGCTGTGTGATTCTGGGCAAGTCATTTAACCCCAATTGCCTCACCAATAAAAATAAAATAATAATAATAATAATAATAATAATAATAATAATAATAATAATAATAATAATAATAATAATGAATAGAAAAAGAAAGACTTTGGTGTCCAGGGCAGCTTGATATCATCAACAATTCTGTACAATTTTCCAAATGAAATTAAGCCTACTTTCTTTCTCTTCATTTCTCAGCCTAGCTTATAATCCTTTTCAAGCCCCTATCCAAGATATGAGTACATAGAAATTAATGTAACAAGTTGCCCTTCCAACTACATGTCATAAACTGAAAAATAAGCATTCTTCATCCACTTGCATTGTCCATTGTGGATTACTTGAATGATCTCTTGTGAATGCCCATGGAATTAATTGAGAACATCCAGTAGTGTAGCAGCACTTGATGAAATTAGTACAATATCATCTGCAAGGAACATTTTTTGAGGCAATATCATTTGAAATATTTTCCATTTGTTTGGAATTTTTGCCTCTTTTGGAAAGGTAGAAAATAAATCCTTCAGTGCCTTTAAAATTTTTCTGCATCCAGCATGTAGTCACTCTGCATATATTTGGTAAGATACAGGTGTTCTTCTTGAATTCATTTTCTTCAGGCAATCAGGCAGCCTGTGATGTGCAAGGCACTATGTCAAGCTCTGGGGATACAAAGAATGGTAAAAACAAAGAAACAAAAATAGTCTCTGCCCTCAAGGAGCATACAATATAAACAAAACGCATACAAGATAAACTGGAGATAACAATCAAGAGGGAAACAGTAAATTTAAGAGGTTTGGGGAAAGACTTTTTGTAGAAGATAGGATTTTAGCTGGGACTTGGAGAAAACCAGGGAAGTTAGGAGACAGAAATGATGAGGGAGACAGTTCCAGGCATAGGAGACAGCAAGTGAAACATTCTGGAGTCAAGAGGTTGAGTGTGTATTGTGAGGGACAGCAAAGAGGCAAATATTCCTGGATTTCAGAATAAGTAGTATGGTGAGAGGTGAGGGCAGAGAATGAAGAGTAGGAAGACTGAAAAGGAAGGAAAGGTCAGATTATAGAGAACTTTAAAAACCAAACAGAGGATTTTTTTTTAATTTAATTTTGGAGGCAAAGGGAAGCATGTGGAGTTGATTGAATGGGGAAAGGGCATGTGACACGTTCAAACTTGTGCTATGGTAGAGCAATTTGACAGCTGAGTGGATGATGGATTGGAGTGGGGAAGATAAATGAGTCAGGGAGATTAACCAGCAAGCTATTGCCAGGTGTGACAGAATAAGTATTTGGACCAAGGTCCTAGCCATATCAGAGAGAAGGGGGGCATATATGGGAGACGTTGTGAAGATAGAAATGACAGGACTTGTGAAATGATTTGATGTAGGTGGCTGAGATAGTGAGAGTCCAGGATGACATCAGATTTGTAAGTCAAGGAAACTGGGAAGATATACCCTCCACAGTAATTGGAAAGTTAGGAAGAATGGAATGTTTGAGAGACAAGAAGATGTAACTTCAGGTTGGGACATATTAGATTCAAGATATCTATGGAACAGGCAATATCACTTCAATCTATGCCCCAAATACACATGATATACTAAGGTATAACCATTTCTTCATATAGTATGTCACTATAAATATGGTGGTTCTGTTGTCACCAGAGAAGTTCCACTATCACTTTCTTATAGAAACACTAGAGGACATGCTCCATTTCATATCTCTTTATTGTTCTTTCATTTTCATCTATGATCTGCCTTGATTTTGAAACCAAGACTTATTTTCTTGTCTATAGTTTTTACTTGTGTTCAAAGTGATAGTACTTATAATCTTTAACCAAGGATTTGATAATTGATGCAGGTCTTGAGATCTTTTGGCTTACTTATTTCAATGGTTCTTTACAAAAGTTTAACGTCTCCAAAAGGGGGATGTGGACTCTAAATGGAGTTTATATATTTGTATTCACCACATTTTATTTCTAAGATTCAATGGTTTCTTTTTAAATAATGGTCAGTTTACAGCTATTATAATTGTAAGTGGTAATATCCTTTCTCCCTAAATTGGTTTTGACCTCAGCCTTTTTTCTTGCCAGTAGTTAATGACTATAAACAGCTTATTCTGAGATGACTCCAAAACGAGCAGTCTTTTTCTTCCATTAAGATAAAATTTCATTTTTTTTGATGATTTTCCTCAGTGTTCACCATGTTCAGTGTCTTCTTTTTCTCTACACGAAGAAATTATTCGTGACATACAATTGTAGACATTTCTGAAGAAACTGTAAGTGACTTTCATTTCTTAGCCTCAACTTGTATTTTCAAACATTTTTACCATCATCTGCTATGTTCATTTTTGCATTAAAGTTAGTGAGTACAAGAAATGTAGTGCCTTAGTTTGGATATTTTTTTTTCCAAATTCTTCATTCAGTTTTTCTTTTTTTGTTTCCTCTAACAGATGTCATTTAATTTGTAATGATCTTCATGGCAGTCTTTTATGTTTATCATAAATCCTCAAGGGAAAGATGATGTGCTGCCATTGAGCACATGTTGAGAACACCTTGGTCATTTCTTTTATTGGCCTCTCTAAGGAGAACCATTTAGTTATAATTTCTTTAAGTTTTGGGGTTTCAGTTATACTATGAATGTCAACAAAGATATGGCCAGATATGTCTAATAATCCATTCACTTATTGATTATAGAAAAAACAACCATTTTCTATTTAGAGTACCAGTAGTTAAATTATTTTTAATTGTTTAAATAGTGTAATTTTTAGCATTCTTTACCTACTTTTAGGCTATTCTACTAATATCACTGTGAGAATGGAAAGGGGTCATGCAGCCATTTTGTATTTTCATCTATTTTGTGGCATTTAATAGACAAAGAATTCACCATCATTTTATGGTCAACTTACTAGTGATGAGTCTCTATTTAAGCTCGTCCTCACTAGAATAGTATTCAAATGCCTTTTCAACTTGTTTGAATTGGTCAGAGCTCCCACTCCACTGGTATTACCATTTAAAACCCTGTCTCATTTCCATACCATAAAATGTATTGTATCAGTATAGAACACTGATGGAAAATTCTAGTCATAGATTCCAGAAAAAAATATTTTTTTTTCTTGGGTAGGGGGATTGCACCCATCTGATACAGGTCAAAGTTCTATCTCAATGGATTTTCTCTCTAATATTGTCTCCAAAGAGATTTTGTGCCATGGAGCATAAAAGTAGTAATCTTAGCAAGTTTGGTTTTGTCACTAATCTTTTTGTGACAAAATAGAGCTCTGTATTTCTTTTGCATACATTGACCTCATCTTTATACATTAAAAAACTTAATATAGTCTAAGCATTGCATTGAATGGATAGGATTAGGAAAAGTAAACTGCACGAGGCCAGCTGGAAGCTAATCATTAAAATGAAAGAGACTACAAGAGTACAGACTTGGCTGGTGATATTGTGAATGGAGAAGAAATATTGAGAGAGAATAAACAAAAAGGTTTTTTTTAATTATTTGTATATCAGTAGAGGCGAGAGTTTAAGATGAATCCAAAGATTCCAAAGCATTGGAGAAATTATGGTGTCATTGCTATAAATGGGGCTGTTAGGAAACTTCTTGTATGGTAGGAAAAGTGTTTGTTTTTAATTTGAGATGATAAACATCATAATGGATATGAATCTGGCATCTCTGTATATGAAACTCAACCTTGATCAAGAGTTCTAAACTACAGATATGATTTTGGGCACCATTAATGTGTACATAGGAGTTCAAGCTATGAGAATGGATTGACAACTCTTTCTGAAATGAATATATTTAAAAGCATTTAAATGGTTTCATTAATCTGATATTTCCATTGTGTTGAATAAGCAAGAATGCCTGGCACATAGTTGGCATTTAATAAGTGTTTACTGACATCATTGTCATCAACATAATAATAATAGTTTTGAAAACAAAACTTATATTAAGACCTGAAAGTGGGTAAATTCTTTTTTTATCATCCTAATTTGTAATGCATGCATTCAATAATTTAAGAAAAGTATGAATAACATAATGTGGCATTTTTTTCATGGCACTTATAAAGGATGGATTACTCAGCATTGCATCTTGTCTAGGAAGCTAAGTGTAATAAAGCCTGGTCCCAAAAATTTACAGTGCTAGTTTACATGAAATTAGAATACAGATTGCTAAAAATATACAGTGGTATATTAGATAATTCATATTTTGACTTATTTATTTACCATCTCTGTTGATTCTGCAGATTTTGCTTATGACAAACTGTCAATGCAACTCTTACATTAAGAGACATGTATTTTTCATGATATTGTTTCATATGGCAATATGTTGGCTACCAGTACTTTCAAGTAATCAAACTATGTTGAATAGAGTCATAAACTAAAAAGCAACAATAATTTACTTTCAGTCTAAGCTTTCTACTCTGTCACATAGATATTCTTTGCAGTCATTGTGGACAGTACGGTATAGTATTTATAATTTGATGAATTGAATGTAAAAATTACAGTTGTTCTTTAGGCTTAGCAGGTAAAAAATGCTTATGTAATAATGTGTAGAATTATCACAACAAAGTAGGCATTATACCAAAATTATGCTAGTCCTACACTATATTTTAAAATCTAAGAGCACTGTATTTTTGAGTCTTTTTTTTTTGAGAGTTGCACTTTGTCTTTTAAATATTAGCTTGTTTTAAGAGCTCACCTTAGTCATGAACTACTGAAACATTGCAATCACTCCAGATGTATGGTCTGGGTTTGAGTCGTTCATTCACAAATAGCCAAGTAGTTAGTTACAGAATGCCATCATGGCGTTTTTATTGAGGGAAAGAAGCAACATTTTTCCAGAGAATACAAATTAATATTATTTCAAATGTTAGAATAAAGAGATTCTGGCCCAGGATAACTTTGGATTGAGTCTAAAAAGGAAAGTAATATTACATTAAGTTTTTTACTTATTAGAATCCATATTAATACTTTACTTAGGGAAAAAAAATTATTATAAAGTGCCTGCTCCTGTTTTGACTTGAGCCTAGAATGAGTCCTTAGAATCTATAATGCCTCAGAAGCCTACGCTTAATTCCCTATATGGTGATCTAAATGGCAATATGAGTTAATTTCATTCATGTCACAATTTCTAGTGATGGGAAAATAATGCATTGCTGACAGTAACCATGGCCACAAGCCATTAATTCTAATGGAAATAATGGCCTATGTTACCATAACCCAGTGCAAAATTTCACAATGGGCATGAACTACACAGATATTAGCAATGTATTTGTCTAATTTCTCAATAGATGCACATTTATTATAATATAATTTAAATGTATAACTATGCTGTTTTGGCATTTGTTTTGTGAAGTTATATTTAAGAAATATGGCACCTTCTTGAAATTTGGTAAATAGAAAGAAAAAAGTAGCACTTAAAATAAATCTAACTTATAACCATACAAAGAGGATTCAGAAGTTATCAGAACCCTGTACTTCAAAGGAGAAATTGATTTTTTGTTAGTACAAAAAATGTATTTGACATGTTTATTGTGAAAGTACATTGTTTTCCTTCCCTAAGCCTTTAAATTCAAAGAAAATAGAAACAATTACTTGATACAATCATAGTTAAGCTATCAGAATTGTGAAATTCTTTTCTCCATAAATATTTTAAAAGGTACTCTGCAATTTCACATATATACATTAATTTCTAAACGTAATATCATAAAATCTAAAGGGAACAAAAGAGATTGCTTGACTCGTAGTGCCCCTTAAGTCTTTTCTCGCTCTTTATGTCACCTTTCTAATATCACTGCTTTCTAGTCTTCTTAGTCACTTGGGAACAGCATCTTGAACACTTTCAGGGATTCCTTCTTAACTGGAAGAGTTCACTTTACTGCTGATACTAGTGGTACTCTAGAAAGTTAAAAAAAAATGTTATTGTACCTTCTTGAGTCCCTAGGTTAGGAGGCGGTTGTGACTAAGGATCCTAGTGAGTATTGGATTCATTAGAAGTCTGAAAATGGTTTTTTTGAAAATAGGTTAAAAACAATGAAACATCAAAATTGTAAAACATCAATAGTAAAACAATAAAAAGTGCATTTAAATTGCAATTAATGTCTACTAGGAAAAAAAAAAAGAAAAACTTGCTATTTCCTAGAGTCATATATTGCTTTAATTCAATTCCTTTCTGTTCTCTTCCATTCTATTCTTATAACACTAAGGAAAGTGAGGTGGGAAAACCCCCTGCTGCTGTGTTGCTTTGAACATTCAGACCTAGTAGTAGTAAAAATAGCATCTGTTTGTTGCTTTAATTCATGAGGAGTTTTGAAAAATGACCTTTTCATACAATAGCAAGTAACAAATATGTTTATCACAACTCTAAATGTGACTAATGCTGGTCATATGAAGCTCCTGTGAAATTGATCAGCATAAGAACGATTAACACTGTGACACAAAATGAGCCAGATACAATGAGCTATGCAAGGTCACAAGCTGATTATTTTTACAAATGACTTAATGCTATATATTTTTTTCACCAAATTACCTAAAGTTCTTGATGTAAGTTTTTCCTTCCTTCCTTCCTTCCTTCCTTCTTCCTTCCTTCCTTCCTTCCTTCCTTCCTTCCTTCCTTCCTTCCTTCCTTCCTTCCTTCCTTCCTTCCTTCCTTGCTTTCTCCTGGTCACTTCAGTTAGAAAGAAAAACATGTCTAGGAGATTCAGGGTTAATGATTTTAAACAATTTGTCTCTTCTTTGATTGTCTGATTCCTGTAAGTGCATCTGAGTAGAATAAGAATATAAAAAGGGCCTCAGACACTTGAAACTTACTAGCAGTGTGATTCCAGGCAAGTCACTTAACCCCGATTGCCTCACCAAAAAGAAAAAGAAAAAGGAGGGCAGAGATGATGCAGTGGATAGAGCATGAGCCTTGGATTCAGGAAGACCTGAGTTTTCAAATCTGGCCTCAGACACTTGTGTGATTCTGGGCAAGTCACTTCATCCCATTGCCTCGCAAAAAATAAATATATGAATAAAAATATAAAAAGAATATAAAAATAACTAAGTTGAAGGAAGATTTTTGCAGATATTTGAAGATTGGACTAGAGAAAGGAGAAATTGGAAGTCGGAAGAATAATTAGGAGGCTATTGCAAAAAGCTCAATTGAAAAATTATAGAGGCCTGAATTACATAGTGGCTGTATGAAGGGGCTAGGTGATTATAGCTGTAGGATGGCTAGATGGCACAGTAGATAGAGAGCTGGCCCTGGAGTCAGGAAGATTTATCTTCCAGAGTTCAAATCTGGCCTCAACCACTAACTAGCTGTGTGACCCTGGGCAAGTCATTTAACCCTGTTTGCCTCAGTTTCCTCATCTGCAAAATAAGCTGGAAAAGGAAATGGCAAACCACACCAGTACTATTGCCAAGAATACTTCAAGTGGTGTCATGAACAGTCAGACACAACTGAAATGACTGAACAACAAATATAATAATTACATCTAAAAATATATATGCGTTTATGCCACACTGTTTCTATTAATACTTACCAATATATATATATATATATATATATATATGTATATTATTATATTGAAATAAGTGAAATTGTGAAAAAATGAATTCCTTGAAAGATATAGGCTTTTTCACTTAATGTATATAACGAAAATAATCTCTAAATCTATGAAAAAACATTGACAATATGTTTATTTAATTATGTGTATAATATTTTCAAAATGCAAAGCTATACTAATATTTATTTTGTGTGACATTTAATTTTTAAATGTAACTGGAATACTTTGATGTTTTTTCTGGATCTGTGACCTCAATGTTTTGTGCATTCTTTTACCTACTGCAAATAGTAATGCCTTCATGCTTTCTCTCCCATGGAGTTCTAAGCCATAAATTCTCCATAATGGATTCATCCAATACACTAGATGCTTCCCTTTGGGTTTTTTTAGGGTCTCATTGGTACTAAAGGTCCTGAAATAGATGTAGAAATCACAGAACTGAGAACATCATGGAATTATGAGGACAGGGTATTGGAAAAGTTATGAGCATATTTATAGTCACAAAGATGATCAGCAGCGACTGAGAAGGAAAAAACAAAACAAAACACCATGAGCCAGGTCCTGGGAAAGAAAGAACATCCTAGATGTTGGTTACTCACTAGGATAGGAATGATGAGAAGGTGGCATAATAATATGGTACAACATGGTATGAGTTTCAAATGATTAAATGCTGAATGATAGTTGTACAGTAATGTTCAATAGCAAGTAATATGTGAGCCCCTTTTTTTTGGTCCTTTGAATCAAATGGGATGAATGTAGGGATGGCAGGAAGTGTGGTTACCACTGTAGTGATCTGTCAGGGATTTGATGTTCTCAGTGGAAAGTTAGCTTTTAGTTCAATTATCTGTGACTGTGTTCTGACAAATTTTCTCTTCCCCCACCTCTGATGAAAAAGTGTTCAGTGTCATCAGAAATAAATATCATTAGGTTAAATACCTGATGATTTTCTGAAAGGTTTTTAACGCTTTTTGTGGTTGGAAAATGTTCTGTAACATTGCCCACAGATGAGTGTTTGAACATTGCCTAGGCTTTGAAGTAACTATGCTATATGGGACCCACATCCAATTTATCACCCACTAAATATGTTTCATGTATTAAGGTATATATGTTGTTATAGTGTAAGCAAAGTAACTATGTTCACCCAAATAGAATAATCTTGAACATTAAACCTTTGAGGGTATTTTAGAGAGTTGGGGTGAGGGAGGAAGGCCCTTAGTAAAATAATGTTTAAAACTCTAAGATTTTTGTTATAGTATTATACTCTGCATTTCATTAAATCCAGAGATGTTTATTTCTTGCCCTTATGAAATAGAGATGGATACAATGAATCACCCTTTCTTAAAAGTCTTTCTCAGGGTAAGCATAGACTTTTTGTCTCAGCTTTGCACTTCTATGGCAGTGACGTGTTCTCACTCTAAAAATAAAATTATAAGAACTAAGAAATAATATTTTCTTTAATTAGCTGCTTCCTCTTGGGGTATTTAGAAGAGGGGTTATGACTTGACTAAGATCCTTCCCATCTGTTCCTATTTGTTTGCTTTTATTTTGACTTCCTCTTATTGGCTTTTCAAACACCACATGGATTATGTCCATTTGGTTGTCACTCCTTGGTCGTTCTTGCATTGCCTGACTGAGATGCCATGTGGAAGAAAGGTTAGAAGTATGCCATACTTCATGTTAGCCCTATATTTTTTAAATGAATAACTTCTCATTCTATTGCTGAAAAATTTCTTTACCTGATGCTTTTCATCAGTGCTGACCTGGAGATCCTGTAAACAATCCAACCTGTACAAACTGTTCTTTGAAAGCAACCCACTTCATGACATTATAGGTGGCTAGGAGTAGGTTTTGAAAAATGAGATGCCATTTTTAATAAAGCAGCTTTGTAATGGGAAATGCAATCTATTAAGGCCATTGTATAAACCCCACAAAAGAGACTGATATGGTGTTCTTTGGGGCAATGAGATCCAAGACAGGGGCAGAGTATGGATTTATGTGTGTTTGTAATACATCCTCTCCATCTCACATACACACACACACACACACACACACACACACACACACACACACTTACTTTTCAGGGATTTTGCATATCTTGTAAACAAAGGAAAAATTGCATTCTTTATCAACATTACTCCAAATAAGCAACTTTAAGTTGTTCTAGTCTGGAAGTTATTTTAGAATGTGGTTTTTGCATACTTCTTTTGATAGCAAACAAACATTTCATTTTTTTCTAGTGTTTTCAATGTAACTTATTAAGCTATTTAACATTCTAGTTATTGTGTCCCAGATAAAAGCTATTGTGTTGTGCTTACCTGAATATATTGGATATTTCCTGTACCTATATATTGTGTATTTCAGAGGAAGATGAATAGAACATTACAAGTAATTATGAGTGGGAAGCCAAAATGAAGGCACTGAAGTAGCTCACTCCCGTACCCCCCTCTATAGTCCCCCCTGTCCCCTCAAAACAAAAACAAAAACACCTTCATTGGCTAGAACATTTATGTTTGCTAGGTAAACATATGTAATTTGAACAACACTTTCTAAACTATGGTTAAGTTTTTCTGCCCTTCATTCCAGTCAGGTTAGCAGCTGAGGAAAAAAAAACTGAAATACAGCCTTTTTTTTTAAAGCTTTTAATGCTTAGAATATATCTTTCAACTTTAAAATAGAAAGTTATGTTCTATTTTAATAATCTATTTTTTTGAATATTCCTTTAGTTCAAAACAAAATTCACTAAATATAATAATAAAAAAATTAGACAAGTAAAGAATCAGGCATGCATAATCTGTTTAGTGATCTAAATTTCTCCCCACATGCTGAATTATAGCTCCAAGCATCAAGTCAAAACCAACTTCTAAACTATTAGGAATTTGTAATTTAAACAGTTTCACTCAACCCCTACTCCCAAATGCTTTTAATTAGAAATGACTTTTTAATTAAGTACTCCCATACACAAAGTTTAACTTGATGATTTTCCTATCATACCAACCTCTGGTAGAAAGCCAAATAATAGTACTGCCAAGGGAACGGGCTGTTCTTATATTTCAGGCATCAAGGAACTCTGTTTTATAATTCATGACCTTTACTTATTCCGTTAGGGCTACATGACCTAAAGAATGTCACTGCCACCACGTGGATCACATAGAGTTAGGATTTGCAAGGTGGACAATCTGAACATGACTTAAGAGATCCAGCTGCCCGCTTGCAGCCTCTGAAAGTCAGTGCACCCCCTAATAACTGGTCCAATTGTTTAGTTATTTACTCTCAACAAATTAGATGGAGGTGAATAAAACAGTTCCACTGCAACTCTGGCTCAATACAACTTTTTTCCCCCATGACCAGTGTAAACATAATTAAATTATAAAGCAAAGAAATTGGTGTTGGGTGTGTGTGTGCGTGTGTGTGTGTATGTGTGTGTGTGTGTGTGTGTGTGTGTGTGTGTCTGTGTCTGTGTGTACCTGCGCACATATAGTGGGGGAGGGGAGAAGGAGATTTCAGTGAAGAATTCGATGTGAAGTATAGCCCTTAAAAGAAAAAAGAAAAAGAAAAAGAAAACCTTAGAATTCCCAGATACAAATAACAGACCTTTGAATTATGATCCCCCAGCCATGGTAATGCTCAAGTCATTCCAGTGGCAATTTCTGGGCATGCAGCTTGTGTTGACAGTGCCTTCATTGTGCCCCCATGACTTCTGTAGCTGTTTGAAGAGTAGGGGAAGGAGAAGGTATTGGATCTGTTATTATATAAAATAAAAACCTGGCACAGTTTGAATTATGGACCTATAATTCCTTCCCAGGGCTTTTGCCACTAGCCTTTCACTCTCATGGTTTGTCATCAGAACCCTGAGATAGAAGTATAGTGCTATAATTCAGTTGCCTGTTGTTAGCTCTCTGTGTATGTCTATATGATGCTATTTACTATAGGTCCCTGGACCAGTATAACTCTTTGAGAAAAATATAAAGCTAGTTAAAGCTTCTTTTCTTTCTAAAGCCATTGAAGTTTCCAGGAGCATGTTTTGATATAGCTGAGGAAATAGTAGGATAGAATTGCTTTTAATGTTTGATTTCATGCAAAGGGCCAGAGATAGTTCTTTTTTTCTGTTTTTTTTTTCCTATCCACAACAGACCTTTTATAAGATTAAGGTAGATAGTATTCAACTGCAGAAAACCTCTGAGGCCTAAGTATAACTTAATTATGAAGGTTACTTAACTATACCAACTGTGGCAGGTGGGCTCTGTTTATAGCTGACATCTTTAATGTTTGATACATTTGTCCATCTGTTAGACACATTAGTCAAACAAGTTAATATGTGACATATCTGTGTTAAAAAGGACCTGATAACTAAATCAGATATGTAATTCATATAGAATATTTCAATACCTTCAAAATGTTCTTTGTTTAGGAGCTAGTTAGAATGCATATAATTAAAAAAAAAACTTTATTCTTGTTATCTATTTAATACCATTATAGAAGTAGGTTTAAGTTTTGTTTTAGATGAATCTTTAAGAAATTCCAAAAAGAATATCAAGTATGTAAATATTTTATTTGGTTTTCTCCTCTGCATGCTCAAAAGTTGAGGCAAAAATTTAAATTATTTAAGGGAAGAATTCAAGCAAAATTAGTGCCACGAACAATGTGTATAAAATATGGAGTTAATAGAATAATGTAGCCTCAAATCACTTTTTGACTACATTAATGTTTTGGTGAAGGAATTTTGCATTTACTAATACACAGTTAAGATCATTTATATGTGAAAATAAATTCTACGTAACTTCTTTTGGAAGTTCTAATTTCTGATATACTTAGTGTCTCATTCCACATGTGGATGAGAGACATGTAGATTTCACATTTTAGCCAATGAAAAATAAAGTCATCACCTTGTATTACCTGTATTCTTTTGGCTTCTTAAATACATACTTTAATGAATTACTTTTCATCTGTTCATTCCTTTTTTTCCTTAGATTTGCTCAACCATTGCAGATGCTTCATGCATCACAGAAGAATGAAAAAGTCTTTTTACAAAAGGCCTTGCTTAACTTCTTTTTTGTCCCTCTTCAATGCACAGATGATACAAAGAGCGACAGAGACCACTGATTTGGTGCCATGAATAAGCTTTTGCTATATATCTTTATAGACAATGCAAAGAATTCTACTTTAAAATGATCTGAATCTAGAGGAAGATGGGAAGATTGTAAAAATACATATGAAAGAAAAACAAATATAGTGATTTTTTAAAATATGCTGATCAAGATAAGGGAAGAAAATAGTATTACTGGTTAGACTTGAAGGGGGAAAGAAATGGAGAGAAGTGTGAGAATCAATCAATAAGAAAAAGAAAGGAAACAAAAGTTTTATAAAAATTTAAAAAAGGTTAGGTTATATTTATGTTTATATATATATATATATATGTGTGTGTGTGTACATATACACCTACATAAACATCCTGATACTTTTTTTTCATTCTTTTGGTTGATATTTAAGCTGCCCTGAAAATAAATAATAGATTAAAGTTATTTGCTGAAAGTTTATCCAGTTGAGAGTAAGAATATGAAAAACTGAAATGTAACCAGCTTATCTTTGTAATATTAAATTGACTTTCCTTCCAAAATATATTTTAATTAAAGTAATAACTTGGAAAGAAGTCAATATTAGTACATGGTGAAAGATAGAATTGGATAAACAGAATTTCTGACCCATAGATCAGTAAAGGCAGACATGAAAGAACAATTTAGGCTGTCACCTGAAAAATAGCAAACATTGGTCTGCAACTAATGCAAGAATGGGTATAAATGTTTAAAAAGTAGAAACCAGATTCTAGGTTTACATATAATCCAAACCATGGTGACGAGCTTCTTCAGTGGTCCAAAAGATCTGTGATTTCATTGGTATGACTTCCTTCTAGACCACTGTAGTCACAACTATGCCATACCTTAATAGTTCCCTCTTCATAGATGATTGTGCCTCAGCCCCCCAAATCATTAACTTTTAGCCCTTTCAGTTTGGTAGGGTTTACCAGATTTTGTGCTCTGTTAGAATAGGCTTTTAGAAGCCAAGATCAACTCATGCTGGGGTGAAGCATTAGAATAGAGCTTTATTAAAATTGTGCCATAAGTTGTTTTTAATTAATGCTTACTTACTTACTTGCAAGATGGGCCTTGTGTTTGTACTGAATCCTAGTAATTATGGGTGGGCCCTAGTCAATGCTGAGGAAAGTGACAAACTGAAGACAGTAATAAAGATAAAAGAGGATATTAAACTTCCCTCCTGATCTGATTAGTGAGCTCCCTCTTTCTATTTAAGAAAAAAAATTCTCTCTTTAATAATGTGGTTTTTTCCATGACGTGTTTTTAGTCAAATAATACAATTTGATCCTAAATTTCTACATTGTGTTACTATTACTGTCTGGAATATAATTTCTTTTGAAAGTCTATTGATTTCCACGGAAAGGCAGTATCACTATCACATTGTTAAGGGAAAACAAAACAAAACATACCTGAACTTTTTCTTTGTGAGCATTTTCCACTTTTATAATTAGTCTTAGTAACACTTGCTTTTAAAACTGACATAACTCTAAGACATTTTGACTTTTGGAAATAATTGAATTCAAGTTAGGTAAATTCTTATCATTATAGGTAAATGGGATGGCTATGATACAGAGAAATAGAGAGCTGACTTTGGAGTTGGGAAGACAAGTTCAAATCTTTCTTCTGACACATACGTAACTAGATGACACTGAGTGAATTAATAATCTTTCAGTGCTCTAACCAACTATTGAAGAGTACAACTTGCTTATTAGATGCATTGATAGAAAAAGCTTCTTTCAATGGAAGTTCCTTATCACAATAATACCATATATCTGGTCTAAGAGTAGGAAAATGTCACTCTGAATAAAATGATTAAAAATGTGCTAAGGGAGCTAGATTTTTGTATTACCAAATCTTTATTTTCTGTGGTTTTTCAAAGGACACACTCCCTTCATTGTTTGTCAGTTTCTCAGTTGAGCATTTAAAAATGAGTGAAGTGCTTGGATCTTAATAGAATAATTGCTTGTTTAATTTTGTTTTGGGGGGAAAGGTTACAGTTCATTGATAGTAATGAAATAGGCTAACTGGAATTCATAGAAAATACTTACAAATGTGAACTTAAATGTATCTTTAGCACTGCAGCTTAAGTGTAAGGTGGAACTCTATCACCTTTACTGATAGAGATATCCTGATACATGCAGGAAGAATTTGGTTCTGCAAGCAAAGAAGTAATTACCACTCAACAGCAGCCAATGAAGTTTGCATATCAGTAAAATACACAAGAAAACACTGTTTTCTTTGTATCCTGGCACTGGTACAAAGTCAGCACATACTACAAATTTAGGGGTACTAGAAGGCACACACTTTCCATTTTACAAACCACATGTAGTTGTTGGTTTCATTTTGAGGGTATGTAAAGATGTTATATCACTGATAAAAGATTGAATCAAAAACATCAGCTTTTCATTGGATTGGATGTGTTTTGCAGGTCTGTGTTTTTTCCTTAAGTACATGCTTTAAGGCTTTTTTTTCCCTTTTTTGTTTGTTTGCTTTTAGATGGACGACTTTATTTGAAAACTACTGTCATGTACTGAATCTTCCCGTTGAAGAAGCCTGTTCTATGGTAAAGAACTTTGCAGTAAGACATTCACCGTTGGGAAGTACAGAGAAAACAAAATGCTTTCACAAGAGACTTCCTCATCTTTGTGTATCAATGTTCTTCAAAAGTTTAAAGCATTCTACCGAAATTTCCTTCATTGTTTCTCACTAGTGGCTCAAGCTAGAGACCCTGAGAATGTTTGTAAATGTGCAAGTATCCTTCTTACAATTAATTACTGCAACTTTGCTGCTGGACACTTGTATACAGAATCACAGGCAGGCCCAAACAAGGCCTAGCATTGTTTTTTAATGGAATGAAAACCTTGTACTCCTCTGACAATTCTGTATTTGAGCACATCAAAAGAACCTTCCAGCAGTGACCTCCCAAACTTACAGACTGTTGTGTCCTCCAGAAACCAGCAAGACCATTCTGAAAAGAACCTATAAGGGGGCATGAGAGGATAACTAAAAAGATAAAAATAAATAAAATAAGTAAATTAAGAATACTATTCTGTTACACTGAGTTCCAACCTTACTAATTGGAAGTTTTCTCCTGAAGAAATTTTTTCATGTATTTCCCAAGAGACCAGTATACATGGATGCTAAATAACAGCTAAGTAAAATTTTATGTAAGTAAAAAGAAACACCAAACTGTTTGATTCTTCTCAAGGACTCTTTTCCTGAAAATAATAGGTAGGGTATTAATTTCTCATTCTCAACTGGTAGGGGTTAATTGGGGGGAGGGAGATTTTACTTCTTATTCAAACTGTTGGTCACATGTACAGTATATAAACACAAACCACACAAGGAAGGTATTATGTATGCAGTAGAATACTAGAGTTTAGGAAAATGAAATTTTAGAAAATATGTTTTGTCACCCTGTTGGTCAGAAAGACACCATTCTAGTTTTAACGCATGCAGGCATGTAAATATTTGTCCTGGAGTCACAGTATTAATGAATGAGATCTTAAGCATCTGGTGACATCAGAATTCTATGTCAGCCACTTTGATTTGTAAATTGAACCCTGGTTAGTGCCCTCAACAGCACTTTGGAGAATGGATCGTGGCTGAGCTGCAAGTCGAAACACCAGAAATATTTTTATATGTTAATGTCATATTACGTTAATGTTGCTGAAAAACAAAATCTAACAAACACTTGATGTATCAGTCCAATACCACGTAGCGCGGAGTGATAAAGTTGAAGTCTGTTGTGCTACCCACCCTGATTCTGGGGAGAGGTAGTTATGTGTCTTTTCACTGTCTTTCTGAAAGCTACAGTATGTGTTTTCACTTTTGTGCAGATAACTGGAAATAAGCTGCAACACAGTGCTTCTAGCATAATTGAGTTAGACTTCTCTTGGTTTTTGCATAATTTGGGGTTACCCCTTTAAAGACTGATTTTCATGAATCAGCACTGTTACTATATACTTTTGAGTTTGCTTTCTTTACCTTTAAAGTTCTGTGCTCATCAAAAATTATTTATTGCATAAAAACATATCAAAACAAAAATACCTAAAATTTTTTGAAATATAGTTCAATTGGATATTAAAGTTATTTGATCCAAAAAAAATCCAGTATTTTATAAATTCTAGCACTGAGCTCTTATAATTTTTAGGTCTTCCTTGCAATATTGGTACAGGTTTCTTCCATGTGGCCCATCCTCAATCCACTTCAGTTTTTTTTTTTATTTCTTAAGGTAAAAAACAAACAAGTTGTATATACAAGCTCACATTTTAGCTTGCTTAAGAACAGGAGCAATACGTTTTCATTTAAAATATTGTTACTAAGTTCTCTGTAGGAACTTTGTTTTCTAAGCATGTTTGTTCCATTACCCTTTCTGTCCTCTTTGTTGCCTGAGCATGATACCCTATACTCTAGGTTTATTTTTTTTTTCATATACAGTCTTTAAAGGGTAACAGTTTCAGAATCAGATGGACTTATGGCAAGCTTTGGAATCATAGATATTTGGAAAGAGAAAAAAAAAGCCTACAGCTGAAAATATGTAGTAGCATCTGGCATTGCTCTGCTCCTTGCATAGAGTCACCTGTAAGTAGGTTTACTAGTTTTTAAATATATTCTTTCCACACCTTTGAGAATGCCTCAATGTTTGGTTTGACATAAATGGAAATGTTCACATGGATCAAGGGGGAAAAAGCTATCAGTTATATGTTAAGAAAGAAGCTTACTAACATGGTGTAAATATTACAATTCATGAAATGTTACCGTAAGTTAAGGGGTTTTTTTGGTCCCTCTTTAGTTATGCAGTTGATTTGTTTGTTTGTTTTGCATAGATAACGAATAAAATTGTGCTCATGCTATTGTTTATATGCTTTTGTAATCTTAAAGATATTCATGTCTAGTTGTTCTATATTATAACCACATTTGCGCTCTATGCAAGCCCTTGGAACAGAACATACTCATCTTCATGTAGGACCTATGAAAATTGTCTATTTTTATCTATATATTTAAAGTTTTCTAAAAATGATAAAAGGTTATTACGAATTTTGTTGTACAAAATCTGTACAAAAATCTGTTTTTACATCATAATGCAAGAATTGGAAATTTTTCTATGGTAGCCTAGTTATTTGAGCCTGGTTTCGATGTGAGAACCACGTTTACTGTTATTGTATTTAATTTTCTTTTTCTTTTCAACAATCTGCTAATAAAACTGTCTGAAATCTCTCTGTGACTTTATTTACTGTTCATCTTTATTAAATTTTGTGAAATGTATAACATTGGAGGAATATTTACTTTCTAATGGGAGGCATCTAAAAACAACATAAGTCAGCTCTTTGCAATGTGCAGGGAACAATGCTCAATGATTTTATTTAACATGCAACTGCTTCTATCTCTAATATGAATTACTGTGGTGAAAAACATCATAAAAGCACACTCTGTGGTTGTTGTTTAACAAGCAGATTTTCCATATTTTGTTTCTTGCCAGCTAAGCAAACTGCCCACATCTACATGATTTATTTATGTACATCTCAGTTTATGAAGCTGTTATTTGTACCTTTTTCCTTTATATTCTGATATTCCCAGGATTCTTATTTCACAAAGCTTTATGCTGAATAATGTAAAGTGGACATGTTGATGGAACAAAATGTATTATTCCCATATCTATAAGAGTAGATTTGTTACAGTAATCCAGAGAGATTTTTTGGTATTGTTTATTTCTTTTCAACCTCTGCATTGGAGATTATACATTTCAAAAGTACAATTGTTTTAGTCATTTTTAGTGAATGAAATGTTTTAAGGAATTCAGGTTTATTATAACTGAAAATACTTATCATTTCCAAGGAGATGAATAATGTTATTTTTTCCACACCTAAAGCAAATCTTTCCATTACAACTTGGAGGAGAGATTGCCATCACTATGCCCTATTGAAACACTAAAACATCAACGTAAACATTGTCAAACTCTGCCTTGTGTTGGGAATAGAGTATGTGGTGATTGAATTAAAATATAAAACATGGATGCCTATGTCCTATAGAAATTGGTGGTAAATTAGGTCACAGAGGTAGGGAACCTGAGGCCTCCAGGCCACTTGTGGCCTTCTAGATCCTTGGATGTGGCCTTGAACTGAATCCAGTTTTTTACAGAAGAAATCCTTTTACTGAGGGGATTTGTTCTGTGAAGTTTGGATTCAGTCTAAAGGCCACACCTGAGGGCCACATGTGGCCTTGAAGCCACAGGTTACCCACCCCTGGGTCAAGGTATCACCCTTTTTTTTTTAACTTTTGAATTAGGACTGACAAAGTTTCTATTTTTTATAGATGGCACTGACTGCTATAGCCCAGTGAACAGGATATGTTTTGTGGATGAACTTTTGAAAAAGGAAAAGAGAGGTAGCAATGCAAGTTCATATTTAATAAAAATAAAATAAAATAAAATAAAAAGACATACAATGAACAGCCCACATACTCCACTGCTGTCTTCATGACGTTACTACAATGGAAAACATGATGGATTTGACCCTAAAAGACCTGGACATGAATCTGAACTCTGCTGTCTATTACTTGTGTGACTTTGGACAAATCACTTAACTTTTCAGGGCCTCAGTTGCTCACCTATAAAATGAAGTGGTTGAACTCAATTGCCTTTCAGGTCCTCTCCACCTTTAAATCTATGATCCTATAAATGTGAAGAAGGGCCCAGTATATTAAGTGGGCCATTTGTGGTGACCTAAGGGGAAGTCAGGGATGAGAGTCACATAACATGGACAGGTAGGGATGCATTATAATACGCATCATTAGAGAAAATCTCAACATAATGGTGAGACAATAAAAATAACAATCTTAACATCTATATAGTATATTGCAAAAAGCTTTACAGATACTATCTCAGGATAAAATGAGAGAATATTTGTAAAGTGCTTCAACAACCTCAAAGACATATAAATGTTATAAATTTGATCCACACCACAACCTTGTGAGGTAGGCACTATTATTATCCCCATTTTACATTTGAGGAAACTGAGGCTGATTGAGATTATGTGACTTCTTAGGCTCACACAGCTAATAAGGCACTGGAGCAGTATTTGAACTCAAGTTTTCCTGATTCCAAGTTTAGCATTCTATCCACCACACCTTCTAGCTGTCTTAATAGATCAATTGGAGTAAAATATTAGTTATTGAAAGCTCATTCAACATTTAAAAAAATTTAATTCCAAAGATGAAAATAAATTTTCTAATTATGTAGATTCCAATTCCTCTATGAATTAGTTGATGTGAGGTATAAAGACCTAATGAAAGGCCCATCCCCTACTAGCTTCCCTTTGGTAGTGACTCTCTTCAAAGTTGGTTAAGTCCATCTGGAATGATAAATAGAGTCCATGACCAGATTCTTAATCAAAGCCTTTACATTTTGGTAGGATTTGTCAAAATATGTGCTGTGTTGGCATATCTTTGAGAACCTAGGGTCACCTTCTAACCAAATGAAGCTTCTGAGTACAACATTATTGGAGATACTGAAAGTATTCATTCTTAAAATAATACATTTGTTGACTGAGTGAGATGGGGATCACCATTAGACTTTTACAGACTGGTACATGGATAAAAATCAATCTTCATTTATTCTTTAAAAAATTCTCAAATGGATTTGTGGTCTCATTGATGTGACTATTTCATATATAGGAACTGTACAAAACTGATAGTTGTCACAACTGATCAGCACCATGATGCTAAGTGAGGGATAATCAGAAGAGAGAACTATATTGCCAACAACTTCTCTATTGTTTAAATAATAGAAAGCCAGAAACTCAGTCTCTCTCCAATTAAAGTAGTAAGGATGGTTCTTATACCAAAATGCACAAATAGAAAGCTACTGCTTAAAAATAGCTATGCATCAGTAATTGACAAGTTAAATAAGAAAACAGAGGTAGGGGCTTCCTGGTAGGTTTATGCTCTCCTTTGGGTATCCTGCTCTGTCTCAACTGTGAAATTTAGGACAAGGCAACCTTTAACTCAATCACAGCCTGTTTGTATCTGCCTCTGCTGTTTATCTCTTGTCTGTGCCCTGCCAGGTCAAATTATTGTGCAGCATTGTAAGGATATATTGTAAGGAGACCAGTGTACATGTGCTCTCTCCATTGACTATCTCTCACTTTTTAGATGAGACTAACACATCTTCCTTTTCTTTCCATTTCCTTACTGGTTTTCTTAATTCTGAGGCTTCTTTGTCATTTCTTATTTCTTTCTGTGTTGCAACCTACTCAGGGCCATCATGAATATCTCCCATTCTCTCTCTGAATGATGCTTACTTTTAAATTCTTCAGAGGTTGTGATGTTCCATTCCACAAGTGGAGAGAAGAGAATAAGCAGTGTGTTCCAGGCACTGTGCTGGGTGTCACTTACAAATATTATCTTATTTAATCCTCACAACAATCTTGAGAGGTAGATGCTGTTATTATTCCAATTATAGAGACAAATGAAAAGTAAGTAACTTGTCCATGGACAGAGAGCTAGTAAGTATTTGAAGCCATGGTTGAGCTCAAGTCTTCCTGACTCCAGTCCCAGAACTTTATCTAATGTGCTTAAGACACATACTAATATGAATGGAATACTGGTTTTAAAAAGATGGGTCTTTGTTTTAGGGGAAAAAATGCCAAAAGAATGTAGCAATTTTTTAAAAAGTTACTCCACTATTACCCCTCTTCCTGTTTAATTCCGGGCCTAACTCATTTGTCTAATTAGGTCAAATTATTTTGTTTACCTTAGTTTTTAATTGGGCAAATATGAATATCTTCAGCATTTGTACAAGTTATGAGCTCCATAGCAGGAATTCTTTATCTGAGAACTATGGACTTGTTCTTTTATTAAAAAAAAATCAATCATAGTTTGATAACTATTTTAAAATAATTTGTTTCCTTTGTGATCCAGTGTATTTTATTTCATACACTTAAAATACTTTATCTGAGAAGGGGTTAATAGTTTTAATCAAGCTGCTAAAGGGGTCCTTGAAATATTAAAAAAAAAAGAAAGAAAAAATAAAAAAGAAATTAAGAATGTCTGTAACCTGTTAATCTAACGGTATGACATAATATAGACACTAATAGACATTCTTAATTATTGTACCTTTTCTTCTGCAGATGATCAGTTTCAATTTTGAGTGATTATGGATTTTTTTTCCAATTAATAAGCACTTTTTTCACATCTCAGAAGGAAACATTGAAAAAAACCTGTTAAAATATTCCTAGCCAAATCATATAAATGTCCATATCATCCATATTCAAAAATACGTCTCATTCTAAATCTTGAATGCAGCACATCTCTGGCAAGAGATGTCTAGGCAGCTAATTGACTCGGCAGATAGATTATTGGGCTTGGAGTCAGGGGCACTGGAGTACAAATCCTGCCTCAGATATTTATTTGCTGCGTGACTCTGGGCTAGTCACTTAACCTCCTTCAGCCTCAGTTTATTTGTCTGTAAAGTAGAAATAATAACAGCACCTCCCTCATAGCGTTGCTATGGGGATCCAATGATGCAATGCATGCAAAGAGCTTTGCAAATCTTGAAGCTGCTATGTAAGGGCTATATAGAGCATTGGTCCTCTCAAATCATGATTTGCCATTGTATTGATCAAAGTTCTGAAGTCTTTCAAAGTTACTCATTTTTCTGCTGTTGTTACAGTTCTGTACATTGTTCTTCTGGTTCTGCTCACATTGCTCTGCATCAATTCATACAATTCTTCCCATGTTTCTCTGAATCTATCCCCTTCATCATTCTTCCAACATGGCAATATTCCCTTGCACCTGTATGCCATTATTTGTTCAGCTCTTCTTCAATAAATGTACAGCTTCTTATTTTCTAGTTTTTTGACACCACAGAAAGAGCTGCTGTGACTAACACCTCACAGCATATACCAAGACAAACTCCAAATTGTTATAAGACTTCGATGTAAAAGATCACAATGTTAAACAAATTAAAGGAATAAGAAAGACATTTTTTTTCAGATCTAGGCACAAAGAATGAGTTCATGATGAAACATGGGATAGAGAAGATCACAGAAGATAAAATGGAAAATTTTAATTACACAAAATTTAAAAATTTTTTTGCACAAACAAAACCAATGTAGTTAAAATTAGAGGAGTGATTATGGATCTTGTCCAGGGGGCTTTGTAAGGTTTGGAACAGGATGCAACCAATATAATGTCAATCGACACACATTTATTAAAGTGACCTAATGTACTATATGCCTGACATTGTCATAAATGTCATAAGAGACACAAAAGAAGAGGGAGGACAGTGTCTGCCCTCCAGAAATGTATGGTCTAATAAGAATAACAATAACTATATGAATTATGAATAGCATACATACACATGTGTATACAATATCTACTACATGTGTACATATATAATATATTTTATAATGGGATAATATTATATGTATACATAATAGGATTATAAATCTATAACTAGAAGGGATCTCAGGGGCCATCTAGGCCAACTGTCTTATTTCGTAATTGTGAAAACTAAAATCCTGGGAAGATACATGATTTACCTCAGTACACACATGTAGTTAACTATCAGAGGCAGGATTTTGGCCTGGGTCTTCTGCCTCAAGAGACAGTACCTTTATTTTGACCCATTGCATTATGGTATAAAGGACTCTCATGATATGGCATGTGATAATACATAAATGAAACAACCAGAGAATAATACAAAGCAATAAACCATCAAGTGTTTGATTTTTCATTCAGATTACTTGTACTATAGAAAGTCAGGGAAGTGGAGAATATATATTTTTTTGATTTTTAATTTTGTTATTTATTCATATTTTTTGTTTTCAACATTCACTTCCATCAGATTTTGAGTTTTAAATTTTCTCCTCCTTCTTCCTCTCCCACCTCCCCAAGATGGCATGCAATCTGATATAGGCTCTACATATACATGGGAATATATTTTTCAAGGTATAATCCTAGATTTATTATGTATGTAATATACTGAACAATTCTCTTCAAGCTCATTATACATAGTAAACATTAATTTAAGTGGTTGCAAATTTTGGTTGAAGGAAAGTTAAAGTAACTATTTTATTATCACCATTGATAAATTCTTGTGGAGAAGCTATCACATGCAGGGAACCGGGCTATATGCTGTGGGAACATTGTCTCTGTTCCCAAGAAGCTTACACAGCAGCTGAGAGAAGGGAAACATTGTGTGTGTGTGTGTGTGTGTGTGTGTGTGTGTGTGTATCTGTGTCTGTGTGTCTCTCTGTGTATGTATGTATATGTGACATCATAGGATCCAAATTAAAATTTGACCTGAGAGGCAATACAGTACAGTCCCATCATTTTATAGATGAGGAAACTAAGGGCCACAGAAGTGAAATAAATTTTCAAGGTCACTTTGGTAATAAAGGGTCAAGCTTGGATTTGAACCCAAGTTCCAAGATTCTAAACCTAGCACTCTTTCAAGTGACTATATGCTAAATGATAGTGGTAATAATAAATGGTTTTGATTGTGATTTACATCTCATGGTCAGAAATTTGCTCCTAGGAGATAACCACAGAAAGTGAAGCATGATTCCTTTCCACTGCTTTCAAAAACAAAGCCCTCCATGAAAATTCAAGAATTTTACAGATTCTTACAGATTGTCTATGTGGCATAGCAGAGGGGAAAAAAAAACAGATCTTGAAGTCAGTAAGACCTGGGTTCAAATCCTCTCTCTGAAGTATACTGGGTTATGTAAATCCAGAGGAGTCAATTAAACTCATTCTCCCAAAGGAAACACTTGAATTTTATGAATTGCAAAACACATAAGTATTTGCATTGATAAAGGTAGTTTATTCACTAGAAGTATCTGTACTAAAGAATGCTGGTCCAGCCCCACCCTGCAAACACACACGTACATGAGCACACACATGTGCACACACAATCACAGATCAGTCAGTTACCTACTATGTGTTGCTGTGCTAGGTGCTGGAAATATAAGTACAAAGAATGAAACTCCTTACCCAAATACAAGGCAGTTTGCCTGGAAGGGCTCTATCGGCAAGGGTAGGGAAATCAGGAAAGGCTTCATGTAGACAAAAGTTTTTGAGCTGTTTGTCACAGGAATAGAAGGTTTCTATGAGTCAAAGAGAAAGAAGGAGCATACTCCAGGCAGAGGAGAATATGGCACCACCTTTCTTTTACCTGAGTCAGAATTCATCTCTGCCCCATACCTGGCAAATGCCCATCTAATCTCTGCCTGAATACCAGTCGTAGGAATATCTACCACCTTCTGAAGCGTGACCCATGTCACTTTGAAATAAGTTTTCCCTGGCACCAACTCAAAATCTGATGAGCTGCAGATTTAGTAACCTAGAATTACTGTGACCAAGTAGGACAGATTTGACCCTGGGTCCACATGCACAGCAGCTATACAGATACTCAAATATAGTTATTATTACTCACTCCCAACTTCCCCAGTCTTTTATCTCTAGGTTTAATACTCTCAGTTTCCTCTTGCAGTCCTCACATAGCTTGGTCTCTAGTTCCCTCACTACCCTGGTGGAGTATTATCATTTCACTGTCCTTCTTAAAATATAGCACCCAGAGTTGCATCCAATACTTGAGAGAAAGAAGTATCTAAAAATATGCTTAGGATTACTATGCTGCTCATTATCACATAGTCCATCTGCTAGCATACACCGTGATTCACTCAGGTTAAATGACAAATATGAGTTGGACTTTGAGACATCTCTGTTTATAACTTTATTTTGAATTGTAAAACCTTTATTCTGTTCACTGTACAAAAGTAAGCGTTTTATTTTTTCAGTGATAGCTGCTAAAAGGCAGCAGGTATGAAGGTACTTCAGAGGCTGGAGAACATCATATCCAAGAAAACAGGTAATAATTTACACCTCTGGAAATTTCATTAAAGAGGGTTCCAGAGAGCTTCCTTAGCAAAATGGGTCCCCCTTTTCTTCCTCTATTAGAAGTAATTACTGGGGTCTACTTCAGTTTTTTTACCTTAAAGTATTTGACTTAGATACCATTATTCCTCAGGTTTTTAGGACAACTGTGACTATTGGGGGTCAGGGGATAAGCTTCCCCTACATCGGGGTCCCATAGAAAGCACTTAAAGATCAATACTTAAATTTTTGAATAAGGAAAAATTTCAGCTGAATGCATCAACATCATTTTCTCCCTTTGGAGACCAGTTCTTCTTTAAGTGCCCCTATTGTCTCTCTAAATTGGATCTTATTTCAATTTGAAGGAAAGAGTTAGCAAAGGCTTAATCACGCATCTTCTGTGATTATGTGGGAAAACTCATTTCATCTTATTATGAACAAGGGCTAGTTCCCTTTGGATCATTGATCATTGATCCCAAATGTTTCCTTACCATGTGAACAAACTTGCTACGTTATTCAAAAATAGCATAATGAAATTTACCTAGTTACTCACCAATGTTATCTATTTGTGTAGAACCTATTACTTCAGGACCCCAGGAGGCTTTGGAGCTGATGGCATTCTGGAACTGCATTTAATACAAGAGCCTGTGCTCTGGAGCTCTGAACAAAAGATCATGATAACTAAATGATAAGAATGAAAGGATTAATTAATTAATTAAAAGAAAGAAAGCTTGCTCTTCTTAGTCTGAATTCCAAGGAGTTCTTTGGTCATAGAGAATCAGGGGTTTATTTAAAAAAAAAACAATAAGCAAACAAATGAACAGTCAGGTCATCCTGGTAAGCCACTATTTTGTATCTTCATTGGAAAAGGATGAATTGTGTCAAAGATCACCTTCAAGGACAATGCCTTCCTATGGCATGAGAAACATTTCTTAGACAATCTGAGGACCCTACCTGTAGTAGAAATAATATGAACAAATCACTTTAAAAATATTATGTGCAGTCCAACTCCTGTAAGAATAATAATAACAACAACAACAGCAATAACAACAATACCTAGCATCTATATAGTATTTAAAGATTGCAAGATACTTTACAAACATTATCTTATTTGATCCTCACAAAATCCTGGGAAGTAAGTACTATTATTATCCCCCTTTTACAGATGAGTAAACAGAGAAAGACAGAGGAATCTAGGGTCACAGAGCTAGTAGGGAACTAAGGTCACTTTTGCACTTAGGTCTTCCTGATTTAAGATCAAGTGTTCTATCCAATGTAGCACCTTGCTGTTCACATAAGAAAATGTGATTTGAGGAGGATAAGTAAGCAAAAGTACATGGTTTAGAATAGGAAATCAGTATTTGTTTATCCACATCTTAGAAACTGAGTAGATACGCCTAGTACACCTCTCGTGAACATCTTGATTTCATTTTGATTATTATTCCTTTTGTTGGGCTCTAAGCATATTTAAAATCTTAGCCTCCTGAGAAGTCTGATTTCTTAAACATATTTGAGCAATTTTTTTTTCTTAAAATATATGCCAAATGAAAATATTATTAACTATTTCCCATATGGTTGTGATTAAAGTGCATCATTTCTGAAAACAGATTTATTGCTTTGCACTTAACAGAATAAAAGGGTATGAAATGAGAATTCAATCAAGGTCAGAAGAATTTTATTTATGAAACAGATTTTAAACCCTGGATGTTTTTAGGTTGAGGGAGAAGAGGATTTAAAAGGCAGATCATCTCACTGTAGCTCCCACAGGATTCCTCTAGATGCTACATAGGATGGGAATCTGGTCCCTAAGTGTCAACAGAAGGAAGGATAAAAAGTTAATCCTGAGGATAAAGCATAAATTAAACATAAATCATACACTTTGACATGCTTAATTTCTGATGATTTGGAAAGGTAATTTGTGCCTGAATGGGAGCAAAGGATTAATTTATAACCCTTGCAAACATTGCTGTCCTTTTTTTTTCTTTCTGGAAACAACCTCCTCTTTCTCTTCCCTCCCTCTTTCCTTCTCTGCCTTTTATTGCTTCATTTGTCTTCCTTCTACTGTTCGCCCCTATAGAGCTCTCAACTTTCATGTCTCAAATGAATGAATTTGCATACATCATAATGAATGTAAGTGATGAGTCAATTTTAGAAGCTCAGTGATTTAAATCACAACAAAGTTCCTAGATGCATTTTTCATGGAGAGTGGACAATTTTACTTTTGATCTTAAGATTGCAATTGGTTGTGTGGTTTGAAATCTCTAAATTGAAATTTTCAAAAACAAAAATCTCTTACAACATTCCCAAATTCTTGTCAAATTGGTCAAGAAACTTCACATTTTTCCTAAGGCCTAAAATCAATGTGATTTCAGTCTAATTATTTTTCATGCATTTTTCTTTTTGGTCAAAAGTTGAAACATTGCCTTACTTACAAATATACACATTTATGACTTTCTTTGTCCTAGAATTTGTTCATTTTTATAACATACTTCATTGTCCATTACCTTTTGGCCACTCTGATCCCCTCATTAACTCTTAGATTTCTTATTATTCTCCAACCTCTGCTCTCCCAGTAATTTTCTAATTAAAGTTTACAATAATCCATATTTGTTCACTGTCTCAAATGTCTATTTGTCTGCCATACACTTACAGAAGCTACACGAATCCATGTAAATGGAGTGTCTGGCACCATGTTGTCTGATCAAAAAAATTAAAAGGGGCATCAAGATGACAGTAAAAGGCCTAAAAACTAAATTAGAGCTCTCACCCCTTCTCTTCTTTTCAATAAAATGACACATTGACTATCTAGCCTAGTTGGTAATGCAAAGTAATTATATGAGCCCAGTGGCATAAAAACATCATTGGCATTATTAGTTGATGCCTAAATTGCAATGCATTTGGTCAGAACTTTATAGGTTCCACATCTCCTTCACTGTGACATAGATTTGCAATATAGCTATGAGCACGGGACTTGGAGACATCAGAAAAGCTTCTCTTATTACTCATGAAGATAACATCAAAGAGTCTCACCTCTGCTTTGTTGTAGTGGTACAATCATATTTACTAAATCATCCTCTTATTTTTTTTTTGTTTGTGTGTTTGTTTTTTAAACTGGAAATTTTTATTATAGGTGGAGTGGGATAGCTGGACACAGTTTAAATGTATTTTTAACAACAATAATTAGCACTGATATGGTGCTCTAAATTGTGAAGAGCTTTATATGTTATATCATTTAATCCACAGAATAACTCTGTGAGGTAGGTATTATTATTATTATCCTCATTTTATAGGTGATGAAACCGAGACAGAGAGTAAGTGATTTATACAGGGTTACGTAGCTAGAATCTGAGACAGGATTTGAATTTAGATTTTCTGGCTTGAAGTCCAACACTCCATCCTAGTTATCTTGTCTTCTCTAAAATCTATGGGCTTGTTTTGCTTTTTTTGTTCATTTGCTTTAAGGTTCTCTGAATATTCAAATATCTATGTGAGATCAGTATTTTTATAATCTGCCACAGAAAACCATGAAACTTCCATTATAGTTTAGGATGCATCACCCACTATCTCCTGACATGAGTGACCCTATCTATGGTGCTCTGACAGTGTGCTACACTGGAGCTTTTGTTATCCTCATTTTATGAGTGGAGAGAGCTGCAGTGGATGTTTGAGAGAAGCATATGCACACAGACATTTTTTCCCCTCTGTCCAGACCTATGATTTCATTAATCTCCTGGTGGAAAAAAATTCCTTCTACCAATGCAGCTTCACATCTGCTTTGAAAGAGCCTTAGAGAATTGCCTAGGTCCCTAGGAACTCAAGTGACTTTCTTAGAGTAACCTAGTCACATATGGCAGAAGCCACACCTGAAGCTAGGTCTTCCTGACTCAGGATGCCAGATTTCTAAGCACTATACCATGTATATATGTAAAAATATTCATTTTATTATCATCTTGATATGTAGTGATAGATACATGCACTATTATTAGGAATTACTCTACTGTGTTACAGATCCTGAATACTGAATGTTGACAGGGAGAATTACAAAGCAGAACACCTCACAATTTCCTTATTTGTGGAAATTGTTGGCAAACCTCATGTGCAGACTTGGAGAATTTCACAGTCAGAGAGGTACATAGTGACTCTTCAAACATCACCAAACTGAAAATATTGGGAAAGAGAAGGGGGGAAAAAAACCCTGCAGATGAATGTAATTTAAACTGTTCTAAGATGTAATAGTATTTGAGACAATTATCACCTGCTTTAGATCCTGAGAAGCAAAAGCTGAGCTTCTGTGGTAAAAGAGAGTGACATCACACCTCCCCTGCACTGAGAGAAATGTTATCTGCACAGGGACATTTTTCATGGAAGAAAAATGGCTCTCTTCAAACACCCCATGCCATTTAGATGTCCTGGTGATATCAAAAATATTTCCTGGGCTTAAAAATATTTCTGGGAATTTAAAGTGACCAGTCATACACCCAGGTAAGACCCAGGCTTGATCTGGACTCTTTAACCCTTTAATTGAATGGAAATAGTTCATTAATTATGGCTATGACTGGGTGATTAAATAACAACAAAGTGTGTTCTTCACTAAAATAAGTTAGGTAAAACTGGCTGCCTGGCAACATGTGGATACAAACTTTAATTTTTTTTTCCCTTTTCAGTAAGATACTTTGATACTGCAAGTAGGGGTTATAATTGTTGAAAGGCTTTGACATGAGAAATAGGTAATAATTCTATTTCTAGAAATGTTTAAGTTGTGGGTGGCATCATCTGTCTGACTTGGCTTAGTTCCCTTCATAACTGAAACCACAGGTTAACTTTAAAAAAAAAATGAACATGGTATAAAGATAGAGTCAAGAGGAAGCAAGTTCAAATCCTACCTCTTACACCCACCATTTTTGTGTTAATAGACTAGTCTTTTAATTTCTTTGATCCTCTATAAGACTATGAATTAAAGACTGGTTGTGATCTACCTCAGAGGAGTAAGTTCCCACACAGTTCCTTGGTATATTGACTTATGAATGTGAAAAGGTCTCTTCCATCTAAATACTATCACAACTACTTGTCCTAGGAAGGCAACATCATATACTGGAACACACACACACACACACACACACACACACACACACACACACAAAGTATGAAGAACTTTCAAATTGCATTGAAATTCAGCAGCACTGTCTTAGAAACCAGATGCCAGAGGTTCTTATCCATTTTTATGAAATGGATCCTTTTTGCAGTCAGATGAAGTTTGAATCCTTTCTTTAAATCATGGTTTTTAAATGCATAAAATACAAGAAAAATAAAATAAATGAAAATAAACCTGCTGAAATGCAATTTATCTATCTTTGCATGTATAAGTTTGTGTGTGTGTGTTTGTGTGTAGTCCCAGGTTAACAACTCCTAGAATACTCTATGACAAAGATGGAAACATGGAATATTTTCAAATATATGGTAACAATGATAACAGCTGACATTTATGTAACTTAAACAAAGCAATATATTTCTTTTTTTAAATAAATTTAGTAATTTTTAATTCATTTTTAAAAATTTTTGAATTCTAAATTCTCTCCCTTTCTCTACTCCCTCCCCCAACAAAAGAATTTCAATTATACATATGAAATTAAGAAAAAAAAAATCTCCACGTTAGACATGTTGTTTTCAAAAAAGCTAAAAATATAAAAAAGAGAAAAAAAATACTTCAATCTGCACTCAGAGTTCATCAGTTCTTTCTCTGGTGTTTTTCATTATAAATCCATGGAAATTGTCATGGATTGCTGTATTGATCAGAGTAGCTAAGTCTTTCACAGTTAATCATTTTTATAATATTGCTGTTATTGTGTACAATGTTCTCTTGGTTCTGATCACTTCACTTTGCATCAGTTCATACAAGCCTTCCCAAGTTTTTCTGAAACCATCTTGTTCATTATTTCTTATAGCACACTAATATTCCATCACAATCATATACCACAACTTGTATAACCATTCCTCAATTGATGGGCATCTCCTCAGTTTCCAATCCTTTGCCAACACAAAAAGAGCTGCTATAAATATTTTTGTACATATAGGTCCTTTTCCTTTTGCTTTGGCCTCTTTGGGATCTAGGTGTACTAATGGTATTGCTGGGTCAAAGGTCATACACAGTTTGATAGCCCTATGGGCAAAGCTCCAAATTGTTCTTCAGAATGATTGGACAGTTTGCAACTTTCCACCGACAGTGCGTTAGTGTCCCTATTTCTCCACATCTCCTCCAGCAATTGTCATTTTCCTTTTCTATCACATTAGCCAGTCTGATAAGTATGTGGTGGTACTTCAGAGTTGTCTTAATTTGCATTTCTCTAATCAATAATAATTTAGAGAATTTTTTCATACAGCCATAGATAGTGCAAAATAATTTTTTTCTACGTCTTATCTTATTTGATCTTCAGAATACCCAGTAGATATTCTAGTTGGTTTTCTGTCCGCCTCCCAATTTTTTGATAAATGGAAGAAAACCAAGAAGAGAATATACTCACCAAAATAATTGAACTCAATCAACCAATATTTATTAAACTCCTACTATGTACCAGGTACTGTACTAAGTTCTGGGGATTCAAAAAGAGGTTAAACACACACACAGACACACACACACACACACAAAACAAACCAAGTTCATGTGAGTCCTTTTCCCATTTGTATGATTTCTTTGGGATATAACCCTAGAAGTGCTGGTGCTGGGTCAAAGGATATGCACATTTTTAGATCTCATTTGATCCTTCCAGAGTAAGCCTGTTAAGTAGATATAGTTAATATGATTACCAACCCCATTTCAGAGATGTGAAAGATAATGATCATGTAGCAATGCAATTTTCTTCTTCACTAATAATGACTGAATTTTAACTATTGTGGTTCATTTGAGAGAGCGTTTTTAAGATTTATCATCTTTGAAGGGGATACATACGTAGTGTAAATTTTGAGATCTGTTTCCAGTGTACCTATAGGTGATGTTTGAGGTGATGACAGCGTGGAGAATTCTGTTACTGATACAAAAAGCACAATCCCAAAATGAATCCAGAGGCCTAGCAAACAAACCTCACATAGACAGCTCTGAATGATGCTGAACCCAATCCAGCATGGTAGAATTACCCAGACATCCTTTTCTCATGTACAACCTGAATTCATATTCTGCTTTACATAACCCTTAATTAAAATTAAATCGATTTTTTTGACTTCTCTAATACACACGTTGCCCTCTGAGTGGCTATATTTTGAGATGATTCTGCACTCAATACATTATTTTCTTGGCTTTTGAACAACCTTGGATCAATATTAGGAACATTGTCTATAAAAAGGGAATCTACCTGTTGTCCATTTGCTATATAGAATACTGACTTTCTGCCTATACTCTCTTGGGCTTAAAGGAAAGCAAAATAGCCTTTTAAATATTCTTCATAGATCCTAAATTCCCAGTATCTTTCCATATATTTAGTGCAACTCTCTGTGGACCACTTGAAGTCTTTTAGCAGCATATTACTAGTCCAACGTGGTGGAATTTGGCTATGCTTGATTTTGATGGGCTTGGATTTTTATGAGTGTCTTAAATTGATTATAGGAAAGACATAGTGATCTGCCTCCTCTTCCCTTCATGTGCATTCTTCGTCACCTACTCTAGGCTGACCTCCTGACCATGGGCTACTACTAATTACTAGATACTCCTTTATGACCTCTACTGACCTCATGGACTTGATCCAGCTGAACATTCTATTCTTTCTCTCAAGTTATGACTTGAACCATATTAGCTTTCTTTAAAAGGATTCTTTTCCCTTTACTCGTTCCATCCCATGAATTACCTCTAGTCAGTAGCATGTTAGTTCCATTATCTTTGGGTGTAAGGACCTGAACATTTTCCTTTACAAAGAACTCCCCTGATGACTTCTGAATCCTCTATTTTCATTGAAAACATTTTGGGTGTCCTCACTACAACTCAATTACTGACTTTGCTATTTGTTTTTGTTGTTGATGTTATTTGGGTTTTGCTTGTAAATGACTTGTAGGACTTTCATGTAGGCCTACCTATCGCGTTGAATATTTTTACTTAACAGTGGTTTGGACCAAGAATTAAACAAGATCAGGAAAGTGGCTTTTCAAAAATAATGCCTGGCATTTATATAATGCTTTAATGTTTGCAAAGCACTTTACAAATATTATTCCATTTTATCCTTACAATATCCCTCAGATGTAGGTGATATTATAATCCTCATTTTACAGGTGAAGAAACCGTGACAGACAGCAGTTAAGTGATGTGCCTAAGATCGCCCAACTAGGAAGTATCTGAGACAGGATTTAAACTCAGGCCTTCCTAATTATATATCCAATTCTCTAACCATGGTGTCACCTAACTGACTTTAAAGGAGTTTTAAAATTCCTTTAATGAAACTGATACAAATAAATATCTTCTAAAATATTAAGTTTTGTATAACCAGTGTTGTGTAACCTGTTCAAATATGTTTTCAGACACATACAAGCTGTGTGACCCTGGGAAAGTCACTTAACCCTGTTGGCCTCAGTTTCTCATCTGTAAAGTGAGCTGGTGAAAGATATGGCAAATGGCTCCAGTATCTTTATCAAGACAACTCCAAATGGGGTCATGAAGAATGGTCCATGACTGAAAAATGACTGAATAACAAGTTATATAGGTGTGAATAATGGAACACTAGGGTCTCTGAAGAATTAAAAACAAATGCTTAACATAAGGAAATGGAGAGCATCCTTCCTTTGTGATAGCTTCCAACATACCTCAAAAACTGAGGAAGAGATAGCAAAAACTCCACAAGCATGTCAGCTATAAGAGAATCAGCAAACTCGAGAATTACCTGGAGATTCAGGTGTCCCTGCCATTAACAAATTAACTTCGACAAACATCCTTTAGGTAGGGTTGGAGTCCCATGCCAAGAGGGTGTGAGACATTGCCATTTGAAAAGTAACAACTTTTAGTGAACAGGCAACCTTGAGAAGCTGTGGACACTAGTCAGTGAGTAGACAAGGATTATTAGTGCCCAACAAGACAGGCACTGCCCCATCATCACCTATGTCATGCACTCAGTGGCTACCAAGTCCTGTGTAAAGGTAAACGCCTCAGTCAGTCAGTTATCAAGTGAGCAAAGTTCTTTCTACAGGACAGCACAGGTAAAGATTAAGGGATTGTGGAGTCTATATCCCAGTGGCATTAAAACCAATGTTATCAAATAACATGTCTTTTTTTAAACTTTTTTTTTTTTTGGAATGGGCTAGAGAATTTCATGCTAGGTGTGCAACTATTTAACTATGGGTGTACTTCAAGAGTCTATACTAGGCCTTCTTTATTAATTTTTTGTTTTTGGTTAGGCAATGGGGTTAAGTGACTTGCCCAGGGTCACACAGATAATAAATTTTAAAAAGGTCAGATTTGAACTCAGGTCCTCCTGAATCCAGGGCCAGTGCTCTACTTACGACCTTCTTTATTTTTTATGGTGATGCTTCAGCTTCCATGAATTTAACTATTATGCCTATGCAGTTGACTCTCAGATAAGTTCTTTGAGGTCAGAGACTGTTGTGTTTTTCCTCTTTGTGTATACCTAGCACTTAGCACAATGTCTGGCATATCTTCGGTACTTAATAATGCTTATTAATTGACTGAAATCTATACATCCACCACTATTTTTTCTCCTAAGCACTAGTCCTCCATCACTCCAACACGTGCTCATTGGACATTTTGAACTGTGTGTCTTTTAGGCATCTCAAACACTTTCTCTCTGTCTCACTGTTTCTCCCTCCCTGTACATATGTGTGTGTGTGTCTGTGTATGTATTTGTGTAGGTATATCTGAGTTCATTATCTTTTCCCACAAACTTAATCCTCTTCCAAACTCCCTTATTTCTTTAGAGAGCACTACTATCCTTCCAGTCACCCAGGTCATCTGAGTCATCCTCAACTACTTTCCTTCACCTAAGCTGGAAGGGAACTCTAGAGCCATCTAGCCCAATAAGGGAAATGAGGACCAGGGTAGTTAAATGACTTCCCAAGGTCATCTACGTAGTAAGCATGTGCTAAGATTTAAATACAGTTTCTCTGACTCCAGTGTTCTTTTTACTATACCATTCAGTAAGTTATTAATTTTTACCTCCATGATATATTTCATATCCATCTTTTGTTTTCTATATCATAAGAGCAACACTGAAGTTCAAAGCTTCATCACCTTTTTCACGTATTAGTTTAGTGACCTCCTAATTGGTATCCCTGCCTCAAATTTCTCTCTTCTCTAATCTATTCTTCACACATCTGCCAAGTGATATTCTATTTTTTTGGGGGGGAGGTTAGGTAATGAGGTTAAGTGACTTGCCCAGAGTCACACAGCTAATGAGTGTTACGTGCCTGAGGCCGGATTTGAACTCAGGTCCTCCTGAATCCAGGGTTTGTGCTCTATCCACTGTGCCATCTAGCTGCCCCTCCAGTGATATTGTTAAAGCGCAGGCCCTACCCTTGTCAAAAAATTCCTGTGGAGTCCTAATAAATGGTGGATCTATTACAAACTCCTCTACTTAGCATTTAAAAATTTTCAAAACCTGGTTCAAATCTACCTTTACATGCTTGTTGTATAATACTCCTTTTTTGCAAGCTCTACATCTCACCAAAGAGACCTTCTCAATGTTCCTCACACATAACATTGCGTCTCTAATGCCAAAGCCTTTGTACAGGCTTCCTTCATTCCTGAAATATACTCTCCCTTCATCCCTGTCCCTAAATCCTGATCTTCCTTCAAAACTTAGCTTAAGCACCATCTTCTGCATCTGACCACTGCTGATCACCCTCCCCCTTCCAGTTATTACTGATCCCTCCAAATTATTTTCTTATTTTAAATGTTTTTCATGAACATATACACACAGTAGAGATGTGTGTTATATATATGCATGCATATTATATATATTACATATGTAGAACTCTTTTTCACACTCATTCTTTTTATTTATTGAGAATCGGCATTTGTAAAATGGAAAAGCCAGGAATTCACTGAGTGGTTAGTACAGACAATCAGTCCGTCAACCAATGCCCACTTAAATGCCTACTATGTACCAGACAGTGTGTTGAATACTAAGTATACAAAGACAAAAGTGGAAATGAACCTTGTCCTCATGTAACTTTTATTCTAATGGCAGGACTACAATGTGTGTGTGTGTATGTATATGTAAGGATATAGGTATGTGTGTGTATATGCATACATGTGTATACATGTATGTGTGCATGTATATGCATGTGTATGTTTGTGATATGCATGTGTGCATGTATAGGTATATATAATGTATATATACAAAAATAATGGATATGTATATGTATGTACATGCATATATACAATAATGCGTGTGTATGCATATGTATACAAGACTACATGTATATGAAAGACTACACATATGTATACATACTTATACATGTATACATATCTTCAAGATCCCTATAAGTTTGTTTTAGGAGAGAGGATACAGGAGAAGGGAAATAATTAGAAAAGGTCTCATGTGGAAGGTAGCACTTGATCTGAGTCTAGAAGGCAATGAGGGTTTTCAAGAGATACAGGTGAAGAGGAGGTGTAGTTTAGGTTTAACTTTAAAAATATGTTACTGGGGCCCCCAGAGGCTGAAGTACTGAACCCATTCTCTTTTCTGTACTCTATCATGAAATTTGGATTGGATTTAGTCTGGAGTCTATTGGGGAGGGGTAGGCTTTTCTTTATCATACTTTTCAGCTCCTTATACTCCAACCCCTAGGCCCTGAGGATAAATTTACTTTATAGATTAAGTTATAGCTTACAGTTAGGGTTTGCCCCCAAAAAAGGAGAGTAAAAAAGGCACCTACTATATAATCAGGTATTAAACAAATCATTTATTCTTACACATAAAAGAAATGCTAGACATAAAAGATAGCACAATTTAACAGAACTACTTAAAATAAGATTCACTAATTTAATTTAAAACTACTGTAACAGTTTTCTAGGGGGCAGAAACTTAAATCTCATCAAAACATAAGGCAATTTGCTGGGCTGCTAATTAGACATTTTACATTTTCCCTCTGCTCTGTACTGACCAAAGAGCTCCTAGTACTTGTCTCCTGAATTCAAGCTTGAGTCTACCCTTTTATGGGTGAGAGTGCCCTCCAGGGATAGTGGAGTAGTTGCTAGGACCTCCCCCACTTTGCCACTCATACTTTGCCACCATCACCCTTGCATTTGGCATTCAGCTATAATCTGTTGCGACTCACATCCTCTACACCTTTCAAACTCCTGGACTAGACATTTCTATCCCAAGATATATACTCATTTCCCTAAGATCAGGAAAGAACAAACACAAAATCATACAGATCATCCTGAAGCCCAGGCATAATCTTACTTAGCTGAGTACCCTGCACTAGTGGTCACGATATTTTGGTAGAGAGGGCCAGACCTTTGTCACTCCTCATTGGAAGTCTCAGAGTTACCTCTGAGATTTCCAGTGCTTTCAGTTGCCAGACATTTCCCAGAGAGAGGAAGCAGGTTTGATAATTGCTGCTTTATAATACAATTTAAGATTTGATATGGCTAGGCCACCTTCCCTAGCATTTCTTTTTCTTAGCTCCCTTGATATTCTGGACCTTTTATTCTTCCAGATTCTCTAGAGAAGAGAAACTGTTTCTTCTTTTAACTTACAGCACTCCATGTCCCTGCTATTGTCAGAAGGCAAGGTAAAACCAGCAGACCATTTATTGTTCACCATATCATACCAAAACTCAAAGTCTCTTTTACTGCTAGGTCATCACATGGCTAGTAGGTTCCATAACTCCTAAATGGGGTCACTACCGGAACCAGGGATAGTAGTCTAAGAATGCTTCACAGAGCATGGATGGTTCCTATAGTCCAGTTCAACCTTTCTAAACAGGCATGGACAAAAATGTAGAGATGGAGAGGGAGTATCATGTGTGCAAAGGAGTGAGTAACCTGGATTGCAAAGTACAAAGAATAATGCAATGTGCAAGAAAACTGGAAAGGTAAGTATAAGGCTGCTTGTGAAGAACTTTAAATGTCAGAGTTTATATTTGATCCAAAAGGCAATCCATGTGGTGAGTGAAAGTGCTGACTGATAGATAACCTATGTGCTTCACCATTGTCTTTATCATACCAAGAAAGTAAGGAAGTCCTCCAATACATTGAATCAACCTTCTGTGATAAACTTGTAAGGAGACTTAGACAAAAATTGGGCCAGGCTAATAGGCATAGATGGGCTGTAAACTGCATTACAAAAGAGACCATTCTCATTGACACAATCACAGATCTACTTGATTATCTGAGAACACATTGGGTTGACATAGCCTTCAAAAAAGTTTTCTCAAAGGCTGTGTTAGCAGGGCTCAAATGATGGCAGGTCTAACAAACTAGAAAGATTTGGGGTATGTCTATTCATAGGTTATATCTATTGTATGAAGGCCATTATAGTACAGGGAGGCACATCACCAGAAGAAGGGCCACCAGGAGAAGATTTTTCCCCCCAAAAGGAGCTCATAGAAATAATAAATAAAGGGGTGAAAAGCAGATATCTGCATCACTAGAGAGAGTTCCTATTCTTTGGAAATCAGAGATTCTTAAATGGAAATATATCATAACTATGGAAATTTAGTACAGTTTAAAAATTGGTACAAAGACAATTTGATTGAATATTAAATTTAAAAATGCACTGAAAATTGCTCATTAAAATCCTACTCCAAAAAAAAATTAAAAAATAAATTAATTTTTTTTTAATATCCTACTCCACTGGGTGAGGTGGTCTTTGATTCTCAAAGACTATTCTATAGGAGAAGCAACTTAGGAAGTCTCACCTAGCTAGAAAGGCTTCAACAACATATAGATTGTATACCTGTCTGCTTAGGCCCAAAATACCTAAGTTCAAATAGATTCATCACCAGAACAGATTAATTAATGTAGGCAAACTCCGGTTGAAAAAATTGCCTTTATCAATACAAATTGGCACCTTCTCTGCAGTTTATATTTTAAAGAGTTGTTTAGGGAGGATGTGAAAGGAAGGATAAGCATTTTTATAATGCCTACTATGTGCCAGGCACTGTGCTAAGCACTTTTTTATAAACGTCATCTCATTTTTCTTCACAACCCTAAGAGGTAGGTCCTATTATCATCCCCATTTTACGTAGAAAATGCTGAGACAGACAGCATATAAATGACTAGACACAAGTCATGTAGCTTATCAATGGCTGAGGTTGAATTTGAACTCAGGTTTTCCTGACTCCAGGCCCAGAACTCTATTCACTGTGCTAGCAGCTATGCCTTGCCAGTTGCTTTGAGTGCTGAGAGACTGTGACATGATGATTCATGTAAAATTGTATGTGTCATGGAAAAGACTTAAATCCAGGCCTTTCTGGTTCTATTCTTCTCTATTTAAGACACTCTACTTCTTTTCAACGTAATATTAAATTTTTTATTCTTTTTTTTTTTAGTAGTATCTCCTCTAACCTATCAATTAAAGGGTAGTGGCATGATCATCTGCCTCATAGGAAGGAATACTGACAAGACAGGATTTAGAAATCTGTTGATACATGTAATTAAACATTTATAAACATCAGAGAGGTAGTATCGCATATCAAGGAAAGGTACTGGAGATGAAATCCTAAGGCCTGAGTTCAAATAGAAACCATGACCTTTACCAGCTACGGAACTCTGAGCAAGTAACCTAATTTTCATAAGTCTTTGTTTCTTCATTGACAAGATAGAGGTAATATACCTCAATTATCCACCTCAAAGTGCTGTTATATGGAAATTGCTCAGGGGTGAAACAAGGATGTCTGGGGGTGAAATAAGGATGTCCATTATCAACACTGTTATTTAATATGAACTAGAAACATTAGCTTTAGCAATAAGGCAAGAAAAAGAAATTGAAGAGGAATAGACAAAGAAGAAACAAAGCTATCACCCTTTGCAGATGATATAATCATATACTTAGAGAATCAAGTAAAAAAACTACTTGAAATAAGAAACAACTTTAGTAAAGTTGCAGGATATAAAATAAACCCACATAAAACTTTGGCATTTCTATATATATTACTAACAAAGTCCAACAGCAAGAGATAGAAAGAGAAATTCCATTTAAAGTTACTGTAGACATTATAAAATATTTAGGAGTCTACCTGCTGAAACAAACCCAGGAACTATATGCAAACACTTACAAAACACTTTCCATACAAATTTAGTCAGGTCTAAATAATTGGAAAAACATCAGCTGCTCATGGGTAGATAGAGCTAATATAATAAAAATGACAATTCTACCTAAATTAATTTACTTATTCAGTACCACACCAATTGAACTACCAAAAAATTATTTTATAGAGCTAGAAAAAATAATAACAAAATTCATCTGGAAGAATAAAAGGTCCAGAATATCAGGGAGCTAAGAAAAAGAAATGCTAGGGAAGGTGGCCTAACCATATCAGATCTTAAATTGCATTATAAAGAAGCAATCATCAAACCTGCTTGATACTGGCTAAGAAATAGAGTAGTAGATCAGTGGAATAGGTTAGGTACACAAGAACACTAATGCATTGCTGGTGGAGTTGTGAACTGATCCAACCATTTTGGAGAACAATGTGGAAATATGACCAAAGGGCTATAAAAATGTTCATGCCTTTTGACCCAGCAGTACCTCTTCTAGGGCTGTATTGCAAAGACATCATAAAAATGGGAAAATGACCCATACATACAAAAATATTTATAGCAGCTCTTTCCTTGGGGGCAAAGATTTGGAAATTGAGGGCATGCCTATTAATTGGGGCATGGCTGAACAAGTTATGGTATATGAATATAATGGAATAACATCGTGCTATAAGAAATGATAAGCAGGCAGACTTCAGAAACACCTGGAAAGACCTGTATGGACTGATGCTGAGTGAAGTGAGCAGAACCAGGAGAATATTATACACAGTTACAACCACATTGTGCCTCTATAGACTTAGCCATTCTCAGCAATGCAAGTATCTAAGACATCTCCAAAAGGCTATGATGGAAAATGCTATCCACATTCAGAGAAAGAACTATAGAGTCTGAATGCAGATTGAAGCATACTATTTGCTCTTTTTTTCTTTTGTTTTGTTTTGTTTCTTCTTTCTCGTGGTTCCTCTTATTGGTTCTAATTCTTTCTTTTACAACATGACTACATGAACATATGTTTAATAGGGAATGTATATATATAGCCTAAGATTAGATTGTATACCATATCGGGGAGGGAGAAGAAGAGGGAGGGGTGAGAAAATTTAAAACTCAAAAGCTTATGGAAGTGAATGTTGAAAACTAAAAATAAAAAAATCAATATTTTTAAAAATAAATTGCTGTATAGACCTTAGACTTCTGTAGAAAAGTACACTCTTATTTGGATTTTGCCTGCAATCAGAATATTTTAGTCAGTCAATGAACCTTTCTTGAGTACCAGCCCCTTGCTCAACCCTGGGCTAGGCAGCATAATGGATACGGAATATAAACCATAGCCTCTTTCATCAAGAGGACTGATACTACTAGTACTGTATGCCAATGAATGTTTGATTATCAATGTAGCTCTACCCTTCAGCAATCCAGATTACAACCAAACTATGCTAACTATCCTTGTTTATGCCCTACTCAACATTTCATTCACTAATCACACTCACATTCCTCATGTAGTCTTGATATATGAAGACATCAATCGAGTAAATGGACCGTCCACTGGTTATCTTCTACTGCCAACTGACTCATACATCCTTTTGAAGTATGATTTTCATTGATGGCAATTTTTGCCTTTGCTTCTTATTTAATCCCTTCTTTGTAATGGTGTTCAGACTCACCATTTACCTGACCACTACCTTTCGTGTGATCTTTACATTGAGGATCGTACTGTTCTATGTTTTGTAGCTATACAGCATTATTGGTAGAATATTGGTATGGAAAAGATGAGCCTTTGACAGAGAAGCTTGGGTGCATTGAAAGAATTTCCTAGTTTCCTGCTGTCCTCTTTCCTAGGCTCACTTCATCATTAATTTGTTGTGTCTCTCCAAGATATACATGCACATATATGACCTCTAGAGATTGTCTTTCTAGCTTCATGTTATAATCTGTAAGATAAGCAATGAATCCACTTAGTTTTTCTTGTATGCATAGTAAGACCAACTTATTTTAAGTGGTTATGGATCTCATTTAGGAGGCTTTGCAATATTTGGGCTTGAAGCAGTCAGCACAATGTGATATTCAAACAGGAAATCTGGAAAAGTTCACAAGCAAAAGGAAAAAAATCTTCTTCTACTTGGAATCTGTTCTTTCCTCCACCATGACAATGGCAAACATCATTAGTAATCTTATGTACCCCTCATACTAGTGTTATAAAGATTCATTCTCAGTTCAAAGAAAGAGTTCTAAGAAAAGTCAGAGCAACTACAATTCTCCACAAATTCCAATGATCTCACAACTACTTCTCTGGTTTATCATGGTTGATTTAGAAAATATATCCTTGTCGCCACATACAAATAGCCCAGTGCTTAAAGGGAAAATTCTGGAAATTTGCTTTTCCTTATGGCTTACTCCTCAGATCCTCTGATGTTGTTATGATGTGAAAATGTGAAACATCTGTCATGTTTTGAGCTTCAGATCCTCTATTGCATGTTTAGAAGTTGGGAAGCTTTTAGTATCTTGGAAAAAGAAAAGATTGAGTGTGTTTGTCCATACTAATTGTGACCTGTTGTAGTGGTATATAATATTCTTAAATATGTAATTCATGGGCACATTATTGTGGGGTAAGGGAATTTTCCTATCATTTTGATTTTTCTACCATACCCTAAAACACCTTGAAATTCTGACTGAATCAAGCTTCAGAAAAACTCATTTCAAATCATTCCCAGTTCTCTCCAGTTCTACTTACTATGCTCCTGAAAGCCTAGGGAATAAAATGCATGATTACAAGGGAAAACAGATGTTGTCCTGACCCCAGTCAAAGACAAATGATATCCATTTGGGCCTCTCTTGTGTGCATGGGCCCCATTGAGGCTGCCATTCAGCATGTCAATGATGTGGCATTATCCTGAAAGGCAGAGATGGTCTGCCACATGGATAGGGTGAATAGTCTAAACTCACTTTTAAAATGGGGAGGAGGAGAGGGTGGGCCAAGATAATGAATTACCCCAGGGAGTCATGAGAAGTAAGAAGATCACTGACAGATTCTGGGTTTCCTCAGCCCTTTTATTTTTTTTTCCTGTTTTGAGAAGCAAAGCAAGTTCATAGTCCTTCATGAGGAATTTACAGATAAATAATTAAATGCTCTAATCCTCAGCCTCATCTAGATAAGATCAGTCAAAATGCCATGAAACTGCATGAGTTGACATGACATCTGCTAATGCAGTAAGAATCTTGGTGGAGAGTGAATGATCAAAAAAAAGAAAATTAACAAAGAAGGAAACAGCAAATGAATATTTATTTTAAAAAATATTCCAATTCAACATGGATGGTTTTGGTAAAAATATTCTCTTAATGGCCTCTTAACTCACTGAAGGGAAAATGTTTATTGCAGGTGATACATATCTTTTTATGTCCTTCTACATAATTTTTAAATTGTTGAGAAATTCACTAGCTAATATCCAAATCCTGAAGAAGAGCTAACATCCTATGTGTTTTTTTTTTCATTTTGACATCCTCTTTAATATACTAAAGGGTTTTTTTTTTTTGTTATTGTTTTGCTTTCCTTATAGAATATCCCCTTGGATCAAAAATCTCATTTTCCTGGTAGTACCATAGCTGATTTGGCTCCTCATCCGTATATGATCATAAAACCCTATCTTTAAGCAGAAATGGATCTTGGAAGCCCTCTAATTCAACTCCATAATTATATAGATGAGGAATCAAAACTCCAAAGAGAACAAACAACTTCCCCAAAGTCACACAGGTATTAAATTTTAGAGGTGGAATTTAAATTTGAGTTTTTCAGTTCCAGGAATTAGTCCTCTTTCTACTGTTCTGTACTGTTCTACACTTCTGCCAAGTACTGTTTCTATTAACTAATTTGTTTCACTAGCTTCCTAAAACTTTGGCAAAAAAAAAAGGCATGTGTTACCTCGGACAACAAAAGAGACTGTTTTTCTGCAGGCCACATGTCTTTGGAATAGTTTGATGTTTATGGTTATTTTCTACCAGAAACATCTTTAAATAGTTTTCTGATTAATTTCCTCTCTGCTCTCAGAAAGAATCTTCAATTGCATAGAGTTTTCATTCATCAAATGTGCTGAGTATACATATCTTCTAATATTTTACTTATATTAATTTTTCAGTTTGATGAAATAAAAAGAACATTAAAGTTGAAATTAGGGGACCTGAGTGATCCACAATCTCCTCATGTGTAAAATGTGGGAGTTAGTCAAGATCATAGGATTATAGATTTAGAACCGAAAGGAAACTTCCAATTATTCCTAACAGCTTATTTCATACATGGGGAAACTGAGGGCCAAAGACATTCAGCAACTTGCCAATAGAGTGGCTTTCAGCTCTAAGATCCCACGGTCCCTCTAAAACAGCTACCAGTAATCAAAGGACAATCATGAGGGAATGAAAATATGTCTGCTATGTCAATGAACACAGAAAAATCAGTACTGATTCATTTCCTCTTTAGTCAGTTTGTCTTACCTATACCCTCTTTATGTACTTGATTTGTATGAATACTGTTTGAAACTTTGCATTGGCTCATTCCATGTCTATCTTGAGAATCAGTTCTATTCTAGACTTAGGGAGGAGTCCTTTTTGCAATTCCTACTTGAACTGACAAGTTAAGTCCCCCATAGCAAGGCTAGCTAGTTACACCCTTCTCCCAGAGTTCAGGAGATACCACTCAGGGGCAGTGAGGCTCCATTCAGGTGTGTTTCCCTCAATGTCAAATGCCCATTTCATATTACCTCAATATTATCAATTCTATTGATCTGTGCTGCAATATGTTTTAAGCAATTAATATAAATTGTCTTTTATTTTAAAAGGGGAATATTTTCTGAGAATATATGGCAAGTCGGGAAGCACAAATACATTCTCCTCCCAATTTCCCCCTCAAAAAAATGAAACAGAGGCTCATGTTCCTCTTTTCTACTTCAGTCCCTAAGAAAGTGGGATCAACCTTCAAAACATACGTCCACTATTTTCATTAAAAAAAGTCTGCTTTGATTATTTTTTCTTAGTTAATTGATAATTGTTAATATGGAGATTTGAGTAACTTCTGCAAGGAATAGAGAAAACCAAGACTGACAACAAGATCTCTAGGTATACTGAGGCTCCTCTACTCCTGGGTTCTCCCTTTTTCCCCAGGATTTATGAACTCTTGGATGGGAGATTATGGCAGACTTCACAAGCAGGTATGAGAAGATTTGGAGTACTGCATCTCTTCTCTAGGGACTTTAGTTCCCAAAGTGGACAATCTAGCTGTGTTATTACTAAACATGCATAATTTATGTCTTTGAACATTGAATATGCTTCAAAATGGGCAATGGTAAAATGCCTTCTGAAATGAATTCTTCTCAAAATATAATTATGCATTTCCAGCCACATACTAGCATATTCCCTATTTGATGTGCAATGTTTCTTTTGGCTTAATAAACAGAAAACTATTATGGTTCTCAATATTTAATTTGGAAATGACGTGGGAAACTATATTTTTGAATGAGTTTATTTCTTGATCAATTTAACTAATTTCCCTGCTAATTCAAAGTGGTCAGGTTCAATTTAAATCATTGCATACATTGTTTGGTGAGGCAATTTTATTGGAATCAGCAAGCATTTGGCCATGGCAAAAGAGCCTCTGGCAAAACAAGAACATTAGTGCCAGGGGACACCTTGAGAGTATGGCCATTTGCATTTGTGCTGCTGTGTAAAGTTATCCCATTAAAGGGCTTTTTTCCCCCTCTGGCTTGTTGTAAGTTGTGATCAGCTCTATCTCCTTTTAATTTCCTATTTCTTTCACATGTTTGTTATGATACAAAGCCTTGCTGGATTTCAATGAGAGGCATGCAATGATGAGGCCAAATGTGTTTAACTGTATTTTCATTTTCTTAATTGTAATGAAAATGTGTGATTGTGAAAGGCACCCAGCATGTCTGTCCCTGAGAACTGAGTCCTTTGAGGAACTGCAGGAAAGAAGCAACACTGAAAATAGTGAAATGTTACACTGGTTAGAACCATTGGGAATATTGCTTTGGATATATATATATATATACACACATTTATATACATACATATATATATATATATATATATATGTATATATACACATTTATATATACACATTTATATACATACATATATATATATCATAGCCACATGAGGTTGATGAAGCAGTTTCTTAGAACTCTTAGTTTACTTCAAGACTAAGCTCATGCTTCATATACTATAGGAAACCTTTTTCTGATGCCTCTAGCAGTCAGACCCCTCACCTTCCTTTTCATATTATCTTGTATATGTGTATCTGATAACATGCTATAACTGTACAGTAGTATATAAGCTCCTTTAGGAAAGGCACAGTTCTTTATTTTGTCTGGATAGCCCTATCATCTAGCACAGTTCCTTAAATACATGCTTGGTTAGTGAGTGCCATCTGAGATCATGGTCCCTAAGACAGTCTGGCTATATCATGGCCATAGAGTTCTAGGGTTAAAACTGAGAGGGTCAGGTGTCTCTTTTCTATTATTATTGATTCAAAGTCCCATTCCAGTGAAAGTTTCCTGCACTATTTAACCAAATAACATAAAAAGTGTATATATATTTATACACACACACACACATTTATATACATACCTACATATATATATATATATATACACATTTATATATATATATATATATATATATATAAGTACATGTACAATCATCCTAAACATATTTCCACATTAGTCATGTTGTGGAATAAGAATCAGAAGAAAAGGGAAGAACCACAAGAAAGAAAAAACAGACAAAAAAACCAAAGTGAAAATATTATGCTTCAAAATGCATTCATATTCCATAGTGTTTTTTTTTTCCCTCTGGATATGGATAGCATTTTCCATCACAAGTCTTTTGGAATTGTCTGGGATCATTGCATTGCTGAGAAGAGCTAAGTCAATCATAGTTGATTATTGCACAACGCTGTTGTTACTGTGCTCAATGTTCTCCTGGTTCTCCTGACTTCACTCCGCATCAGGTCATGTAAGTCTTTGTAGGTTTTCCTGAAATCTACATGCTCATCATTTCTTACAGCACAATAGTATTCTCCATTGCATTCATGTGCCACAACTTGTTCAGCCATTCCCCAATTGATGGACATCCCCTCAATTTCCAATTCTTTACTACCATAAAAAGAGCTGCTATAATTTAAAAAGGGATATTTATTTCACAGATGTAGCAATTGGAAATAAAAAACATCTCTACCAAATACTATGGAAACATATTTTCCCCTATACTATCTCAGCCTCTGGTGACAGTGGGTTTAGAATTAGTTCAATTTCCACATAGAATTGGGTCTACTAAGGTAACAACTTCATGTGACATTGCTGTTTAATAAGTCCTTGTCTCAGGGCTGGCCCTGCTGAGCCAAATCCCGAAAGTCTCTTCTCTTTCTGGGAGACAATTTCCAGACATTAGGTGCCTCATTCTTCTGATGTTTCAACAATTACAAGAGCTCAATAATCTTTGACTAAAGGGAAAGAACATTGAAGCAAAGATGCAAGGCTCATATTCTCAGATCATATGTTGGCCTCATCTGGAGATAGCCCAAGGCCTTTCCCCTCACAGCATTATCTCTCACTGAAATGACATGAGATTGGAATAATTCAAACCAAGAGGGAAAAAAATAGTGAGTTTGACTAATGCCTTTTGAGTCCACTAAGAATTCCAGTTATGGGGCTGTAGCCAATCAAAGTGATTCTTTTTAATCATACAGTAAGCAGACCAGAAGTTGTTCTAGAATGTGTACACATGCTCCAAACACTCTCCAAGCCATTTCCATCATGTTGAATTTCCCAGAAACAAGCTCCCTAGCTTCTTTCATGTGAGGAAATGCATAAGCTTCACTCGTTGATACCTGCATATAAGAGATGAGCTCCATGTCCAGGTATATGTATTATTATTGGATGTACTCACACACTTAGATTTGCCTTTTCAAGATAGGAGGAATGCTTAACTCAGAAGGTAAAATGCAAAGAAACCTCACTAAATCTCAACCTAAGGGGTAGCAGTCAGTGTATCACCCCTATTATTTATGACATCAAAAAATATCCAAGCACCGAATTTAACATGGTTCTATTTTAGACAACCTCTGAAAAACAAACAAAAATCCCAGACACAATCCTTACCATATTGAAGCTTAAATTCTTAGATAACAATCATATGGACTGGTGAGGGAAGGCCATAGTCACAATGAAAATGAATTCCATAAACCAGTATATAACTGGATGACAAATATTCCAAGTTAGACATTAACACCTGCCTCCACAGACCCTGCCAAGCAATAGTTATAGACTGGCCACAAAACCTGTGATGTGGTATAAAGGTCAGTGAAAGCAATCGCTGCTGCTCTATCCCCATAATTATATGTTGGTCTGAATATTTCTCTCCCATGCCATAAGTCTCTCCCAATCAAGTCTGATCTACTTATTGTTGCCAAATTATTTTCCACAAAGATGTGATCATGTTACTTCCCTATTCAATCAACACTAGTGGCTTCCTATTGCCTTTAGGATAAAATATAAACTCCTCCTAAAAAACCCTCATCGAACTGGTCCCACTCTATGTTTCTAGACTCCTTGGACATTGTGTTCCATCCCATATTCCATGATCAGGTCAAATTTACCTCTGTGGTTCTCATAACACTTTATCTCCTTATCTCCAAGCCTTTTCACTGGTCGTGCATAGCACCAGAAATGCACTCCTTTCTCACTTCCATGTCATAGAATAACTTTCTTTCTTAAAGACACAGTTCATGCAGCATCTTCTGCATGAAGCCTTTCCCAATCTCCCAAATGCTGGTACCCTCCCTACCAAATTTCCTAGTATTTAACTACTTTATATATCTTTGCACTTATTGACTTTGTATTATGATATATATACATATATATACATATACATATATACACATATTATATATGTATATGTGTGTGTGTGTGTGTGTGTGTGTGTGTGTATATATATATAATTAAAGCTTACCCCATTAAAATGTAAGCTTTTTGGGAGTAGCAATTTTTTCATTCTTTGTTCTTCTATCCCTAGCCTCTAGCATAAAGTACATAGCCCATAGGGACTTAATAAATACTTGTTCACTGATTGAAGTTTAGACAAAATAACAGTAATACACATTACAAAAGCTTAGATTACCTGCATTTGGAAAATCTAATGAAGATGTTTCAAAATTTTTCATTTAAACTTTTCTGCATTTATCTACTCTTATTCCAAATACCGCACATTATTAGTGTTCTGCTTTATCTAAGCAAGATGCCACACCATTGTTATTATTACGACAATGAAGTTTTGGCTTTATTTCAGTACCTTATTACTTCTCACCTGAACTTTTATAAAAATCTCCTAGTCATTCTCCGGGCCTCCCATATTTCCCTTGCCCCATTTGCATAGCTGCCAAAATGATGTACCTAAAACAGATCTTATGTCACTCCCATACTCAAGGAGCTCTGTGGTTGAGTCATTTTGGTTGTATCTGACTTTTAGTGACCCAATTTGGGGTTTTCTTGGCAGAGATACTAGAATGGTTTGCCATTTTCTTCTCCAGCTCATTTTATGTTTGAGGAAACTGAGGCAAATAAGGTTAAGTGACTTGCACAGGATGACATAGCTAGTAAGTGTCTGAGGCTAGATTTGAACTTAGGTCCTCCTGACTCCATTCCTCACACTTTATCCACTTCACTATCTAGCTTCCCTGTCAAGAAGCTCTAGAGGCTTTTTACTGCCTTTAGGATCAGATACAAACTTTTCTTTGATCTTTTCAAATCCCTTCACAATCTGGCTGCACTCTGCTTCCCAACTTATTACACATGTTATGTCTCTTCATATACTCTCTGGGCCAGCCAAATTGGCTTGTTTGCTGTCCATCATGTACAATATTTAGTCTCCTGTCTTTGTGCACAGTTTGTCACCCAAACCTGGAATGCACTTCCTCCTTACTGCTGCCTCTTAGAATCCACAACCTCCATCAAAGCTCATCTAAATCGTCCTCCTCAAATGATCACCCAAATTTCCTTGCATATGTTGTGCAGATTTTACATTTAGTTACACCTACATGTATACATGTGTGTATACATACATACTGTTTTTCAGAGGTTTCCAACTCTTTGTGATCCCATTTGTGGTTTTCTTGGGAAAGATACTGGAGTGGTTTGCAGTTTTCTTCTCTAATTCCCTTTATAGGTGAGGAAACTGAAGCAAAAAAGTTAACTGACATCCACAATCACACCGTTAGGAAGTGTCTGAGGTCAAATTTCAGTTCAGATTTCCCTGACTCTTAGCCTAGTACTGTTTCCATTGTGCCACCCAGCTGCCCATCAATACACACACATCTTTACATGCATGCATGCATGCATCCATGTGAATATACATACATATACACACAACATTTCTTTCAATAGAATGTAAGTTTATTGAGGACAGCAAGCAGTTTTCTTTTGTTTCTTTTTGTATCCCTAGTGCCCAGAACTTGATAGGTACTTAAATAAATGCTTGTTGGTTGATTGATTCTGATGTTTACCATGTATATTATTCATTTTGTCAATGAACCATGTCACATGTTTCATCCCAAATTGTTTTCTTTCTGCAAATCAATGTGCTTCTCAACCATTCTTTGCACCATGTGATAATGTGGGTTTGGAAAAAGAAAACCAATTTCTGTCTAGAAAAATATTAACTGAAGCAGAGCATTATTTTAAAAATATTCCAGTTTTGCATTGTCCATTCCAGCAATCATTTTCCTAAGCAAGGCTAATTGAGTTGCCAGTTTTGCTAACAGTACTACTTTTTCCTTTTGAATACTTACAACTGTCAAACAGCTGTTATACATGATTGAATGAATGAAAAAAGCACTTATTAAGTTCTTACACTGTGTTAAGTACCGTGTTATATGTTGGGAATGTAAATGCAAAACCAAAGATAGTCCCTTCTTTCAAGCAGCTTAAAATCTAAAGAGGGAGATAACACACAAGTAGTGAGCCATGGAAGGGTATTGGTTTGGGAAATTATAGTTACAGTGAGTCAGACCATGGAGGAATGAGTAGATAACTATCCCCTTTACAGAAACAATGGCACAGTTAATTTGATCATGGTTTCAGAATTTGTGGGTGTGTGTGAGCAAAGGGTAAATGTTCCCCTGTAAGGTAGTTGGGGAGGCTGAATTAAGATATCTGGAGATCAAGGAATGAAGTGATGGCTCCTGCCTAAAATAGGTCTGAGTGTCTCAGAATGGAAGACCCAGAGATGAAAGGGTTAAAATCTGTAAGATGTGTATTTTTGGCACCATTTGCAGATCTACTGATAGAGCTGGAAAAAAATGATGGGCTGAGAGTAGAGAGAAGAGTGAAGGATTATGCTAATACAGTGATCTTCTAGGATTAAAAGGACCAAATGAGACCATGTATGTAAAAGTTCTACAAAACTTAAATTACTATGTAAATGTTAACTGTTATTACTATCATCACCATCATCATCAGGGAACAACAGAGGCATGACAGGACTGATGTCTGAGTAACACTTGAGAAAGAGTGACATCTGTGAAGGTCAGGGAAAAGAGATGTCTGTCCTTACTGCAATCCATCCTTGGGGTGAGCTTCCTAAAGCCTAGATCTGATCATGCTATCCCCCCTACTCAATAAACTCTAGTGGCTCCTATCACCTGCATGGTCAAATATAAAATCTTCTGTTGGACTTTTAAAATCTTCCATGACCCTTCCTACCTTTTCAGTCTTCTTAGTCCTTATGCCCATTCACATCCATGTACTTTGAGATCCTGTCACAATGGGTGTTCCTCAAAAAAAGGTAATCCACCTTCCTCCTCTGGACAATTTCACTGACTGTAGTCCAAGCCTGGAATGCTTTTTCTCCTCATTTCCTCTTTCAGGCTTCCCTAGCTTCCTTCAAGTGCCAATGAAATCTCATCTTCTATAGGAAGCCTTTCCTCACCCCTTCATTCTTGGGCCTTCCTTCTGTTTATTATTCCAATAGATCTTATACGCAGCTTGTTTCTACATGATTGCTTACATGTGTTCTCCCTCATTAGACTGTGAGATCCTTGAGAGCAAATATTGTCTTTTAACTTTCTATGTATCCCCAGACCTTACCAAAGTAACCAGCACATAATAGGCATTTTATTAATTCTTATTGACTTACTGAACTCTATACACTCTCCAGGTAAGTGGATAACTGTCATTTCTCTGTCTATTCTCTGTACTTGTCTCATTAGTGATTTTATTCACACTCTCCCTTAAATCTAGAATATCACTCCTACCCTTTTTTTTTTATCTGTTCTTAATACTTCTAAAGCTCACCTTAAACAATACTGTCTCAGGAAGCCTTCCCAGAGTCCTCTGCTGATACCTTTTGCACCACTGTAAGACACTTATTGAAGGCAACTAGGAGCTACAGTGGACAGAGACTAGGTCTGGAGTCAGGAAGGCTCATCTTCCTGAGTTCAAATCCAGCCTTAGACACTTACTAGCTGTGTGATCCTGGGCAAGTCATTTAGCCCTATTTGCCTCAGTTTACTCATCTATAAAATGATCTGGAGAATGAAAAGGAAAACCACTCCAGTATCTTTGTCAAGGAAATTCCAAATGGGGTCATGAAGAGCTGGATATGACTGAAAAATGACTGAACAACACAAAAGACATTTATTGTATGACAGAATATTCTAATCTGTGTCTATATTGTATTTTTCTAAGACTGACTGAATTAGAATGAGAATTGTTGGGCAGAATGTATTATTAATTTAGTCCCTTTGAGGAAAATGGAATTTCTCTTCCACACTTTATGTAGAGTAATCAAAATATTGAGAGGTGGATAAATTACGATAGTGGTTGAAATGGGAATATGGACTGGGTTTTTGGTGGTGTTGAGAGTCTTCCTTTAAGGCAGAACACATTTCCAATTGGCTAAAATGTTAGTACAATTTTATTGAAAATTCAGACCAAATGACTTTATGCATTTACAAACTCCTAAATCTCTTACCATTCAGTAATCCCTTACCATTGTCTAGAAGACAATTCTGCTCTGCTAGCAGAGTAGCATCAAATGTGTCTTCTAATTTCATTCAGTTCCTCTGTAAGAATTGATTTAAAGCTGAGGCATAAAGAATTAGTGATAATAGCCATATTAATGATGTTTTTTTTCTTTTGAAAGAAGGTAGAGAAATGAAAAGCTCACAGGTTTCATCCCTTTTCTTATCCTAGTTTTATTCTTTTACAGCTGGAACTATGTGAAAATATAAGGAATGTCTAAATGACTTATTGGTACCCCCATATTTACATAATGCCCATGTGTAGATTTATCAGCAGACTTTCAGTTTGATAAACTGTTGGCATGCAAATATTTCCTTGAAGAAATTCCAGTCCAGCTGCTTTTGTTTACAAATCTATCAATGGTTAACACCATTGAAAGTATTTTGCCCGTATCTGAATTATAATTACACGTCTAATTGTGAATTAATTATAAAAGAGGAAGACAAAACTACATAGTAAATATTTCCCCACCATCATTGGAATCCTGCCAGGCTTTTTCTGTGTTCATTTTGGAAATGTGAGATCTTCCTTTTTTGTATTTGTATGAATAGTTAGGCAAGAAAATGTATCTGACAAAATTATTTTATTCTTTTTCTCTTTGGAAGGCTCTTCTTATTCCCTTGTTTTACCTTTCTTCTGTACACTACTTAATCATGCCAAAGCTTTAATTAAGATTGGCTTTTGATATGCTAGTCACACTAACATCTAAACTGACCTGAATGTTGAATATCAGCCGTTTCATTTTTCCACCTTCTTGTATAATCAAAGCCATTTCTAGAATTCCATTTGTTATTCTGGCTTCCGAGTTGAAGCTTACGATAGCTCAAAAGGTGTTGTTAGTGAATTCATAAATTGTTGAGATTTCTTTCAACAACAGTTGGCTTGTCATGTCATTTATTTATTAGTTCAGCTAGCTATCACACCAAATTCTGGTGCAGCCAAGGTTGCTGATATTCTTCTATTTTCCCTCTAAAGTTTTCCCCCATAGGTGAATATGTGCATGTGAACTGAGTGCAATCTTAGGAGGATCTTGCCCTCTAAAATACGGCTTGTTTTTATTTTTTGACTTTCCGACTTTTTATGCTCCCACAATAGATCCCAGGGAAAATAATTCAAAGATTAAGTTTGGCTCATGTCTGGGCTCTCCCTCAAAAGTAGAATTGAAAAGTACTCAGTATACAACAAAGAATGGGCATAGGTCAGTTATTTATTTTCTCTGCATGAAAGAAATGCTCAACACACACATACACACAGATATACTTACAAAAGACTCATGACACATCAACAAAAACTTAAAATGAAGAAATAATTTATAATTACTGTTAGAGTCTCTCAGGAGGATAGTTTTTAAAATATTAAAACATGAACCACATATTAGGTTTGTTAAATAGATGCTTCATCCAACCCAATCTCTATACTATCTCCCTCAAAGTCCATGTCCTCCAGTAAGGCAGACCAGAGGTCTTGCTCATTTTTGCATTGACCATTTATATTCCTCCAGGGATCTCTGTGGTACCTGATGAGGGCAAGCAATGATTGAGAAACTTAGGAGCTTCTTTCTGTTCTCTCAAAATCACAAGATTGCCCTCAAAGCTAGAAATAGTCATCTCAGAATCACCATTTGGTTACCTATGCTCAGGCAAAACCACACAAAGGAGAAGTGTCTGGGGCCTTGAGACAGGCACCTGCTCTAGTAGATACATGAGGATATTCACTATTTCTTTGTGTCCTGGTGGAGGGAGGATATGCCTTCTTTACTTCTCACAGAAAATCTCAAAATTTTGTCTTGATTCAAACCTAAACCTGTCACTGTAACTTCCATCCATTCATTGCTCCAAATTCTGTCCTTTGGGGACAAGGATAAATACACACAAACACAAATACACACACACATATCCCATTTTCTCTGTGACAACCCTTTCAATCCTATTCAATAATAATTTATTAATAAACTGTTACGTGTAAAATACTATGCTAGATATTAGGTGTGCACAACAAATAGAAAAATAAGCCATAGCTTACTAGCTGTGTAGCTGTAGCCTTGGGCAGGCTACTTCATATCTCTGATCCTCAGTTTTCATATCTGGAAAATAATGTGATATGGCATAGAAAGAATACTTGGTTTGATATCAGAGGACTTGATCTCAGATTAGCCACTCTGTATTTCTCAGTTGGCTCATCTCTAAAATGGGGTTGATAAGAACACCTATGTCCCTACCACAACAACTTCCAAAGTTGTTCTGAGGATAGAGTGAGATAATATTTATAAATCACTTGGCAAACTTTAAAACTTTCTATATACATTCTGGTAATTTTTATTTACTTTTATTAGGCTTCTCCTATTTCTCCTCCAAATTTCTCTCTCTCTCTCTCTCTCTCTCTCTCTCTCTCTCTCTCTCTCTCTCTCTCTCTCTCTCTCTTTCTCTCTCTCTCTCTCACACTCTCTTGCTCTCGCTCTCGCTCTCGCTCTGTATGTGTGTTTGTGTATGTATGTGTATATGTATATTCATGTACATATACATATACCCACACATATATATTCATGTATATGTGTATGTATGTTTGTATTGTGTGTATATACCTATATTTATATCGATATCTATATTCCTGCATACATATTTATTTATGCATACATGTGTGTATACATATTTGTGTGTATTTACATGTATGTATATGTATATGTATATGTATATGTATATGTATATGTATATGTATATGTATATGTATATGTATATGTATATGTATATGTATATGTATATGTATATGTATATGTATATGTATATGTATATGTATATGTATATGTATATGCATATGTATATGTATATGTATATGATGTATATGTATATGTATATGATGTATATGTATATGTATATGTATATGTATATGTATATGTATATGTATATGTATATGTATATGTATATGTATATGTATATGTATATGTATATGTATATGTATATGTATATGTGTATGTATATGTATATGTATATGTATATGTATATGTATATGTATATGTATATGTGTGTATGTTTTCTGTATAACAACTCTGTAAATTAGGAACTCAATATACTGTTACCCTCAATTTACTGCTTAGTAATCTGAGGTTAGGTAAATAAAATGAAGTAAGATACCCAAGTTCACTTGGCTAATAATAATAGTCAGAGGCTAGACTTGAAAAACTGGCCTTCAGATTCCAAGCTGAGTTTGTTTTCCCTGAATCAGAAGGATGAGCCTGTCTATGGAACCCACACTAGACTTGGAGAAGGGCTTGTCACACAGGTGCTAGGGAGAGTGCTGCCTGACAGTCTCACTTCCATGTAGGTTCTGTCCCACCCAGGTCCCTTTTTAAGGGCATGATGCCTGGGTCACATGTATGGTGTGTGGTGGTGGTGGTGGGTTATGTGGTGGAAGGGTCCATATGAGGGTAGAAATCAGAGAGACAATACCTCTTGCTTGAAGAAAGACCATAACTGTTTTCTGCTTGGGCTCTTCAAACTTGATTCCATTTTAGTCACTTAAATGGGCTGCTTTAGAAACAGCAGCCCATTTAGAAACAGATCTTTGTACTCGGTTAAGGGCCAAGTATGAAGCCCTCAAACAGTCCTTACTCTTCACCCCTTGTATCTTCTAATAGTTCGTCACCCTCAGTTATTTCACAGACCATGATGCCTATACTAGCTACACTCTTCTCTCTTCCCCATCCTAACCCCCTTTTTGAACCAGGCCAGCTCTACAATATCCTGTTTTAAGTGTCCCTTGCTCCTTATTCTATGATGATTTTGCATTGCCAGTCCTCGGCCTTGGAAGAATCTCAACATTTGCTCTCTACTCCCATTTAAATGCTGCTGAATCAATTAGCAGAAAATTAAAAACAAACAACAGTCGGATTTATGTCACCCCATCTCAAGTGAATCCTCACTACACAAAGGCAAGGTTTTAGACCTCATAAATTGACTATGCCACTCACAATGGCAGCTTTTCCAAATTTTCCTCAAGAATTCCCCTTTCCTCGCTCTTTCAGCTGAGAACCATGACTCAAATTTCATTGAAAAAATTGAGGCCATTCACCAAGAGCTCTCTTTTCTCCCCTCCTCTTTATGTGATATGATTTAATACCTTCTGTCATGATCTTCTCCTTCACGTCTTTCTTAAACAAAGAGGTGCTCCTTCTTTCCAAGGCAAAATCCTTTATGTTGGACACATCATTTCATTTTATCTCATCTTATACAGCAGACTGTCCCCACTTTCATCCCCACTGTTACTTATCTTCACTCTATAATATGCTTCCCTACTGCCTACAAACAGGCATTTCTCCCCTGTCCTTAAAAACCTTCGTTGGCTCATAACATCACAGATGACCATTATTCTGTAAAGTCTGTATCTTTTTATGACTAAACATTATTAAGAAAGACATCTACAATCTTTGCCTCCACTTTCTTTCCTCTCACTCTCTTCTCAGTTCTCTGCAGTCTGGTTTTTCAGAATCTGACTCCACTCTCCCAAATTATGTCTTATTTGGCAAATTAAAAATTATCTCTTAACTGGCAAATTTAATGACTTTTTCTCGATCCATATCCTTCTTGATCTCTCTGCATCTTTTGACACTGTCAGTCACCCTCATTTCCTTGAATTCTCTTCTGTGTTTCCATGATACTGCTCTCTCCCGGTTCTCCTCCTACCTGTCTGTTCCTTTTCAATCTCCTTTGCTAGATCTTCATCTAGTTTTTCTCAGTAACCTTGAGTGTTCCACAGGGTTCTGTCCTGGGACTTCTTTTCTCCCCTATACTATTTTTCTTGGTGATCTCATAAGTTTCCATGGATTCAACTAGTATCTCTATATAGACATTTCTCAGATCTAATTATCTAGCCATCCTTAACCTTTTTCTTGACCTCTAGCATCACCTTCAGTTAAACACTGGACATGCTAACCTGGATTGCCATAGACTTTTTACGCTCAATCTATTCAAAATTGAACACATTATTTTTCACCCATCTTCTGGAAAACATGGAGGTTTATATCTTGTATTTATTGTCACTCTGGTCTGTTTGCTAATGCCTATCATGAGTACTATAAGGAGAGTTGGTCACACGATGAAATAATATTGCTTATTTCTTTTGCTATTATGAAAATATTTGATATTTTGTAGTATTGTTAAGATTTGCAAATATATGTACCTATGTATGTGTATCTATATTTATATCTATCAATCAAATTGTGTTCAATTAACCTGTGAAGTAAGTACTGTAGAAATTATCATCTTAATTTTGTAATTGGATAAACTGAGGCTGATGGATTTTATGACTAGTTCAGACTATTAACAGATAGTATCTGAGGCAATATTTCAATCAAGTTCTTTCTGACTCAAAGTCTAGCACTTTATCCACTCTTCAATTCTGTTTCTGCTGAAATAACTTCCAACTCTTTTATTTACTGCCCTGAGGAAAATCTGGGAGCCATCCTTACATTTATCTGGCTCTTCTTAATGTCTCCTGGTTTCATTTATAAGTGGAATGTCATTATGGATCTGGTTTAATTCATCTAGTTGTGTCAACTTGCTGGTCATTGGACAAAGATATTGCAATGAACATATGTTAAGTCAATGTTTTTAGATGTTCAAATAATTCCCACAACTCTTAAAATAGAAGAGGCATATTGGGCGAAGGGGCATTGTGTACACTTGACTGATTCACTCTTTACCATACCCCTGCCCTCCCACTCTTCTCTCACCAAATCACCACTATTTGATGGCCCATCTTCTGCTTTATTGTCCCAGCTATGAAAAGGGAAAATGAGCTCATTTTAGTTTTGATATCTAGGAAGTAATTAATAGGAATAAATGATTAGTTTAGTGGTTATATTAGTCTGTATTCTATAGGGGGCCTTATAGTTACTGTTCATATAAGCATAGAATTATAAGACAGCATTCATTCTTTGGAAGTTATTTAATACCACCACACATTTAGGTAGATGAACATTAAAGTTCTACAAAGAAAAAAAAACACCCTGTGATTCCTTTTGATGTTTGATACTAATGCTTAACAACTTTCATTGTCAGGAAATACTTGTTTTATTCCCTAAACTAACTCTTTCATGATGTAGCACCAGTGAATTTACTCATTTACTCTTCTGTGAAGATGGAGAACAGCTGGTCTCTATGCTTTTGATATGCATTTATCCTAAGGCCTCATGTTTTGGAAGAATACTTGTGGCCATGACTATTCAATGCTAAAAAGCCAAGATTTGGTCAGTTCAGTAAAACCTCTGAAACTTCAAGAATATTACGATGCTCTAAATTCTTATTATGGTTGCTTCGATCATTTAGCCTACCTGGGCCTCAATTTCCCTACATGTAAAATGGTGGGACTAAATCTGAGTGTTCTTCCAGATATAGCTCTATGTTCCTATGATAGTGTATATCTTTTGAATGAACTTCTAGACATTTCAATCAGTTGAAAGAATGTAATTAGGGTACAGTTATGGTTTATCAGAAATTACCTTGATTTCCTCCTCTAGTTCCCTAAAGTCGCCCCCTTCCCCCACAAATAGGACATTCATCAATTTTTATTTATTTGGGATACAAAGAATTGAAACCTCTATTTTCAAGCTATTTTCAAAAGTTATTAATCTATAGAATTGTGCTCAGTTTGAAGATTATAAACTTGGGGCCCAGGAACTTAGACAAATTGATAGCCATTTCAATATTACTGGTTTCCTTTGTAATTGTATTGTATAGACTTAAAAACATTACTCTGAGAAAGGGTCCAAAGGTGTTCATGACACATAAAAATAAGATTAAGCCTGTTTCTAGCAAAATATAATGAATATAATGTAACATAATATATGCACACATGTATTTATGTATATGTATGTGTATATATATATGCATTGAGAGAAATTATTATTAATAACCAATAATTTGAGGAGATTCAGAGCTCTCCACTTCTTCCAAAGTCCTGATTTTAAAAGTTCAGTCTCTTGAAGGATGCTGCTGATAATGAGATGGGGCTAACTTTCTTGTTTAAGAACACATCCTGGTTTAAACTATTATGTTCGGCTCAGGTTTGGGTGGGTTTTACATTATTTGAATAGATAAACCAAAGCTGTGAGTAGTCTGGTATAGAGATAGTTTCTCAGTCCAAGGGTGACAAGATGTCACTATCAGCCCTTCATTTTAGTATAGCTCACCTCCTATTATGTTAACCAATCAGAGTTGCTATACTCAAGAATAATTATGCTTTAAACAGTAATAAACTGTCAGCCCACCTCCATAATTGTCTTTAGCCTAAGAGAGATGACCAAATGACCATTCTTTTATTAATAACATACTGGTCTTTTTAATAAAAAGATTAAATTACCCAGAAACTATGTCTCTGGAACCTTTTTAATCACCACCTTACATATACATATACATGCATATACATATGTGTGTATATGTGTGTTTGTATTTCATTGGGTGCAGAAACATGCTTTAGGTATTGAGATAAAAAATAAAATAAATTTTGTTCATGGTCAAGGTCAAAGCTCTCTCTAGAACTGTAGCAATCTAGACAGTGTTAGAAGTAATTCTTTTGTTTCACTGAGATTCATATGTAGACACCACAAACAAGGTAGTATACTTTTCCTCACTGCTGTTAGGAGAAAAAAAAGAAAAAAGGCAATTATTTCTGTCAACTTTATGCCTAGAGATAATAATGTCATACATACATATATGTATGTATATAAAGATATGTGCAAATCCACATCTATTTATCTTTTTATATGTATGTATCTGTATCTATATCTATACCTATATCTGTTTCTATATCTAAATATTTAGATATTTTGTCCGCTGTTGTTCAGTTGTTTAGTCACCTCTGATTCTTCCTGATCCCTTTTGGGTTGGCTTGGCACAGATATGGGAGTGGTTTGCCATTTCCTTCTCCAGCTCATTTTACAGATGAACTAAGGCAAATAGAATTAAGTTACTTGACCACGGTCACACACTGTCAGAGGCCAGATTTGAACTCAGGAAGATGAGTTTTTCTGATTCCAGGCTTGGCACTCTCCACCACGCCACCTAGCTCTTATCTTTCTATATAAATATGGACAAATATAAACATATCTCTCTATACATGTAGATATAGATCTCTCTCTATATATAGATACATAGATATCTCTCTATATAAATCTCACTCAGAGAGATACAGATATCTCAATAGATCTCTTTATTGTCTAGTGTGTACACACAGATGTGTGTGTCTGTGTGCATGCGTGAAAGTTGTAGAACACCTACATAAGCAAAAGAATGTTATAATTCAAGAAACTGAGAACGTGATGTCATTGAGGAAAAATAAAAAACCCGATCATAGGTAACCAAATCACTACAATGTCAAGCTGCTATACATAAGAATAGATTCAGTGCTTAACCTCAGGTTAGGACAGAACTCTCCAAAGCCCATATTGTGCATGGTTCATTAGGACCCACTATTTTGCATGGACTTATGTCATAACCAACTTTTCAAATGCTGATAACTAGGACAAACTGTGACAGTGTTAAAATAACAGAGTAACATTGACAAATGTATGAATAAAAATCCTGCACGTTCTGTACATGTAATGCCTCTATCACCAAAAATGAATGGCTAATATTCATTTTACTCTGCATTACCTGACACTAAAAGGTCTATTTTCTTGGTGATGTACATATAACAACGCTCAGTGTTATTGAGAGTTATATAACAGCTTTGAGAATATAATACACTCTCATGCTGGGAGTTTAAACATGGTTTGCTAGAAAGGTATTTTCCACTAAGTTACCCTTGGTCTCTGATGTCTCTGACTACATTTTGACATTATAAATATGTATGGGAGGTGAGAAGTAAAGAATAAAAAAGCTGATTATTGGATTGGATTGTTTCAACTAAAAAAATAATTGAACTCACTTTTTAAAGGGATTTTGAGTGGGATTCTATAGATATGCCTTCAGAAAGAACATTTGGACCAGAAGAAATAAATTTGGTTTGTCTCACTGCAGTTGTAGCCATTAACTTGATTTATCCTTCTCACCCTGGAATATACTTTCCTTTCTTTGAAGCCTTTTCCTATTGGTGAGTTTCTCCCGGATCCTACATTTTAGAGGTGGGTCCAGACTGGTCATCCTTCTTCCTTTCTCAGATGTACTTCTTCCTCTCAAGATTTTACCACCAATGTCTCAGCTGCCTTCTCACCCTGGATCTTCCTTCAGTGTTTGAGCCTACATGCTTTAGAACATCTCTCACCCTCCTTATGGCCATTTTGCCATTAGGTGAATCCCTCCTTGGGCCTCTGTTTTGTTTTTGTTTGTTTGTTTTGTTTTGTTTTGGCTAGGCAATGGGGTTAAGTAACTTGTCCAGGGTCACACAGCTAGTGAGTGTTATGTGTCTGAGGACAGATTTGAACTCAGGTCCTCCTGACTCCAAGGCCAGAGGTCTATCCACTGTGCCACCTAGCTGCCCTACCTGGGCCTCTGTTTTGAAGAGGTCTGGCCATGCTTTATTCCTCCTAAGGCTATGCATTGAACTCACTGGACTTCCTCCCACTTTGATATTCACCTCCCCTCTCTTTTTCTATATCCTTTTTGCATACTATCTTCCTTCAATAGAATGTAATCTCCTTGAAGATGCAGATTGTCTTTTTTTTTTTGCTTGTGTCTGTATCTCCAGCCTTAACACAACGTATAGCACATACATTGTGATTTGGCCTGTGTTCTCAAAGAGGACCATGACATCAGGAAGATAATAAAGAACAAATTCTTATTCTATTGCCTAATAAATTCTTGTTGACTCCTCTATCTCTGCTATTTTACCTGCTCAATTATCGCATTTATTAGGACAGTATGGCATGGTACCAAAGAAAAGTTGATCTTCATTCTAATTACAGTAAAACAAAGGTAAGGAGGAAGTACTCCCTACCCCAGGACTTCTCCCTCTGATTGGACAGCTTCTCCCCTAAACAGTATTCAAAGAGGGCACCTAAGAAAGCCATCATTTCATTTCCTACTGGGCTGTCCTCCTCTAGACTTTTCCACTATGCCCCAGAAAACTCTTCACAGTGGAAGATGATTTCGCCATGGAATTAATACCTCAAAAGCACACGTTGTCACTGGGTCCCCTCCCATTGATTGCCCTCTATTTAAGAAGGGCAACCAGGCCAGCCATCTCTTCATTTTGCACTAGTCAGCATTCCTTTGAACTTCTGTTGTGCTCCACTGATGGGTACCTTCTACCTCCAAGCCCTTTCTTTTGTGTATTATCTTCCCTACCAGAATGCAGACCATTCAAGGCAGATACTGCAAATTTTTTTGCTTGTATTTGTCTTCATAGTGCTTAGCACAGTGACTGGTAAATTGTGAGTGTCTGATTTAATGACCGACTGACTGACTAAGAAGATGGACACTAAAAAGAACCTTTAGGATATTTGTTATTTTCAATTTTCAGCCCCCTCATGTTTGAATAAGATCTTTCAGACAACAACCATGTATTAAGTATTGAGGATATAAAGACAAAAATGAAATATTCCTTGCCCTCAGGGAGCTTGCATTTTATCAGGGGAAACAATGTGTACACATAATAGATAAGTACATATAAATATACACAAAGTAAATACATTTTTTGAGGAGTCGCTGATATGTAGGAGTAGTGTGCAAGTGTGTTTACCCCTGAGATTCTTGAGGATTAATTAGGACAGCTGACTTTAAGTAGCTTTTAAAAAGAAACATTTACTAAGGTAATATAATATGCAGAGTTGATATAAAATATTCCCTGTAAGGCTACAATGCACTCTTTCACCAATAAATAGAGATTCCAAGATATTGTGGTCTCACACTTAGTACATATGGCAAAGGTATAATTCTATGTCTTGTTTACCAGAAGAATGCTCAAGAAGTTCCTGCTACACATTACAGAGCTTCTTTGCTAAGCTCTTTATTTAGTCATGAATCTAAATCCAGTTTGTCCTTGGATTCCAATGCTAATACTAACATCAGCTGATCTGAGGAAACTGCTATGTTTCTGATGGAAGATTAAAAGTCTCAAATATTCTGGAACCTTCAAAGTTTGTGAGATTTTCCTAGGCCAAAAAGGGGATTGTAAGTAGGCCAAGAAAATAAAAATGAGACCTCTCCTTCCTGATTAAGTAGTTCTTCAGAGATTTTACTGGAACATGGTAGTAGCTCCACTCTTGAGAATAATGAATTCCCTGAATTAGGCTGATATTTTAGAGAAGAACTTCATCTAGGACCTGACAAAGTTTTCCTCAGCCAATCCAAACAAGATGCCTATACAACTTCATTCCAATTCCAAGGACTTTTTGTCTGCATTTGAAACTATGATTGAGGTTGATTAGGACTTGTTACAGTATGAGGACATATTATCTGTTACTTATGTGGGGTGGAATGATTCCAAAGATTTTACTCAATCAACTCTACTCATATATAGATAGCATATGACATCTGTTCGCATATCTTGCATTGTAGTTTTATTAAAAAGCAGGGAGACCTATAAGGTCAGAATGCATTTTAGGAAGATTGAGAACTATGTGTTTGTCAATAGACTCACCAACCTGTTAGTCAATACACATTTATTACACAGTGAATATGTACCATGCACCACAGTGGCAAGGAAAGTAGGTCCTGATCCTGACATTAAAAGCCTTTTCCCAACCTAACTTTAATAGCTACCTGGCCTGCCTATGACATAAGACTTTTCATATCCTAACCAAATGGGGTATACTTCATTCACTCAGTCTTATCTCTCTCTCTCTCTCTCTCTCTCTCTCTCTCTCTCTCTCTCTCTCTCTCTCTCTCTCTCTCTCTCTCTCTCTCTCTTTTTGCCAATTGGGGTTAAGTGGCTTGCCCAGGGTCGCACACTTAGTAAGTGTCAAGTGATTGGTCAGAGGTCAGATTTGAGATCAGGTCCTCCTGACTTCAGGGCCGGTGCTCTATCCACTGCGCAACCTAGCTGCCCCCACTCATTTTTTTCTTGTTTGTTCTCTTTTATCTCTTTACTTTTGGTTGAGCTGTCCCTTATGCTTTCAAGAGATTCTAATTTGCTATCTTCAGTCTTTGTCTATCCAAGCCCTTCTTTTCCTTCAAGAATCAAATCAGACTAAATCTACACCATGAAGCCTTTTCCTATGCCCTCTTCCCCGATATGAAACTGAAATTGTCCACTTCAAATTAACCATAGCACTTGGCTAGAAAGATCCTAGGCATTTATAAAAAAATTCTCATATCACAGTTTTTAGTGTAGATGTGTTCTTCCTATTACACAATAAACTACTTAGAAAGTGGGTTCTGTAAGATATCTATCTTTGTATCCCCAACACAAAGAAATAAAAATATAACTCTGGGCATATGACACAAAATGACTAATAGTAGAAGAGGCATTTAGTATTGTCAGGAGAAGCTATTTATAATGCCAGTTGTCTAAAAGAGAATAAGATTAATATATAAAATAAGCTTTTTAACGCAAAAAAGTTATTAAAATCCCATAGATATTATGGAGATTCATTGAGATGGGAAGAAAGATTTAGTAGAGGGAAAGGAAAAAAGCATCTCACATTAAGAAGGCATATGCCTGGAAATTCACATACTCAAGGATGGAAGTATGGTGGAGGTCATTTGGTTCATAAAAAAGTGAGAGAAAATGAAATAATACCTCTGGGGGAGTAAGCTGCAGAATACCTGGCCAGATGGAAGTTTATGATAATTCATGCCTACTATCAATTACAAACCTGGGCCAGAGGCAAGATTTAATAGTGGTGGGTAATTTCAACTATTGTTTCATTCCACTGAAAAAAGAGCATCCAAGAAATTCCTTCTTTACTTTGTACAACTTAATCTCTCAGAACCTAGAGGAATCAATGAAGGGAACTGTATGCTGATCTCCTCTAAGGAGGACTATATGCCTAGGAATTGTATAATACTCCAGGGGTAAGCTTATTTCCAGCTAAGGGGCCATGGTTCTTGATTTTATATGGTCACATATTAAAGTCTTTTCTAATACTTTATTATATAGAGAAAATTCTTCCATGTTTATTTACATTTTTAATTTGGGTGCTTTTAAGGTGGAACTGGTGATTACCCTTGATGGACTGCTAAAACTGATGTTTCCAGATTTCACCTGGTTTAGAATAAGATTAATTAAAAGTGCCTAAAGTGTACCCAGAACCTTTGTGTCAGAAGAAAACTAAGTGAAATGGGTATATGCAAGAAAATACAGCTTTAACATTTTTTTCTTGACCAGTTTATTTTCTCATATATACCATTAATTGACGAAAGAGAAAAAATGAGAAAGAAAATTCCCCTCAACATATTTAAAATATGTTTTAAATAATAGGCTACTGATGAAATGCTTTCTATGGCAGAAGCAATTACTATATTAAGAAATTAATACTCGTACCCATACTCTTCTCCAAATATATGTGGAATATCATGTAAACATGATCAGCAATCACTGTCCACCTTTGAGTATAATGTGAAACATGCAAAGATCTTTAAAGAGATGAAGAAAACTTTCAAAAATTATTCTCAGAAAAACCCTTCTCCAAGCCATGTACTAAATATATCTAGCCATTTCACAGTTTTAATTAAAAAAAAAAAAGGAACTAAGAATGGTTACAGTTAGCTCAGCACACACATAATAATTTTTCAAATTTGCATTATATCTTTTGTTTTTCATCAACTTAATTTAAAAATATGTCCTTCCCCTTCCCTGTCTAGCAAACTATGCCTGCTAAGATAATATAAAAAAGAAACAGAAGGGAAAAACAATTTAGCAAAATGAGCCAACGTATTAACCAAATCCAATGTTATTTACAATCTTCTATATCCATAATTCCCTCACACACACACACACACACACGCACACACACACACATACCCAACCTTGGCAAAGAAGGGAAGACCATTCAGACACTCCAGTGTTGAATAACCACTATCGTTTTTATGTCATCGTGGGGAAATGAGTATCATAATTCTAGAAGCAGTCTATGTGACTTGTAAATATTTGTATTAAGAGTAGATACATTTATAGGAGGCATGTATAGAATTACATATTTACATCTAACTCTAACTTCTAGTACTAAGATGTATGGGGCATGATAATAGTAGTATTGTTCTGCAATGCCATTTTATATTGTAATCAGGGTCAAGCCATACTCTTCTGAATGTGGTTTAAGAGCTTATTGACTATGAATCTGTGTTTAACTATATATAGACAGAATACACTATAATAAATAACACTGCTTGTAGAGCCAGTGATAGTTAAAATGAAAATATCCTGGTGTCCTAAGAGTAGAAAGTGGATCAAATATTCTTTATTTTGATGTTTACCATATTCCCAAAATATTCTTATCTCTAATATATTTCGTATGATGAAGTAGGATATAACAAATGTTATGCATTTTTTGTTATTATTCAGTCATTTCAGTCATGTCCAACTCTTCATCACCCAGTTTGGGGTTTTCTTGTCAAATATAATGGAGTAGTTTGACATTTCCTTCCCCAGCTCATTCTACAAGTAAGGAAACTGAGGCAAATGGGATTAAATGACTTGCCTAGGGTCACACAGCTAGTAAGTATTTGAGGCTGGATTTGAACTCATGTCTTCCTGACTCTGGTCTCAGAACTCTATCCACTGCACTGCCTAGCAAGCATTGCTATTAATATCCATGCTGTTGTTGAAATAAAGCTTTGATTCATTTCTATTCAGGAAGAATATTCATAGGCCAAATCAATAGAGCCAGAACTAAAATGTGAACTACATAACTACCTGGGGAATTTGGACCAAAAAAAATACTCTCCCATATGGATGGTCTTCTGTGTGACACTGCCATTCTTGATTCTGAACCCCTCTCCTTCCCTGTGCTTGGATGGTCTAGATCTATTTGCAATGTGGGCATTTAAGCCTATATATGAATCACTTCCATGGCTGTTGAGAACCTGGGGAATAATCGTGATTACACATGAGGTGCTGAGGATTTTCAGCTAGCACAATTCGTCTAAGATCTTGGCTAGGTCTCTTGGAAAGCAAAGTTTGGCAGCTGCCGCGTCTCTGAATGAGTTCAGTGTTACAAACAGATGTATCAAGCCCCTTGGGGTTTAATGACATACCATTAAACTGGGATCCCAGGCAAACTACAGCACTCCTGAAAGGTGCTACCAGACCTTGAACTCATTATTGCACACACAAAAATGAAGTTTTTGGCAACAGAAGGTTGTGGAGGCACATTAGCCTTTGTAACCTAGGGAATGGCTTGATTCATTCACGCAGTTTGCAAATGTAATTTGTGGAGTCCTTCTGTCCAGATAAACTTCAGCTCAAGCATGATTTTTGCATGAAGTCATTTCTGATCCCCTTAGCTGTCCTGCCTTCCTTTCCAAACTACTTTATATTTAACTACTTTCATATACTTGCATTGCATAGCTTTAAATTGATGCTATCTGTGTTTATACAGGTACTTGTTACATCCCCATTAAAGGATGCTGGTCAACATTCTTTCATTCTTTGTATTTGCACCCCTAGCACCTAGTGCAGTGTTTAGGACATAGTATCGTAACTAATTTTTATTGATATTTTTTCAGAGCTACTTAACATGAAAATGAACTTATATAATGACAGAAGTTGGGCATTTTTTACATGATTTACAAATGTTTGCAAATTATTTCTTACCACTGAAGTATGTTTTTCAGACAATTTTTGTTGCCATTCTTTATGCCCCATTTACACTGAAGTTACAGTGAAATAATGTATATGTTGATTTGATTTACAGGCTCCCATTGAAATTTTCATATTCTTTGACTCCTTTATTCTCTGCAATGGATATTTATAAACAAGCTTCAATGGTCTTTATGCCCTTCTTTTTCGCTTACGTTCAACATGAACACTGTGATCTACAATGTTCAAGTTTACAGCAAACGTTTCTGTCAGATACGCACACCCCTCCCCTCACTTTGCCAACTTCTTTATTTCCTCCTCTGAGAAGAAACTGTAAGCTTTCCTTCAGTAAGTGGTACTGTCTTTTGCCTTCTGCTTTCATTGGTAGTGAGAATGTAAAATGCACACTATTCAATTCCTCTGCCGGTATGTTCACTCAGTCACTGGACAAGTATCTCATTATTAGCCACAATTAAGTCAATGTTCAGAGACCCCCAAGGAGTATATAGATAGATTTCTGGGCATCCATTAGTTGGATGAGAAACATTACATATTTATTTTTGCAAACCTCCAGCTGGGAGTCTTGTTAGCTTGAACATACTTTTTTCTTGACTCACATCAGAATGCCTCCACACCTTATTGGAAGGTATTTCTGAATTTCTACAGCCAAAAAAAAAATAATCTGTAGGCCAAACTTCTGTTGACAAAACTGCTCTACCCATGCTAGACTGATACTTGTATGACATATGTCCAATTAATTACTGGGCTCATACTCAAACTCTTTCAGCTTGGTAGGACCTGATCAAACCCATGCTCCACTGGCTTAGTCTTTGAGAAGCTTCATCACCATGCCACAATGAGATATCTTAATAAAGATTTAAAGAAAGTTATTTTATTTTTTATTTTCTTATTTCCAATTAAGAATAATTGATTTTTCTCTCTCCCACCAATATCCCCAATTTAAAAGAAAAAAAATAAAGAAAACCCCTATACCAAATATGCATAATGCAGCAAACAAAACCTAAAACCAAAAAATCACATTGTCCATGTCTTAAAAAAAAAGCAAGAAAGAAAAAGATCTCGTTCTGCATTTAAATCTATCCCTTCTTTTTCATGAAATGAGTAGAATAGATCCTGATCAATTATCTAGGATCGTAGTTGAACATTATAGATCACAGTTGTTAAGTCTTTCAAAGCTGTTTTTCTTTATAATGTTGTATGTTCTGCTCATTTCACTCTATATCAGTTTATATGTCTTTTTAGATCTTTCCGAAACCATTTCTTTTGTTATTTCTTGTTGTTTAGTCCTTTCAGTTGTTTCCCATTTTTCATGAACCCATTTGGGATTTTCTTGGCAAAGAGACTAGAGTGCTTTGACATTTCCTTCTTCAGCTCATTTTACAGATGAGGATAGTGAGGCAAACAAAATTAAATGACTTGTCCAGGGTTACACAGTTATAGTAAATGTCTGAGGACAGATTTGAATTCATTCCAGGCCTGATGCTCTATCCAATGTGGCACCTAGTTGCCCTGTGATTTCTTACATTATAATAATATTCCATTCCACACATACACAATAGTTTGTTCAACCTTTTCCCAATTGATTGTCACCCCCTTAGTTTCTTGTTCTTTGCTCCAAATATAAGTGCATTGAATATTTTTGCATAAATGATATTTTCCTCTTTCTTTGATCTTTTTGGGCCTTAGGCCTACCAGAGATATTGTTGGATGTAGGATAAAACTTGTTCAACACTTCAGTTGGTCCATTTTTTATTGCTCGATCTGAAAACATAAACCAGTACACCCTTTACTCGACTTCTTAAATGGAAACTATCATTTTTAATATGCTGCAGCCAGGTAATATCTACCATGTTTTTACATTACCTCTGGCTTACCTGCAATTTGATTCTTTGGGGAATGGCATGCGTATTCCCTGATTTACAGTCAGCTGACTTATCAAGAGACTATTAGTGCTAAAAATGTGTTCTAAAGATGTCAAGGGAACAGCTTAGGATCACTGAAAACACTGTATAATTTCCCAAATACAGTCTGCTCAACTTTTCCCCCTTTATATTCAATTCAAATGGTACTTTATTCAATTGTGCAAAACATAGCCTAAAGCCTCTCCTTTAACAAGTTGATTCCCTTTTCATATGTCATTATTCATAATTCTTTGATAGATTCAATGGCAGAGATAACTCTCTTCAATGGTTTCTATAAAGAAGAGAGAGAGAGAGAGAGAGAGAGAGAGAGAGCGAGAGAGAGAGAGAAAGAGAGAGAGAGAGAGAGGGGGGGGTGTAACATAGGGAGATAAGTTCACCAAATAAATTAGTTATTGTATAGGATTTCTTGTTTTCCAATGGAACTTGTACATTTGAGATTCCATAGAAGCTTCTGTTAACTGGACATTGTATTGATTTTCCTAATCCCAGCATCATATGGAGGCTTCTCAAGCAGATCGACTAACGCTCAAAAAATATTTGTCTAGCAACACACACAGGAAAAATGAATTGTGTGGAAAGTGTATTGCTCAACTCTATATATATTCATTCATTCATTCGTTCATTCATTCATTCATCCATTCATTAATTCATTTATTTATTTATTTTGTATTCATTCATTCATTTATTTATTCATTCATTGATTGATTGATTGATTGATTGATTGATTGATTGATTTATGGACCTGTGATTTCATTGGTGTGCAGAATTCCCATTATGGAATTCCCTTCTACCTATACAGCTCAGCTGTAATTTACAGTCTTAGAGGGTTACTTTGTGCACTAAGAAGGTAAGTGGCTTATTCACAGTTAGATCATCATTATAAATCAGAGGCAGGACTTGAATCCACATTTTCCTGACTCTCCTCTATCCACTAGGCCATGTTAGTTTTCCTATATAATGTAATCATTTCAAAGTTATGTTGATCCAATGAATTTTCAATGGGAACAATTAAAGTTATCAACAGGCAAATTGTAATCTTATGGTCAATATTTAAGTCCTTATTTTAGTTTTATTGTTCAAATATGTTTATTGTTCAAATATACGTATACATACATATGTACATATGTATATACATACATAATATATATACACACATCATTGAGAAAAATTGCTTCTTGATGATTTTTTTGACACATAGGCTGTATTCATAATCCATTGTTTCTGATTTTCAGGATTATTTATATATTTATTGAGATCTAGAAGGCACTTTTTACTAGTTAGAAGAGATCCTATTAAAATCCAGTGTGATGTAAATAGAGCACTGTACTTAGAACCAGAGAGATGTAGGTTCAGACCTCCACTCTTAGATTTGCTGTTTGATCCTGGATAAGTCACTTTGTTGCGGGCTGAGAGGTTGAGAGGTTGTGACCCCTCAAAGACTGAATTACAGGATGGGTCATCTGGAATGAATTCACTGACTCAAGCATTCTTTAAGCCAAGGTGGCAAAGTTTATTGTTACGCTTTTCAGTGGGCAAGGATTCTTAAAGGATCCTGCAACCTTAGAGAGGTACAGTTAAAGTTTATATAGGATAAAATACAATAAAACATGTGCCAAATATGCTAACTAGGGGATTCAGGGTGGGATTAGGGAGTGGTTAAGGAGTGGTCAGTTCTTAAAAGAACATGCACTTCTTGTAAGTACTGCACAGGTGTTTTACCCAGAGTTCATTAGGAAAAGCCCACAAGGGGGGCCACATGGAGGTGTGGTTTTAGGCCTGCTATGTCACCAAGTCAACCAGAGTTTAGGGTAACTGAGAGTTGTCCAGTCTGCCACCAATCAATGTCTTGTTTGACAAGATGGATGTAGGAAGTATACATATGTCTTAAGTCTAGAATACAGTTAATGAGGAGCCCAGGATGTAGATAATAAGGTAGTGTGGTAGGAGATAATCCAATGGGTAAAAATGTCTTTATGACACAGTGCAAAGCCCGTTTAAATTAATAAATCCTTCAGGTGCTGCACCAGGGAGAGAGATAAGGGTCTTGCTGGGGCCCACTCATGAGTAATTGCTAAGCACAGGGTCCTTGGGCTGGGGAGAAACTGTCAGGGATAGTGCTTCTGAGGCTAGGGAGAAATTGGAGTCCAAGTGCAAGCACCCAAACATAAGCACCCAAGTAACACATCAACTTAACCTATTAGAATCTGTTTTTCCATCTGTAAAATGAGAGAGTGGGAGTCAATGTTTGCTTAAGACTTTTTTTCAGTTCAAAATCTATGATCTTGTTTCTTTTTAAACCCTCAAAAGACTTCTAATCTAGATTTGAGAAAGAAGATAATTCAGACAACAATATTAACAGAAAAATTTTAACCTTTGCAATATTCTTGATTATGAATTCCTTATTAAGGCAGGTTTTAGATAATTTACTGCACAAAGTCTTAACATTTGCTAGGTTTTCCAATCACCCTTCTGCTTTAGTAGATTGTCCTCAGAAATTAGCCATCACTTATTTTTGTTTTTAAAGAAAACAATTTGTAGGAAGCATTCCCATGATGAGCTGGATTGTAGGATGAGAAAGAACTTAATGACATGCAAAAAATGTTGAAAAACTAGTTTACATTCAGATCATTATTTAGTGTTAAGAATCCTCATGTGGAATTAGGTTATTCAGTAAGCATTCAACTCAATTCAACAGTTTTACTGATATTTATTAAGCACATATTGAGTTCAGGGCACTGCACTTGATAATGAAGATACAAGCAGGAAAACAAAACAGGATGATAAAAGTTGTTTGGGGAACACCACACATTGACAGATAAGTGGAAACACAGTAACTTGAGGATTTGGAAATAATGTTAACAGTTGGGGAGATTATAATCAGGGGAGGATCCATGCAGGAGATGGCATTTGAGCTTGAAAGAGAATAATTCTGAGAAGAGAAGAGAAAGGAGAACATTCTAGGGACATTGAAAAGAGTATTGGATGGGTTTGTGGGGACATATCTATGGGAAAAATGGGAAGTAGGGAACCTCATGGATCTCAGCATTTTCTTATTTCCTGAGTTTGAATCATATTACTACTACTCTGTAACCCTAGGCAAATCACTCCTGTGGTCTCAGATTCCCATTTTGTAAAATAAAATTATTAGCCTAGATGATTTCTATGATCTCTTCTAATTCCAAGTCACATTATCTCTAAGTAAAATGTAGTAAAGTGGAGAAATGCCAAAGAGGCAGGGGGAATTATTTATATTGGTGAAGGTACACTTTGTCTGCTTCACAATTTTTCTGAGGGCCAAATGAATGAATAAGTATTTATCATTCTGTTACTCTGTGCCAGACACAGTAGCCTAGCCAGACAGCTGTTGTTATTTGTCCTTTGTTTTCAAAGAGGACCAATGCATTAGGAAGGTGATGTCATGACTTGCAAGTGAAGTGGATTTAAGTGACGCAGGACTGTCCAAAGTCACCAGCCTCACACTCTCCTCCAGAGTGATCTGGATCCAGTGGCAAGATATAGAACAAATCTACTGGAGATGGCCCCAGAAGCAGTGGGAGACCTTGGCATTTTTAAGCTAAGGTCTTTCCCAGGTCTCAATTTGCCCATTCAATGATCAAGGTTAGGTAAGAAATGAAGTGAAAAAAAAATGGCCTCTTTTAGTTAAAAACAATCAATTTGGGAGCAGAAAACCCTTAGGGCGTCTGGAAAAGAAAAAAAAAACAGAAACAATTGCTATTTACACTCACTCTGAGACATTAGAACCCAAACAATAGCCAGAGAGCTAGGTGACTAAGTGACCTGGACCTGGAGTCAGGAAGATGAAGATCAAATTCAGCCTCTGTACTTACTAGCTGTGTGATCTTGAGTAAGTCACTTAACTTCTGTCTGCTTCAGATTCTTCATATGTAAAATGTAATAGCCACTACCAGGGAAATAGTTTTTGCAACCAGTTTCTTTGATAAAGGCCCATTTCCCAAATATATAGAGAACTGAGCCAAATTTACAAAAAATATAAGAGCCATTCCCCAATTGATAAATGCTCAAAGGGAAGAATAGTTTTCAGAGGAAGAAATCAATGCCAATAATAATCATATGAAAACATTCTCTAAATCACTAATAATTAGAAAAATACAAATTAAAATAACTTTTAAGTACCACACATATTCATCAGATTGGCTAAGAAAATAGAAAAGGAAAGTGACAAATGCTGGAGGGGATATGGGAAAATAGGTACACTAATGTACAGTTGGTATAGCCATACATTAATTCAACCATTCTAGAGAACAATTTGGAACTACGCTATAAAAATGTGAATATCCTTTGAATAACAATATTGTTATTTGGTCTATGCCCCAAAAAGATGAAAGAAAATTATCTATCTCTATCTCTTTCTGTCTCTCTCTCTCTCTCTCTCTCTCTCTCTCTCTCTCTCTGTCTGTCTGTCTGTCTACAAAGTCCTTTTGTGGTGGTAAAGAATTTGAAACTAAAGAGTTTCCCATCATCTGGGAAATACCTGAATTAGTTATAGTATATGAATGTGATGGAATACTTTTGTATTATAAGAAAAGATAGAAAACACCTAGAAAGAAAAAAAAGAAAACCTAGGAAGAATTATATGAACTGATACAAAATGAAGAGAGTAGAACCAGGAGAACAATCTACACAGTAACAGCAAAATTATAAAGATAACTGTCAGTGAAAGACATAATTACTAATCAGTACAAAGATGCACTACAACTCCAAAGCATTCATGATATAAAATGCTTTTTACCTCTAACGTAACTAATGGACTCAGAGTACAGATGGAAGCATACTTTTCTTTCTTTTTCTTGCTTTTTACCAGGACATAGCCTATATGGAAATATATTTTGAATAACTTCATATGTTGAATGGTTTTCAAATTCCTTATCTCTTCAGTGGATGGGGGGAGGTAGTAGAAGGAAAGAGTTAATTTGAAAATAAAAAATAAATTTTTAAAAAACTGCATTAAATTTAAAAAAAGGTAACAACTGCCCTATAGAGTTTTTGTGAGGAACGAAGCTTAAAGTGCTATATAAATGCTAGCTATGATGATGGGGATGATGGTGATGGTGATGATGATGATGATGATGGATGACGATGATGATGATGATTGTGATGTGCTTTGTAGGGGGTAGAGTCTGACCAATAGCCAAATATGTGAGCCCACTACCAAAATATGGATTTCCAAAGAGTTGCCAAAGTAAATAATACTTACCAGTGTTATTAACAAATAAACTCTGTTAGAGCACATTATTGATTAAATCTATCATTCATACAGTAGCTGGAAATATTTAGCTACATGATTCATTCAGTTTGCACATAATCAGCCTATGAATTATATCACTAAACATGCTAGGCTGACAGTGAGAATGATCAGTTTAGTGAGTGGAGTTTTTCTGTGGCATTTTATCTTCCAAGTACATTATCAAAAATTAAATTTTGCCTCTAACACTAAGAAAATATAGTTCAACTTTTGGCATACTCTTCTTAGGGCATATTTTTATTCATGAAGGAATGGGAGCAATGCTTGTATTTTGTTTTGTTTTGTTTTGTTTTTAGAAGTTAATATGTTTTACTCTATTCTTGAGAAGCAAATTTGTTATCACTTCCATAATGGAAAGTAAATAACATGCCTTGCCATAAGTTAACATTTCTAGTGGTCATTACAGTAATTGAAGGTATGGAGAAGGTAGGACATGAAAGTGTATGAATGAGTGGCAGGAAGGGATGTAACTTGAAGGTGAAACTAGGCTTGTTGACACCTTGATGTTTTCTGGTTCATGTGTCCCTGTACTGTGATATTTTTATGTGCATATTTTTCTAACCAGAATACAAAAGAAAAGACTTTAATCTGTAGGAGCTATGTTAGCAAGATACTAAAACAGCAGTATATTTCTATCAATTTATTGAAAAACTAGTCAACTCAGTGAAAAATTCAAGCTTATTGACTGGATCAGGTAATTGGCATTTTAACTGCTGTGATTGGTCAATTCAGTCATGATATTTGAGGTTGTATAAAGAAAAGGCCCAAGAGTTTAATGCTAAACCAAGTTATTCATAAAGTGCAACATTTTCTTCTTTTTTTTAAAGGAGATTGATTATGAAATACATTATAGTATGGTTCCTACCTTTGGAGTCCATGAGCTTGATTTTTAAAATTTGTCAATAACTATTTTTAATATCATTAGTTTCCTTTTTAATCTTATGAATTTTGTTATATTAATTTAAAGAAAATTATTCTGAGAAGGGGTCTATAATTTAATCAGATTGCCAGTGAATTTCATGACACAAAATTGTTGTGGATTATATGTTAGATTATATTACTTTGTCTTTATGATGGCAAATATGAAGATGAAAAGTGAAGAATTCATTCTGGATATTTCCATATAAGTAAAAATGATATATTCCTTGAAGAGGAATTGAATAGTGAAATTATGAAGTTCAATTTCATATATTAAAATAACTAAAAAGTTGCTGATATTTTTCATTTTTATCCAAATGTTAAACAAAGCCTAATTGGTAGATGACACAAGAAAACCATTCAATTTGTTATGTTTTTCTGAATGTTTTATCCTTTTCACCAACTTATCTATGTCAAATGTATGCTAACCTATTTTGAAAATTTTATGTGTATAGCCTTGGCATACTGTGTTCTATTATAAATAATGTCCTGAAGACATATTTTGTCCCCTCAAGAAATTTATTTTTAAACCAAAGAAGATGGTTATAGTTAACCATGTTGGGAGAAGGATTTTTTTTTTGTTTTTTGGGGTTTTTTTGCCTTTTAACTTAGGCTCAGTCTATGTAACTTCAACATATCTGGTTAATAAAAAAAGGGAGGAAAGTCTTTGAAGCAGTCAAATTAATTCAGTGTCAGCATACCAAGGAACCTATTGATTGACTGATGTCATTTTTCAAACAGTTTTTTTGTAGTTACAAAAATATCTTTGGAGAATATTTTTATTCTTAGCTTTTTAAAAAGGGTAGACTGTAGAGACAACTAAGTTGGGAGGAATTCCAAAAGCAGTGTGGAATAGGTAATTCAGCAAACTGGATTGCTTATTTCATATTTACCTAATCAAGTGCATATCACATTTAAATTTTCCCACCATTGGTTTTCTTTTCTTCCTCTGAATGTTAGGTTTATGATTATCCCTTCTATTGTCTATCTCTTCTGTAGTCAATAAGACAATGAGATTTTTTTTTTTTACACAAGAAGATCATCAAGGTACAGACCTTATATTTTTATTCTGGCTTTTTAAACTTGTATTTTCTGTTCCTTGAATGGAAGTGCACCACAGAAATTCAATGTTCCAATATGACCGCTTATTGTGATTCCCTGTTGCCTTTTCACATGGCAAGATCACAACTGAATGCTCCTCTCAAGGTCGCCTTTAATCATTGACTTATTTACTAACAAAATACTTTCCATGACTAGTTTCCACTATCTTAACCTAACCTAGCATCTCATTTTTTTTAATCTACCACTGAGCTCACAACCATACCTAGATTTTTGCCCCCCCATTACAACTAATTCACAACTCATTAGTGTGTACACATAATTTGCAGTGTTCTTTTCATGTGCAATGCTTTGCATGAGTCTTCAGTGACTCATCTGCCACCCAATGCACAATTACCTGGCTTTGTTTGTTCCTGCTTTGTTCTGCAGAATACAAGTAATTGAATGTCAACAAAAAAACTATTAATTTTGCCACCTCATTATTCACTTCCTCTTCCAGGTCATTGATATACAACATATTACTCCTTATTACTCTGTCTTTGTGTTCGCACCACGCATGAGCTCATCACGCTTATGCTCTGTTTAGGCTATTTTGACATATTCCTGAAAGGTTCTTGCAAGTTAATTTCCTTTTCTAGTTTTGCTTTTACTGACTTACACAGAATTTCACTGAACTACCTTTCATCAAGAATCTTGAGACACTCAATTCCATGTAGTATATGATTCAGGTAAATTTCCCTAGGCATACTTTTTATTTCATTCTGTACATAGATTCTAAAAGCAAACTGAAGTGCAAGCAGCTTTTCACTGGGAAATCATTCTTAACATATGAACATTTTAGAGATATGCCTCAGTTTCATCTTGAATACCTCAACATCCTTCATGGAGTCAAAGATTTAGAAATTTAAAAAAAATAGAGGCTATGTAGTATAACTTCCTCTTGTTACAGATGGAGAAACTGAGGCCCAGATGGATTTCATTAGTTTTCATTAACTTTTTTTCACTTCTCATTGAATTATAGGTTAAGTCTACTGATGAAGTGGAAGAAAATCAACAGTTTTATTCCCAGTTTAAATCAAAAGGGTTGAGTTTGTTTGTTTTTTTATTGACTCCTGAAAATTTGATTTATATTAGAATGGTGATGTACAAAAGGAGCAATCTGGGAAGACTAGTGACTTCAAATTAGTTAACTTCTTCAAACACTATCATAAATGAAAGACTGTAGACATTAGATAAATATTAGAAAAAAATTATCTTTCAAGTAATAAGTTTTTATTTTGTTAATCTCTCCCTCCCACTTGTTCTCTCCTCTTATTGAGCAAATTAAAATAAGAACAAACCCCTGAAAAATAAATCTCTAAATACATAGTTATATAGTCCAATAAAAGAAATCTCAACAACAGCAATGTTGGAAAATGTGTCTGTTTCTGAATTCTAACTTCATCACCTTTGTGTTAGGAAGTAATGTTTCATTCTTTAGAAATGTGCTTTATCATTATGTTGATGAGAATTCTAAATTATTTCTAAGTTGTGTTTCTTTACAATGCTTTTTTAAAATCATGGTATAAATTGTTCTTCCAGTTTTGCTCATTTCTCTCTGCATAAGTTCATGAAGTCTTTCCCAGTTTCCTCTGAAATTGTCCATTTTATTTCTTGTGCTACATTTTGTTTAGCCGTTCTTCAATATGAGGACAGCCCTTTAGTTTCTGAATTTTGGCTACCATAAAAAGATTGTATAGTTTGGTACCTTTCTGGGCATAATTAGGTATTGCTTTCCAAAATGGTTGAACTAATTAATAATTCCACCAAAAGTGCACCAAAGTAACTCCTTTTCCCAGAATATTTCCAAAATGTGTAATTTTCCTCTTTCATCTTCCTTGCCATTTTGATAGATGTGAAGTAGAGCCTCAAAGGTGATTTAAAAATTAGTTATTTAGAGATTTGAAAATTCTGAAAGATTAGGAAGCTAAAATTTCTGTTTAAGCCAAATCACCTTGTTCATAGTTGAATAAATGCTTTCTTGTAAGTAAAGAGCAGTTTTACTTTAAAAAAAAAAGTCTGGAAGCTGCCTTTTTTTTTCATGAACACTTCCTTGTATTCAAAAAATCTTTGTCAGTCTTCTTCATAAATATGACTTAATCTGGCTTGGTACTTTGATGCTTCAAAGGACCTGTAATTTGTCTCGGTGAAAGAAAAATTCAGGACATACTTTTAAGTTTAATCTGTGTTTTTAACAGGTTCTCTACAACTTTCTTAAGTGTAGTCCAGTGGTACAGAACCTTCAGCCTCAAGGCCACTGATTTCAAACTTCACAGAACAAATCCCCTTAATAAAAGGATTTGTTCTGTAAAACATTGACTCAGTCAGAAGGCTGCACCCAAGGACCTAGAAGGCCACATGTGGCCACAAGGCTGCAAGTCCCCCACCTCTGGTCTAGTAAATGAACAAATCAATCAATGAAGCCTGAGTTTGTAGCCTTTGCTGATTTCTGATATGAGAATGTTCACACTAAAAATTTAACAATTGGCATGTTCTAAGAAACCTGAAAGACTTAACTATGATTATCAGGACAATGCAGGAATTCTGGTCTAGAACCATTTAGACACACTAGCTTCTGTTATGTTAACTACTAGGTGAGAAATTACAGGGCAAACCACACAACTGAGAAAAAATATGGCATGGTCTTTATGCCTGTATAATCTCTATCTACTTCCACAATAATAGTTCAGAAGAAGGCAGTAAAGTTTTTAAACCCTCTATAAACATGAATTGAAATATAGCTATTTTAACTGTTAGATCTCTTATCTAACCCCCATTCCCTCTCAGCCTTAGATCCTTCCCACTACTGTCACCTTAGTTTTGACTCCTACACGGGTTCTGCTTAATTAAGGTAGAGAAAATTATGTAACTGTTCCAACTGGGTCCACAACAAATTAATGCTACATGGCCTCAACTAGGCCCTCTTAGCCAATCCTGCCTTATAAAGTCCCTATCCCACTCTCAACAGCAACTCTTCTAAATCTTTTCATTCCTCCTCAAACCTCCCATGACACCCCCCAGGCCACCTCCCACTCCACTCTCTCAGATGAAAACTGTGCCTCATATTTTACTGGAAAAATGAGGCCATCCATAGAGAGCTTTCCCTCCTCCCCTCCTTCTCATCTCATATCACTTAAATTCCTTCTGACATAAGCCACTCTTCATATCTGGGATGTACTGCTTCCTCCTCTATATGTTTGAAAATCTCTTCCTTTGAAGATCAGATATAATGTGACCTCATTTACATAACAACAACAACAATAATCTAGCTTATATGTTGTTGAATCACGTCTGACTCTTCACAACCCCATTTGGTTTTTTCTTAGCAAAGATACTGGAGTGGTTTGCCATGGCCTTCTCCAGCTCATTAGGCAGATCCACTAAGTCAAACAATTAAGTGACTTGTCCAGAATCACAGAGCTAATGAATGTCTGAGACCAGACACTTTGCATATAACATTTTAAGCTTTGCATACTGCTTCACAGGCAGCTAGCTGGCACAGTTGACAGAGAGCTGGGCCTGGAGTCAGAAAGGCCTGAGTTAAAATTTACCCTCATCTATGTGACCTCAGGCAAGCCACCTAAATTCTGTTTGCATCAATTTCCACAACTGTAAAATGGAGATAATATTAGTACCTACCTCCTGAGGTTGATAGCACAGTGCCTGGAACATAATAAGTATTATGTAAAGTTGCATATATTAAACATATTTATGGAACTCTCTCTGATCTCCCTCATTGTTAATTATCCCTCTTGATTCAATTTACCCTGTGTTAATCAACTGATCAATCAATCAACAAAGATTTAAGTCCTACTACGTGCTATGCACTAGGCTAAGCCCTAAGGATACAAAAAGAGGTAAAAGAAAGTTCCTGCCTTCAAGGACCTCACAGTGTAATAGGGAGAAACAGCAAACAAATACATACAAATAAGTAATATAAAAGATAAATGGGAAATAATTGACAGAGAGAAGGGACTAGAATTAAGAGGGATTGAGGAAGGTTTCCTGAAGAAGATGAGATTTCACTTAGAAATTAAAGGAATCCAGAGAATCCAGTAGATGAAGATAAGGAGGGAAGGTGTTCCAGGTATGAGGGTTAGCTAGAGAAAATGCCTAAGCTGTAAGATTTAGTGTCTTGTATATGGAACAAGAAGGCCAAGTGTCACTGGATCAAAGAATATGTAACTGGAGTAAGGTATAAAAAGACTGGAAAGGTACAGCTAAGTTAGAAAGTACTTTGAATGCCACACAGAGCATTTTGTTTTTGATCCTGAAAAGGATAGAGGGCCACTGGCATTTGTTGAGTATGGTTGGATTGGGAGGTTTAGAGGATCAAGGAATATGGTGGAACCTGCACTGTAGGAAAATCACTTTAGTGGCTGAATAGAGAATGGATTGAAATGGATAGAGAAGTGGACAGGGAAAACCACCAGCAAGCTACTGCAAAAGTTCAGATATGGGGGGTGGGCAGAGCCAAGGTGACAGAGTGAAAGCAGTGACTTGCTTGAGCTCTCCCCCAAACCCCTCAAAATACCTGCAAAAAGTAGCTCTAAATAAATTCTAGAGTCCAGAACCCACAAAAAGACAGAGTGAAACAAATTTCCAGCCCAAGACAATCTGGATAGTTTATCAGAAAAGTCTATTGTGCCAGGTTGGAAGAGGAACACAGATCAGCATGGGCCGCAGAGGCAAAGACAAGGCCTCAGTGAACCTGTAGCAATTCTCAGAAGACTGAATCATTGGCATCAGTGGCAGTTTTCAGACTTCTCAACCCACAAACACCAAAGAAAACTTAGAAGGTCGGTAGGAAAAGTCTGAGACTATGGTGAAAGAGAAGTGCCGTCTCAGCCCCAATTCCAGCACAGCCAGGGGTGGTGGCTGCTTTGAGAGCTCTTGGCCCAAGACAGAGGGGGGAATCAAATAGCTGATCACGGGGGGATTGCATGGATCTCTTGGTTGGTGCAGAGGCGGGATTCTCTTGCTTTGCCTGTGCTTGGATCTGGGTCCCAGTTTTGGATGGCAATCCTAGGGTGGGAGGAGTGCTGGTGTGGTGGACCTTATAGTGGTAGTAGAGAGTAAATCCTCCTCACAGTTCCAAGGCAGAAAAGAGTGCTTGTGGTCACTCGCAGAGCAGACCCCAGCAGGAAAGGAGTAACCACCTCGCCCTTGATCATACTACCTTGGAAGAACTGAAAATTTACAGGTCCCTAAAAGTATCTCTGAAAACAGCTGCACAAAACCCCTGAAGCTTGGGACAGTACATTCTCCACAGTGGAAGCAGACCCCTAACTTAACAAATAATTTATAACTCAAGTAATTGGCTGGGATCAGACCATAGATTCTTTCTTTGGTGACAAAGAAGAGCAAAACATGCAAGCAGAAGAAGACAACAAAGTCAAAGCTTCTACATCCAAAGGCTCTCTCTCTCTCTCTCTCTCTCTCTCTCTCTCTCTCTCTCTCTCTCTCTCTCTCTCTCTCTTCTCTCTCCATATATATATATATATATATATATATATATGTATATATATACATACACGTATATACATATATATACACATATATACGTATATATATGCGTATATATGTGTATATATGAATATATACATATGTATATATAATATAATATATATATATTACATATATATATATATATATAAAAAATGAATTTGTCCCAGGCCATGGAAGAGCTCAAAAATGATTTTGAGAAGCAATTAAGAGAAGTAGAGGAAAAATTGGGAAGGCAAATGAGAGTGATACAAGAAAATCATGAAAAACAAGTCAACAGCTTACTAAAAGAGACCCAAAATATACTGAAGAAAATAACATCTTAAAAATAGTTTAACCCAAATGGCAAAAGAGGTCCAAAAAGCCAATGAGGAGAAGAATGTCTTAAAAAGCAGAATTGACCAAATGGAAAAGGAAGTCCAAAAGCTCTGAAGAAAATACTTCCTTAAAAATTAGAATGGAACAAATGGAAGCTAGTGACTTTATGAGAAATCACGACATTGTAAAACAAAAACAAAAGAACAACAAAAAAATAGAAAACATGAAATATCTCATTGGAAAAACATCTGACCTGGAAAATAGATCCAGGAGAGATAACTTAAAAATGATTGGACTAACTGAAAGCCATGATCAAAAAAAGAGCCTAGACATTATCTTTCAAGAAATTATCAAGGAAAATTGCCCTGATATTCTGGAAACAGAGGGTAGAATAGAAATTGAAAGAATCCACCAATTACCTCCTGAAAGAGATCCCCAAAGGAAAACTCCTAGGAATATTGTAGCCAAATTCCAGAGTTCCCAAGTCAAGGAGAAAATATTGCAAGCAGCCAGAAAGAAACAATTCATGTACTATGGAAATACAATCAGGATAACACAAAATTTAGCAGCTTCTACATTAAAGGACCAGAGGGCTTGGAATGTAATATTCCAGAAGTCAAAGGAGATAGGATTACAGCCAAGAATAACCTACCCAGCAAAACTGAGTATAATCCCTCAGGGGAAAAAAATGGATATTCAACGAAATAGAGAGCTTTCAAGAATTCTTGACGAAAAGACCAGAGCTGAATAGAAAATTTGACTTTCAAATATGAGACTCAAGAAAAGCATGAAGAGGTTAATAGGAAAGAGAAATCTTAAGGCACTCGTTAAGGTTGAACTGTTTACATTCCTGCATGGAAAGATGATATTTGTAACTCATGAGACCTTTGTCAGTATTAGGATAGTTGAAGGACAAAAAAATTTATACGTATGTATAGATATACAGATAGATGGAGAACACAGGGTGAGTTGAAGATGAAAGAGTGGTATCTGGAGAATAAAATTAAGGGGTGAGAGATGATTATACTGGGAGAAGGAGAAATGGAGGAGTAGAATGGGGTAAATTATCTCACATAAAACAGACAAAAAAGGCTTTTACAGTGAAGGGAAAATGGGGGAAGATGAGAGGGCCTGAGTGAATCTCATTATCATCGAATTTGGCTTAAGGAGGGAATAACATACACACTCAATTGGGTATGGAAATCTATCTTACCCTACAGGAAAATAGGGAAGAAAGGAATAAGAGAGCATTGGGATGACAGAGGGGAGGGAAGATTGGGGGAGGGGGTAATCAGAAGCAAACACTTCTGAGGAGGGACAGGGTTAAAAGACAGGATAGAATAAATGGGGGGTGTAGGATAGGATAAAGGGAAATACAGTTAGTTTTTCACAACATGACTACTATGGAAGTGTTTTGCATGACTACATATGTATAACCTGTATTGAATTGCTTGCCTTCTTGATGAGGATGGGTGGGGAGGGAGGAAGGGAGAAAATTTGGAACTCAAAGTTTTAAAAACAAATGTTAAAAAATTGTTTTCACATGCAACTGGGAAATAAGATATACAAGCAATGGGATATCAAAATCTATCCTGCCCTAAGGGAAAATAGAAGGGGAAGGGGATAAGAGAGGGGGGAGGAGATAGAAAGGAGGGCAGATGAAGGGAAGGGGTATTCAGTATGCATGTCATCTTGGGGTGGGGAGAGGGACAAGATGGGGAGAAAATTTGGAGTTCAAAATCTTGTGGAAGTGAATGTTGAAAACTAAAAATAAATTGATTAATAAAATTGAAAAAAAAAAGGTTCAGATATGGGGTGATGAGGACCTGTACCAGAGTGATGGCTGTGTCAGAAGACAGATGGAGGCATGCTTATTCAAGATATATATTGCAAAGGCAAAATTGAGAAGCTTTGGCAACAGGTTAAAAGATAGTGAGGAGTCCAGCATGACTCCTAGGTTGCAAGCCTGAGGGACTGAGAGAATGCTGTTGTCTTCTATGGTAATAATGAAGATAGGAGGCAGAAAAAAGTTTGCAGCGGTGGGGGACCTGTTCCTCAAGGCCACATGTGGCCCTTTAGATCTTCAAGTGCAGCCTTTTGAATGAATCCAAACTTCACAGAACAAATTCCTTTAATAAAAGGATTGTTCTATAAAACTTGGACTCAGTCAAAAGGCCACACCCAAGAACCTAGAAGTCCACTTATGGCCTCCAGGCCTCAGGTTCCTAACTTCGGAGGCAGGGGAAGATAATGAGTTTCATATTACACAAGCTGAGTTGAAGATACTTACCAGACATCTAGTTCAAAATATCTGAAAGGCAGTTGAAGATACAAGATTTCAGATCAGAAGTGAGGTTGAAATAGGGTAGGTAGATTTGAACATCATCAGCACAAAGATGATAATTAAATCTATGAGAGTTGATTAAATCATCAAATGGAATAGTATAGAAGGAAAAGAATACAAAGAGACTAGATAGTCCAAGAAAGAAGAAATTTAGCTTGACAAGGGGAGAAAGTATTAATAAGAAAATGGAAAAGGAAAGAAATATAAGCCTTTCAAGATTCTCCCAGTTGTTAGAGATTTTGGGTCTATGATTAGCCAGCCTTGTATATACTTTTTAGGTATCTTGCATAGCACCTATGTTTCAAGACATAATATGGAGACAAAAGAGACTCAAGCAAATGCTATTCTAGAGTTTAATAGTTGATGATATATTTTTAAACTTAGATTTCTGTGACAATGTTTTGAACAATTCTAGGAAAGAGAAATTGAAAGAAGAGAAGTATGCAAGATCAAGTGGTATGCCCAGTTTCTGGATGTCTTGTCCACTGGTTCATCCTTATAAGACTTTGGTGGACTACTGATACTGGATGGAGAAATCAGAGTGGTCAGGTGCTAGCGATATTCTTGAGAGCCAAAAATACTGGTTGATGAAACTATATAAACACCTTACTTGGACATCTCACTTTCAAACCAGGTGAGAAAGGAAATCACCATTAACAGCCCAACTCAACTGCTTTCTGCTTTTTCTCTCACTTCCTTTGAGGGGAAGGAGTTAAAGAGAGGAGAAGCGATAAAATAGGGATAATAATACCTCTTGTATTTATCTCATAGGATTGTTTTAGGATCAAATGAGATAATGTGTGTAAAACACTTTGCAAATCTTAAAGCACAACATAAATGCCAATTGTTATTTATGGTGACACAACTAAGTGAAAGATGTAGAGAATATGTGATTCCCCATGTGTCTATTATGTTTTTTTTTAAATCATTTTGTTCAGTTGAGCAAAATGCATCTTTAAAGCTCTCCTAAAGCAAGGTGTCTCCCCCACATACGTTAAAATTATATGAGATTTTATGACAGATGGAATCATGGAGATAACTGTGTTCAACCATCCACTGAGTATCAACATCAAGTAAGTCATAAAACAAGGAGACATATGCTCACCTACAGAGTACAAAGGTATCACAGATACCCTGCACAGAATCCAAATGGAAGAAGGCTGCCTTAATAGAGACAAGATGCTCCAAATGTTCCTATCCCCAAACAACACGATACTATGCCTCTTCCCACCATATTTCTACCCATACTCTTATCGATTCTATTTAGCCCTAACAGTTCATGTTCCCTTTTCTCAATCAATCAAGCATTTATCCCATACTCTTATCGATTCTATTTAGCCTGAACAGTTCATGTTCCCTTTTCTCAATCAATCAAGCATTTATTACTCATGTGTTATGTTCCAACTAAATATTCACACAGAAAGGTAAGGGCTCATACAAAAAGAAAAAAAAGGGAAATAATCCCTCTTCTCATGCAGCTTACATTTTAATGGAAGAGACACATCTGCATATTTAGGTATATGTGCTTAATGTTTCAATGGAGCCCACTTCTAAACATTTGGGCCACTATATGTAACATTTTAATGGGGAAGCTTTAACGCATAAGGAATACAAAGGGTGGTTATTTCCCTTATGCATAAACATATGCATGCATGTATATATTTATATATACACATGTTGTTTACACATGTACACACATGTATGTGTATGCACACATTGTTTTTATATCTACACATATAGCATATATCTCCATAAATTGGAGAGCCTGTAAGAAGGCTCTATCATGTAACATATATGGGATGAATATGAAAACATTTATATGCCATCATATATCACCTATATGATACAACATGTCATAATATGATACTGTGCATTTAATATTTTATGGGAAATATTTGGTGTTATGCATATCATATATGTGAGATATATATATATATATACATACATATATATGTTATTCTTATCTTTATTCTTGTTGGTTTTCTATTAATGAAAACTTATAATTTCCTAAAGATGCAATTTGAAGTATCTCCACTGCCTTTCTAATGGCATCACTGCCTTATCTTTCTCTACTCTGGACTCAGCTAAGTTGAAGTTGGGATGGGTATCTCCTACTTTTACTGAAATTCAAACTATTTCACCAAATATCCACTTGCACCAGCATTAATAATAACAGACAATGATTATTGGCTGCTAGGATTTCTTTTATATCAAAGTGGGATGAAACAAAATGATAGCAATGAAAGGATGCTGAGCAAAGTGATGAATCACTCATTTGTAAAGAAAATAAATTGGTGGTTTGCACTGCTAGCTGTGGCAGCAGTCAGCTTCTCCTCCTTCTAATTCTTTCCTCTCACAGAAATGAAGGAACAATAAAAAAAAAACATTTATCAGCTGATAATGGGAAGCTGCTTTCTTATCCAGAACAGTCATGGAGGAAAAGGAGATGCTTATGTCATCCCACCAACTCTCTCTTTTGAATCTGAGCAGTCTGTCTGGGACCTCACTAGTTTGATTTCTCCATTCAGAAATGGTAGCTCACCAAAGTCTTTGAATGAAAAAAAAGTGAAGGAGGCACCCAGAAAAATTCCACTTTAACCTTTAATGGCATACACTTTAACAGGAAAGTTCTCTTCAAAATATAATTTAATAATTTAAATTTAATAATGAATAATAATAAAATTAAATTTAAATAATTTTTAAAAATATATATTAAAAACAATTACTAACTGATTAACTCTGGGCTGCTTGAGTCTGCTGTCTCCATATCAGCTCTTACAACTCAAGTGCTACCCAACTTATTTCCACCATAAATATAACAACCAGGGTAAAAGTCTGGTATATTTGCATAAGATTCCTCATTGATGAAAGGAATGATTATTCAGCCTTGCATGCCTGCTTGAGGGGCAATATTAGTGCTTGGGAGAGGAGAGACTTTTTTCTTGGTTTGGCTTTAAGAGAGGACACATATGTTTCCAGGTTCAAGCTCTCTTCAGAGAGATATCCTTGGTTGAGGCAGGGGGAAAAAAATTGTAAAGAGCAGACATATAAAGGAGATAGTGCTTTGACATGTGCCTTTTTCTGGGTTTCTTCCCTAGAGTCTTTGAGAAATTTTGCCTTGGGTGAGATTGGGGACACTCTTAGCTGAAGTGAGATGTTTCACTCCTACTAGGAAAATTCATTTACTCTGTGTATTGTCTAACATATTCTAATTTTTATTAAAATGTTTTAATTAATTTCATTTATTTAAAAACTTCTATTTTATGATTCCTGTTGGATATATGCTCAGATGAATAGGTTTACTCATTATGCGGGTCTTTTGTGGGAATGAAGTAAAGCTTTCAGATATAAACCTGGGAATGCTCCTTCCTCTTTAAAGAATAGAGTCCAGGAAAGCAGTTTAAATCTAAGAATGAAAATGTTTCCATTCACCTAACTGGGAGTGGGTGGAGTGGAGGAGCGAACAGGCAATAGAGAGAGCAGACATATAGTTCTATTCCAGTAATCTCTCTCTGAGGAGAGCAAAGCAGCTGGACTTGTACTCCCAACCTCCTGCTCTCCTACAGGAAAGAATCAAAGTCTCCCTTAGAGAGGAGTGGATGAGATCCTATAAAAATCTATTCATTTCTCCCTATGAAATGAATTTAGATTTACCAATGTGGACATGCACATACCTACATAGGCAAGACATGCCTTATATAAATTTAAAGTAACCTTATTCAGTAAGGTTGGAGGAGTCAGGAAAGGCATCTGTTTCATGGGTTATTGTAACCAGAATAAAATTAACTAGTAGCCCTTCTTTGGGTGATGCTCCTCTGTGTTCTCTAACGCAGAAATATTTTTTTTCTTTAATTATACTCAGTCTTTTTTTTTTTTGCTAGGTAGAACCTAACAAAGCTTGAACTCAACCCGAATGCAATTTTTTTCTATTTTATTTTTCAAAACCTGGGCTGACATTTTGGGGATAAAGGAGATATTAAGAAATCTACTCCTATCCTTTCATTTTATGAAGAAGATGAAGCTGAAAGAAACAGAGATTAGACCAGGGTATCATTCAAAGTAGAATCTTTGTGTAGCATCTTTTAGTAGATATTTCTTAAAGTGTAATAGCCTTCTTTAACAGATGGAATTTATTAATATGTATCTGCTATTAATTAATTTTTTGTCCTTTAAATACAGTTATTTCTACAGATTTTTCATCATATTTATCAATCTGCATTTGCTAAATACTACTATGTACCAGTTTCTGTAATAGGAGGTAAGTACAGAAAGATAAAATACAACTGTCTTTGCCCTCGGTGGGCTTACTGTCTCATAGGGGAAAATATATTGTGCTTGAATAGATACAAAATATATACAAGATAAATTTACACAAACACAAGGTATTTTCAGTTCAGAGGGAGACCAGACAACTGGAAAGAGAATCAGGAAATGCTTCATGTAAGAGGCATTGCTTGAACTCAGTTTTCAAGAAGGCTAGAAATTCTGAAAGGTTGAGGAGAGGAAAAAGTACACTCGAGGCATAGGGAAAAACCTGTGCAAAGACATGAAAGGTCATGTGAGAAAGCTAGCAGATGGGCTAGTTTGATTGGATGGTAGTGTTCATGAAGGGGAGTTACATGAAATAAGTGTGAACAAGTAGTCTGGAAGTGGATTGAGAAACTTAATGTAAAATATAGAAGCTTGTATTTGATCATTCAATGGGTGAGTTGAAACACAGGTGACTATTACTGTACTTATCTTTCTTCTCAAATCATCTTGTCTCTACTCAACTTTGTGTATATTATATTCAGTCCAGTGCAATGGAAGCTTCATTGGGGTAGAAATTGTTCTATTTTTGTCTTTAAATGTATGGTGCCTAACATATTGCCATCTACATAGTAGGCTGTCAATAAATGCTAGGTTGAGCTAGATCTGACCAAAATAATGTGGCCAATCTGATTAATTACAGCAAATCACCAAATGGCTATAAAATATAAAGTAGCAGGACCTATAGAGGGGTGTGCTGGAGCTACTTCAAATCATCCTATAATTTTGTTGGTTTTCTAGACTTAAAAAAAAAACTTAAGAGAAAACATGAGTAATGCAGATTAAATCCAACAGTGGGTTAAGGGTCTCTTTTTTTTTTCAAAGAGTTTTTCACCTATCACAACTCTGACCTATATCTCAAAAGAGTTTTCAGAACTCCAGTCAACTACTCTTATTGATTAATTTGGTCCTATCCTCTTCTTCTCCACTCAAGTTATATGAGAGGTAAATAGAAGTAAAACAGCAATGTTGATGACTTACACAAATATATTAGAGCCTACACATGCAGATGAGTGTTATCCTACAAAACAGTCATTTTAAAAGACTACACACTTATGTCACCACAATGCTTAAAACTTAAAAAAAATGTCTAGGTCTTTATAATGACAGCAGAACTACACCAAAAATTTGACCTCCAATATCAAAATCCAGGAGAAGCATAAATAGGTAAAAAGGAAAAGAAAACATAGAGCTAAACTGTTTACATCCCTACATGAAAAGATGATACTTGTAACTCTTAAAAATTGTATCACCAATAGTACAGATATAAAGAATATGCATAGACATAGGGTATGAGTATAAGGTGAATTTGAGGGAATGACATAAAAAAATAAGGGATGAAAAATAAGAGCCTGATTGGTAGAGAATGAAGAGAAAGGTAGAATGAGGTAAATTATCTCACATGAAGAGGCAAGAAAGACCTATTCCAGTGGAGGGGAAGATGGGAGGGTGGGCAGTGGGTGTTGCTTGAACCTTACTCTCATCAGTATTGGCTCAAAGAGGGAATAATATACACAATCAATTGAATATAGAAATCTATCTTACCTGAAAGGGAAGTAGGAGGGAAGGAGATTTAAGTAAAGGGGAGTTAGGGACTGACAGAAGGCAGCACAGATTAGTGGAGGTGGCAGACAGAAGTAAAACACTGGTGAGGAGGGAAAGGGAGAAAGGAAAAAGAAGTCAAATGGGAGGAAAAAATAGGAAGGAGGGAAATACATAGGTAGAAATCATAACTGTGAATGTAAATGAGATGACCTCTCCCATGAAATGGAAACAGAAAGGAGAGTGGATGAAAAACCAGAATCCTACAATATGTTGCTTACAAGAAACACAGAGACACACACACAGAGCAAAGGTAAGGGCCTGGAGCAGAATCTATCACACTTCATCTGAATTAAATGAAAAAAAAAAAAACAAAGCAGGATACAATTCTGATCTTAGACAAAATAAAAGGAAAATAGACTTAATTAAAAGAGATAATGAAGGAAACTCCATCTTGCTAAAAGGCACCTTAGGCAATGAAGCAATCAGATTAGAAGAGCAAGGAATAGTCTACCTGTCAGATATATGGGGAGGGGAAGAATTCATGACCAGACAAGAGATAGGAAGCATTGCAAAATGTAGAATACATCATTTTGATCGTATTAAATTAAATTGAAAAGCTTTTGTACAAACAAAACCAATACAACCAACATTAGAAGGAAAGCAGAAAGCTGGGAAACAATCTTTACAGCAAGTGTCTGGTAAAGGCCTCATTTCTCAAATATACAGAGAACTGAGTCAAATTTATGAGAGTACAAGCCATTCCCCAAATTGACAAATGATCAAAGGATGTGAACAAGCAGTTTTCAGATGAAGAAATCAAAGATATCTATAGGCATATGAGGAAGTGCTCTAAATCACTTTTGATTAGAGAAATGCAAATTAAATCAACTCTGAAACACCACCTCATGATTGACATGATAAAAAAAGGAAAACGATAAATGTTGGAGAGGATGTGGGAAAATTGGGACACTGATGCACTGTTTTTGGAGTTGTGAACTCATCCAATTATTCTGGAGAGCAATTTGGAACTATGTCCACAGGTCACCCAAATTGGGCATAGCCTTTAATCTAGCAATACCACTACTAGGTCTGTATCCCAAAGAGATCATAAAAAAGGGAAAAGTATCATGTGCAAAAATATTTATAGCAACCCTATTCATAGTGGCAAATATTGGAAATCGACAGGATGCCCATCAATTGGGGAATGGCTGAATAAGCTGTGGTATATAAATGTAATGGAATACTATTGTGCAATAAGAAATGATGACCAGGCAGATTTCAGAAAAACCTGGAAATATTTATACAAACTAAAGCAAAGTGAAATGAGTAGAACCAAGAAAACATTGTACACAGTATAAGCAACATCATGTGATTTTGGAGGACAAAGGGAAATGCTATCCATATCCGGATGAAGAATTGATGGACTCTGAATGAAGATGGAATCATTTTTTCACTTATATTATTCTTTCTTGTGTTTTTTCCCCTTTTGATCTGTCTTTTTCCATGACTGTGATAAATATGGAAATATGTTTTACATAATATCAAATGTATAAGCTATATCAAACTGCCTACCATTTTTAGAAGAGGGGAGGGGTAGTAGGGAGAAAAAAAGTGGAACTCAAAATCTTGTAAAAATGAGTGCTAAAAATGTTCTTGATATGTAATTGGGGAAATAAGATACTATTTAAAACAAAACAAACAAAAACAACACCTTCTCTAGGATCTGCCTTCAGAATTAGTTCATGAGTTATCGAAGATCTTCAGTTTTGTCACTTTATAATTAATTATGTCACATTTTGACTATGTGATCAAATTTGATCAACCATTTTATTCACCATGTTGGACTCTAAATTATTTTTTTTTATATGTTCCTACACCCCCTAGCTCCAAAGAACAAAAAAATCTACTTTTAAATGGTTATACTTTACCATTACTGAGTATATACAAAAGAATAAGACACAAACTAAAAGCAATTCTAAAATCTTCTAAAAGTTCATAGTTTCTCAAGGAATGATTTGGAATTGGTATGGTCAAATCATCTTGTATATAGGAATTCTATCATATGTCAAAAGGATAACTTCACCATCATACCTCAAAAGGATAACTACAACTAAGCCATTTGATTATTTTTTTTATATTTTGATGTATCTATGATCTCATCAATGTGTGCATGAGTGAATGAAAAAAAATAAGAAAGCACTTATCAATATGCTAAGTGCTAAGATGCAAAAAAACTGTCCCTGTTCTCAAGGAACTCATGCTATAATTAAGGAGACAATGCTGTGTAGATTTCAGCAGTAAGTCAGATAGAAAGATCCTAAGTCCCTTAGAGTTAGCTGTAAAGCAAATGGTAATAACTCTTCTTAAATGACATTTCCACTGATAAAATTCTATCAGTTTCTGATGTTGACCCATTTTAAGGTGCTAAGTGGCAAAAGTCTTCAGTAGCTATGGCTTTGGAACCTGTAGCAGTGGTTGCTAGGCTGGTTTTCCACAAGAGTATCTCCCCAGGATGATGGCTGCAGGCCCTGGGATGGAAGCATTGTTATCTCCAAGACTGTTGGGTTCAGTGTCTTGGACTGTCTCCATCATGGACCGAGGGGAGAAGATAGTCAAGATTGTAGTAGTAGTGGTTGGCCTTGCCTGACACACACTGTTTCCTGTCACTCTTCTGTGGTGATTCAAATCACAACCTAGTGACTGCTTTTTATTTTGTGCAATGCTTGTTCAGATTTTCTCATCAGTCCTCCACAGGAGGTTATTCTAATGTGTGTGGAGCTTTTGTTTAGTAAGGTTGACATTTCATGGATACCAATGGAACTCATGGGCTGTTGATTGGTTGGTTTTTCATGGCTCTGTCATGACATGACTAGCTACCTCCTTTTCTCTGAAAACATCCTATAAACCACTTCTCTTATTCAACTCTTCTGAAATTGTTCATTGGCAGTATATCACAGCCTGTTCAGGTCCACTATAAACCTCTACACTTCTTTATTTGAGGCAAACTTAAAATAAGATGTTCTTGTTGCTCTTTAAGAAAGTAAGAGTGAAGTGCTTCAATGTAAAGAGAATTTTTGGAAGCTGAGTAATCCCAATAGTGGTGCAGTTACCTTCTGTTTTTTGGCTCCTGAAGAAACTGTCTTGAGAAAAATGTATAAGCCAGATGATGGTGATAAGACCAGGATGTTGTAATAATAAAATCTTTGCAAGTCAGTGGATATCCTGGAAGCTCATCAGATTCTACACATTCTCTTCTTCATGGTTCATTGTTTTTGCCTTAGGGTGTTTCTTGATAACTTCATCACTGGGTTTACAATTAATGTAATTTAAGTACTTATACATACACCCACAAATACATATACCAAACTCTTTTCTCTGTAGATACTTAAAGCAATAAACAACATGAAAAATGTGCACATGATTTCATGCCACTCCTTATCAAAGAAATGTGTTGTTTACATTTCTTTCATTTTAGTTATTTATAGCCTGATTCTGACTCAGGTCAAAGTGGACATTCCATGAATATACTACTTCATTTCTTAGTCAACAAAATTTCCCCAATTTTAAATCTAAATTAACTATTTTAGGTTACTAGAGTACCATTTAGTAAATTATTTTTAATAATTCTTCTAAAGTATTTTGTTAAATGGGAAAGTATTAGTTTGAACTCATAGAAGGCATTTATTAAAAACCTCTAAATTGGGGCTAGAAAGTTTGTTATGACATCTCTGTTAAACTTAATTAAGTGGGTCAGGGGCATGTCAGCCAGGATGGAGGGTAAATAACTAGATAATTTGCGGTCAAAGAAATGTGGGGGGTAGGGAGGGAGAAGAAGGCTCATCTGAACATGCATTCCCGTGCTTGTGATTGTCTAAATATTTGACTAAAAACTCCAATTGACCTAACTCTCAGATCTCTGTACCTGTATAAATAGGGCTGGTCCTTTATAAAGTAGGCAGCCAATTACCTGGTGTGTCTTGATGATCTCAAAAAGTCAGCAGGTCACAGAAGATCTATCTCTTCTATTGGCCTTCCACTATACCTGAAATTTGTATTACCAGAGTCTTTCCGGTGATATCAAGTACAGTTGCAGAGGGTCGCTGTTAAAATGCAAACATGTTGCCTATCAGAGGTAGTATGTTAAGCTTTAGTTAGCAAATATGTCTTTAATAAGCACCTACTATGTTCCAAACAATGAACCGGTTGCTGTCTTCAATTAACCATACATTCAAGCTAAATTGAAGTGGGGGAGGGGGAATTACTGATCCTGAAATCCAGAAGACCTTGATTCAAATCCAGCCTCAAACACCTACTAGCTATAAGAAGCTGGGCAAGTTATCTAACCTCTGTATTTCTTAGTTTTCTGAGAAGTAAAATGGGGATAATAATCCCAGGATTGTAGTGAAGATCAGGTGAAATTATAATTGCAAAACACTTAACACAGTGCCTGGAATACAGTAAGTATTTAATGAATGTGTTTCTTCCTTCTTTGCTGCTTATTAGTTGTGTCATTTTGAAAAAGATACATCTCTGGACTTTCATTCCCTCATCCATAGAATAAGGGTATTGGAATAAGGTGATCTCAAAGATCAATTCCAGAATAAATGCTATTATGCCTTTTGTAGAAGCATACTGAAAACCCTGAAGAAAATTACTTTGACAACCTCCACCTCCATCATGACTATGGACAATCTTACAAAATGGGGAGGAGGATGGAGGCAAGATCCTGTCCTTATCTTGTCCCATGATCGTGGATCTTTATTGCAATCTCTTCAGTGGCTCAAGGCAGCTATTGTAGAAAATTAATGCCAACCATCTGAAGATCAGAATGACCTTTTTTTTTTTAAATTCCCTCATGAATATACATCCACAAATGCATGAACTCATCAGTCTACTTGTCTTTCCCACAATGTTGATTATAGCCAATCCATGTCTTTTGACTCTATATGATTCTTGTTCATGTTTTTCTATAAATCCTTCAAATAAGTGCCTCCCAACATGCTGAAAACTTTCTTTTGAATCTTTTAGCATTATGTGGATACTAGTGCAACATGTGGGCTATCCATCTATTATCGTTCACTTGCTGCATCATTAATCAACTCCCTTTCCAATGATACTTAATGTAAGTAATGCGTTTTGCCACCTCCTATATGTAAGTCAGGGTTGGTCGCACGTTATAGCTTACTCATAATGCAGTGTACATCTCTTCATTGCCCTGTGGGTCATGACCACATTTGATTTTGATTCTTTAAAATATATGATGTTCCGTGATATGCCTATACTCCTGTTCTTACTCTTTTCTAAATCCTCTGCAGTCTGGATTCTGAGCTTATTACTCAACTGAAACCACTTTCTCCAAAGTTTCCAGTGTTTTCTTAATTACTAAATCTAATAGCCCCTTCTCAATCCTTATTGTTATTGACCTCACTATAGCATTTTACATAGTTGACCACCTTCTCCTTCTGAATATTCTCTCCTCTCAGTTTTTGTGGAATTGTTCTTTCCTGGAGTTCCTCCTACCTGTTTCATTGATCTTTACCCTTCTCCTGACATGATTATTAAATTTAGGCTAAAGACAGGGCTCTGTCCACTCAGTTTAGATGTCACTTTTATGCAGATTGCTCCCAGAACTGTGTTTCCAGTTCTAGTCACTCTCCTGAACTCCTGCCTTAAGTCATTACCTACCTATTAGACATTTCAAGCTGGATGTCCCATAGGCACCTAAAATGCAACATGACTAATACAAAACTCATCTTTTCCCAAAACATCTCTTTTCCAAACTTCCCTTCTATATTAAGAACACTGCAGCCCTTTCAGTTACTCAGGTTCACAACTAACATCCTCAGCTTCTTATTCAATCATTCCACAAATCCATCATCTGCCAGATTTTGCCATTTCTACCTTCACAATTGTTTTCCTGTACAAAACTTGTTCTCCATTCATACTGCCACCATCCCAGTTCAGGTTCTCTTTCCTTATCACCTGGACTATTGTAAAATCTTCCTAATTTTGTTTCTTACCTTGTCTCTCCCTACTTAAATCAATCTTCCACATATCTACCGAAGCAATTGTTCTAAAATACACATCTGACCATGAATTCCCCCCACTCAATAAACTCCAGTAACTCCTTATTGTTTCTAGCATAAAATATTAACTGCTCTGTTTAACATTTAAATCTTTCCATAGCCTAAATCTTTTTTTTACCTTCCAGTATTTTTATGTTACTTACTTCTAAGTGTTCTTTAATTGAAGTATGCTGGATTATAGTATTCTGCACAAATGATGCTCTGTCGTCTTGCATTTAGACTGACTATCTCCCATGTCACATCTATCCCTTGAAATTTCTGGTTTCCTTAAGGATTTAGCTCAAATGCTATATTCTGGATGAAAGACTAGTGTCTTCTTTTCCATAGCTACCTTGTATCAATTTTGTTTATATCATGCATATTCTTTATTTGTACATATTTTCTCCCTAATAGAATGTAAAGTACTTGAGTTTTAAAAAAAATATTCTGATCACCTAGCAAAATATCTGGTGCATAGTAGACTCTTAATAACTACCTGCTCACCTCTAGATCTGTATCCCAAAGAGTTCACAAAAATGGGAAAAGGACCTACATGTGCAAAAATATTTATAGCAGCTCTTTTTGTGGCAGCCAAGAACTGGAAGTTGAGGGGATGCCCATCAATTAGGGAATGGCTGAACAAGTTGTGGTATGTGAATGTGATGGAATACTATTGTTGCATGAGAAATGATGAGCAAATTTCAGAAAACCTGGAAAGACTTACATGAACTGATGCTGAAAGAAGTGAGCAGAACCAGAACTTTGTACACAGTAACAGCAACATTGCTCAGTGACTAACTCTGATAGACTTAGCTCTTCTTGGTAACACAGGGTCTTAAGACAACTCCAAAAGACTTACGATGGAAAATGCAATACATATCCAGAAAAAGAACTATTGAGTCTGAATGCATATCAAAGCATACTATTTGCTCTCTTTTGTTGTTGTTGTTATTTCTTCTTTCTCCTGGTTTCTCCCATTGGTTCTAATTCTTCTTTACAACATGACTAATGTGAAAACATATTTAATATGAATGTATATGTATAGCCTATATGAAATTGCCATCTTGGGGAGGTGATGTGTAGGAAAGGAGACCATTTGGAACTCAAAATCTTATGGAAATGAATGTTGAAAACTAAAAATAAATAAATATTTTTAAAAATTACTACCTGCTAATTGATTGATAGAAAGATAAATAGAGCATTTACTGAGCACTTACCAAGTTCATCACTGAGCTTACTACATGAAATACAAATATATGCAAAATATGAAAGCTACTTCTCTCAAGGAACTCTAATTTGAGGAAAACAACACATAAGGAGTTAAAAAGCAGGAAGTTGGCAGGGAGAGGGAAAATACCTCACTTAGGAATAAGGTAGAAATGCTGTCAAAGAAGTTATGGTCTAAGTGAGTACGAAGTGAGAATGGCCTGATGTTGTTAGTTTCTCAGATGCAAATTCCAGTGATAACTCACCAATTGGTGGAGGAGTCTGTGAAGATAGAGGCATTGCCAGTATGAGATGTTCATTGGGTTGGAGGTAGAGAAACAGTCCTAAAAGTCATGAACTGAGCCAGATTATAATGTAGAAATTCCTAGTGTGAGTACTTTCTCAAACAGAGGTTGTGTACAGATATAAAGCAACAGTAGAACTAGTTTAATAGTGAAAAAAAGATGTTCGTTTTTGGAACTAGCTTGGAAACACTGAAAAGACTGTTTCATTTTCAAAGAGATGCAACCTTCTCTTTTTCTCCCATTCACTTTCAAGTCCAGCTCATGGTACATTTGGAGCATCGATTCAAGATATATGTACTGATCAAAGGAATACATAGCACTTAATCAGGGTGTGCTGCAAACTATGGGATGAATATTTCCATTGGTCCTTTCCCTGAGTCATTATCACTGTGTGTTTTCTCTTGGAGAGAAGGAGAAGGGCCAATGGGGTTGCTTGGTTCAGGTGAGCTGACACTCTTAAATATAGACAACTCATGTTGTATGTATGCCTATGGTACTGATGAATCAACCGAATGGTCTGCCCTTTCAACTGAATGTCATAATCTGGGCTATTGTCATTTTGCAACTACTGGGGTTTTACCTTTGTGAATTATTAATGAAAACTTTTTTGAGTGTATGTGGACCTCCCATATGGAAGAATGTTTAAATTATTTCCTAACGCTGTAGCTTATTTTTTTTTAAAGTTGGCAAGAATAACCCCATGTTTTATGGTAGAACTAGGTAGTTTATCTTAGTTTTGCCATATTGGTTAATCTATCAGATGTGTTGGAGGCAAACCTATGCCACCTGGATGGATAGCTAGGATGATGACAAAAATGTATGAACTCTTTCAGGCTATAATGCTGCAATTCCCTTGAATAATTGTAAAGAATTCAATAAAACTCTGTGATTCGACTGACAAACAAAACTAAATCACTGTGAAAATAAGCCAACAGTTACATTAAAGTTTTGAACCAGTTATTAGATCAATGAAACCTATTTTTTCAAATATCAACTTTTTTGTGATGCTTTCTGGTTGTGAGTACTGGAATAACAGTCTGTAAAGAATTATACCTGTGGATGATCTAACTGACAACAAAGAGACAAACTACTGTTAACACATCACAAATAAAACAAGAAGTACAGAGGATTCCATTGCTGAAATACATGGTCAAATGTATGGTCAGAAAATAAGAGAATGCTCACCCAGAAACAGTGAGGGCAGCTGATGTGTTCTATTGGCATTTACAAGATGTCAAAAGCATGCAAGGAATTTTTAGTAGGTATGTGGCAACCTTTTGAGAGGAAAAGCACATGTCACGCAGGAGGGACAGGTGTAGAGGAGTTCTAGAAGGAAGGCCCACATCCATGAAATCATAGATCCATTGGAGTCACAGAATACATTTCTAAGAGAAAAGTAGGTCACTAAGCTGATAAAGTATCATATGATTGAAAGAATTTAACCATTTTTTTGCCACCTCGCAAAAAAATGGTACCTGTTCATAGATTCAGCCTATAATTATTTACTCTCAAGTAGGAGCTCTAAAAATACACACTATTGAATACAATAGCTTTTCCGTAATTGGAACCAAGAGTATTTGTTGTCCATGCATTTTAGACATTGTTGCACTAATTGATGCATAATTAAAAATGATTAGGAAAAATAATATTTTCCCCTTTTTTTGTCTATTTTGCTCTTCTCAGAAGCTTCCTAGTTGTTGTCATTCTACATTTTTCCTGATTTCAGACATACAACAGTAGAATTTGAGAATGCAAATCCAAAAGAATGAGAAAGCAAGTGATTTAAGAAGATCTTTCAACTTGACACATTTTGATCTCAATATATCCCTCTCAATTTTCTTCATTTTCATCCTTCCTCCATTGCAGGTTTGAATAGCATTCTCTGAGTGAGTGCAGCTGCCTGTATTGTAAGATTACAGCTGTAAAAATGTGAAATAGAAAGTGAGGTTTGCCTTTTGACCTTTGACTTTCCCATCTGCTCTATTGCATACATTTCATTATTTTTAAGTGCAGAACAGTTTTGTTGGTGGAAATGAACAAAGTGAAACAAATGAAGGATCATTTTTTTTTTCTATTTTCACAGGATGGGCTAAGCCTACCAAACTTTTCATTCTGACATGTCCACAATACCCATTTCCACTCCTCAGTTACAGAGTCAAGAAATCATTGTTCCCAGGAGTGCTATAGGAGCACAGAGGTTTTATACTTGGCAATACACTTTGGGTTAGTGTTTTACACATTGATAAAGGAAAGAAAGAGTGAGTACATTTAAATGGCAGCTCCATAGTTCTTGGACCACATAGGGTTTAGTCTAGATGTACTTTCCTTTGAAAACATCCATGCCAATTTTACTAAGCTTTGTTTGTTTTTATACAGCCAAGCCAATAGACTCTAATTTAATTTCTAAAAAAAGTTATTTAGCAACTACTGTGTGCATGGCACTGTGCTAGGCATTAGAAATACAAAGACAAACAATTAAATAGTCCTTCCCCTCAAGAGTTCACATTATACCTTAGTGTGGAGTTCTCTGTGTGTGTACATATGTGTATGCATGAGAACATTATATTGATAAGTGCATAAAAAATAGAGGGATAGAGATTAGACCTATGATATCACTGGTGAAGGAAATTAAAATAATTTGCAAATTTCTAATATGGATTTATGCTTTTTCTGTGTATTGCATAGAATCACTGTCCCAATCTTCAATTACATTGTAAGGTGCCAAGTGCTTAACTGCTATATCTCTTTTTAACAGTTCTCGGCATAGTCCTTTTGGAGTAGGCATGTGTCTTTCTAATGCTTTGGCTCATCTGCCCCCACCATTGTATTCCCACAGTGATTTACACTTAATATCATTTAACCCTTCAGACTTAATTGGTTTTTTTTTAAGAAATGTATATTTATTATGGTAGTAAAGCACTTAACACAGTTCTTGGTACATTGGTTGTTGTTGTTTAGTCATGTTGACTCTTTATGACCCAGTGAATTGTAATTTATAGTCTTAGGGACTTGAGAGGCTAAGTGACCTTCCTCAGGTCATACATTCACTGCCAGCAGTGGAATTAAAGATAGATATTTCTGGTTTTGAAGCTAACTCTTCATTCACTATGCCATGCTGCCTCTTGACATATTATCTATCTATCTATCTATTTACCTACCTACCTATCTATCTACCTATCTATCTATCTGTCATCTGTCTACCTACCTACCTATCTAGCAATTTTTCGGTGACAGGAGGAGATTACTAACAACTAAGTGAATGATGAAATGTTTCAATTCAAAGTGCTTCAATTGGGATGAGAAGGGAGTTGCAGATTTTTGGAGGCAGAAGTTCAAAGGGAGAACATTTCAGGCATGGGTGATAGCCAAAGCAAAGAACAGAGGCCTAACCTTAGAGACAGTAGCACATTTGTCATCTTAGGTAGAACAAAGAGTCTGTGATTAAGAGTTTGTTAAATCAGTATGGAAAGAGAGATTGAAGGTAGATTGTGAAGGTCTTTAAATGACCAATAGAGGAGGTTGTGTTTTATAAAAGACACCAGAGTCTTGAGCAGAAGAGTTATGTAGGTAGACCTGTATTTTCAAAATATTTTGGCAGCTATTTGGACAATGGATAGGAGAAGGGAGAGACTAGATGCAAATAGGTAGAATGTCTTCTGATACCTAACCTTGTTTTATCTAGAATAATTTTATAAGATAAATCCACATTCATTAAAATGGGTCTTCTGCTTAGACTTGTGCTTTTGACTTCCAAACACTAATCATTTATTGTACCATCAGAATAAAGCAGATTAGCCACCATGATAATTTTTCCCCTCTTACTGTTAATGAAGCATCTCTTGGATTTCCATGTACCTCCTGGGTTCATTGCTTCCTATAAGACTATTTCTTATAAGCTTACACAGTAGAACTACCCCTTAAAATGATGAATTTTCTCAGCCAAGATTATAGGATATAAACCCTCAACCAATTGGGAGTATTTTGGTTTTTGTTTAACCCAATGGATGTACTATTGAAACAGGACTAGTTAGTCTTCCATTACAAGAGATTTTTTTTTCTTTTAAAATTTCAGATAAGAGTCTGAAGGGAAGTCTTGTCTATGTTCTAGACACCACACTTTTTGCATAAAAAATGTCAATAGATAAGAAACAACATTAGTGTTACCAATCTTCATGTTTGGTACAAAGGAAACTTGCCATGTGATACACTCTCATGAATGCACTAAAGCTAAGACAGGGAGTTCTAAGGATAGATTAATTCCCTTTCAATAAATTTTGATTCATTTTACAGATACAGTAATTATACTGCGCTCATATGTCTAACAATCACTACCAGGAATCAATAAGGTAGGTGTTTTTCTGCTGTTTATAAATAAACGTAGTCACATATGCCAAATAGCTTATAAAAATACAATTAGTTAGGAGATATAACAAATTTGTTCTGATATTGATTTCTCTCCTTGTCATGCTAGGTGTTAAAATGTGGCATGCATTTCTTTAACTCAGGTCAATTTTGAAAGCCTATTTCCTTATTTAAATTTTACTTTTCTATTTTTATTATGATTATCATAATTTTAAAGGGAAAAGTAAAATTCTTTGAAAATCAGAAAATATGCAGGAAAAGGCAGGTTCTGTCCTTTTTTAAAGGAAGAAGATTTAAAAAAACTTAAGGGTTACAGCATCAAAGATTAGTTGGCTCAATTAAGAAACTGTCAGGTTTGGATTTGAATATAGAGTAATAACACGTCTACCCAGCATAATCATTCTGTAAACAGTTATTAAATGTTCTCATGTGCCGGGAACTATGTTGGGGGTTGGGATAAAAGGACAAAAATGATGTTCCCTTCCCTCCAGGAACTTACATTCTATTGAAGGAGACAGCATCAATGCCACCTTAATGATCGTAGTGACAGACATCATTTTTTTTAGCTTAATTACTTTTGGCTTGAGTTTAGTGCTCTTTTCCTGGCTGAACACCATTTGTTAGAGCATAATTTTAGTTTTTTGACTCTTTTTGATGGCTTGCCTAACGTGTTGTTGACATCTGGACTCCTAATACCTGTGCCAGTTCTGTTCTCCGTAGGACTGGATTTTCAAAGGCTTTTTCTCTATTCGCTGACCCTGATTAACGCACTCACTCAGGAGTACCAATCCAGAAGAGCATTTCACTCTTCCATCTTCAGTTGTTCATCCTAACCCTGGTAAAGAACTAGAGACAGAAGGTGTACATTCATTTCAAGTTCCAACTATAACATTTACACATGAATATAAGATTGACAGCTGTAAGGAGTGTTAGCATTTTGTTGAGGGCCCTGATTTTAAAGATCAGGAAACTGAGGCCTAGAGAAGTGAAATACCTTACCTAAGATCACAGAGACAGTAAATGGTTGTGATTTCAAACTACGTATTCTAACTCCAAATCAAATTTCCTTTCTCTTGCATCACAATGCCTCCTTCATATTGTTGACAATGGGAGTCTGATGATGTTGCCATGTTTTTTTCTATGGATTTAGTGAATAAGATATCATAAAGTTATTTGTAATTTTTCTTCCTTACTCAAAGTCTCTTTTCACTTATTTCTGGCCCTGTGGCTGTGTTCTGGATGGGTGAGATGGCTAGAAGTTTGATTTCTAGATAAATAAGAGGTGACTGGCTTTTTTAATTGAGTAAGTCATCATTGGAGCTTCTTTTGAGAGGAGGAGAGAGGTGCTCTATTTCTATAAATCACTTTGCAAACTTTAAGACACCATATAGACATCAGTAATTGGCAGAGTGTTGAGGTGGGGCAGGTGGTGACAGAAAGGTAGGAAGTCTTCCAGGAGCAGACTAACTCATTGAGTAAAGTATATAAAGAAATTCAGAATAGTGTAACATTTACTTAATTTGGAATCATAAGATCTGAGTTCAAAACTTGCCTCTGCTACTTACTGTGGCTTTATCTGTGACAATTTATCTCTCCAAGTTTCAGTTTCTAAATAGGTAAACTGGACAACATAGTATTGGGGCTACCTAGCTCATGGGGTTATAGTGTGGAAAATATTTTGTAAAATTTAATAAAGTATATAAATACGAGCCACAGTAGTTATTTTGTAAAAATAAATAAGTAAATAAAATATTTACTTTTTAAAAGTCTTTTACATTCTTTCATTGGTGTGATTGGGTTTTGGATCATTAGATATTGTTGATTAGACATCTTTAAATTCAGGTACCAAACATTAAACTGTAACTTATTTGTATAAACTTATGTAAGTATGCATATAGCATCATTTAATCCTCCTCAGTTTGAATCAGTATCAATTATGCACCATCTTGTTGGCCTATCTGGAGGATTTTTCTTTTTTAAAAAAAAGAAACCTTCAAACTTTATTATGCAAAAATGCCCAGACATTGTCAGACTAAGACAATCATCTTCATTATTTTTGGTTGTTTGGAGGATAAGTAAAATCCACCCTGACTAAAAGATAACCCTTGGGAGATAAGTAATTTGGCTTTTGTAATGAGGTGTGCTCCATCATAAGGGTGATTATAATAGAGTCTGAGGGAATAGCGATGGGATTGTTCAATATGTTATCTTTATTTCTTAAAGTCTTTTATATTGAGAAGCTGCAGCATAATGGGGAAAAGTACAGTATTTTTGTTAACAGTAAGTCTTTAGGAGTTAAGGTATCCTCCAATGATACTAATAGGACTATACAACTAGAACATGAAAATCCCTGTAACTATTCCTTCAGGCAATTTGTCTGAAATATCATTCATATCTGATGAATGCTAGGTGACACTGAATGGTCCAAAGAAGATTGGTGTTAATTTCATGCCAATACCCTCTGCCGAGTCAAAGGGCCAATGAGAAGGTACTTTCCTCTTGGTTACAAACAGTGAAATCCTTTGCACCTGTCCACAGTGAATGCAGTACCTTCTGCCATCACTTGTTAGAAATGAGGCCACAATTATACTGCATCTCCTAATTTGGGTATCTTTACTTTCTCTTTCTTCTTTTTCTCAATGTATTTATTTTTTTTTCTGTTAAGCTTTTTGTATCTTTTGTTTTTTCACACATTCAATTTCTAAAATCTACCCATCTTATAGAAAACTGTCATTTTATCAGGAAAAACAGAAAAGGAAAAACTAAGAAACACAGTGACTGCATTTGACAACATATCTACTGTCAAAGGATATAGATTAAAGCTCAAAGAGAGTTTAGAGGTTATTTTTTCAAACCCCTGATATTATGAATGAAAAGGCTGAGATCCAGACTAAATAACTTGCCTAGTGTTGCATAGGTAGTTGAGAGACAATGTGGTATAGTAGTTAGAATATTGGACTTGGTGGGAAGAACATTTGACAGCAAATTCTACTTCTGACCCTATCTATGTGACATTGCTAACTAACCTGACTTTTCAGGGCCTTAGTTTCTTAATCTGTAAAATGAGTGAATTGCAATTGATGGTCTCTGATATCCTACCTGGTGCTAAATCTGTAATCCTCTGATAATAAGTGATTGAACAATTTTGATATAAAGTCATAAAATAAAGTTTTGAAATAAAGCCCTCAAAGTGGAATGTTTCTATATTGTCTTCTACCTTTCTTCAGTCAGTCATTCAATTAACTTTTATTAAGTGTCTATATTTTCCAGGTACCACATTTAAGCATACAAAGAAAGATAAAAGGTAGTTTCTGTTCTCAAAGAGCTAACATTGTAACGGGGAAACAATATGGAAACAACTATATACAAACTGAATAGACCAGAGATGATCAATACAGAAAAAGGACTAAGATTTAGAGTGCCAAGTCTGGAGTCAGGAAGACCTGAGTTGAAATTTGGCATCACACACTTATTAACTGTATGACCCTAAGTCACTTAACCTTGTTTGCCTCAGTTTTACCATTGGTAAAATGAGCTGGAGAAGAAAATGGAAAACTATTCTATTATCTTTGCCAAAAAACAAACAAATAAATGAGGTCATGAAGAATCAGAATGACTGAAATAACTAAACAATAATGACAACTAAGATTTAGAGGGATCAGAAAAAGTTTCTTGCAGAAGGTGGGAATTTAGCAGGAAATTAAATCATCAAAAAAGCAGGGAGGCAAAGATGAAAAGGGACAGAATTCCAGCTATGGGATACAGCCAATGAAAATTCCCATATTGGGGAGATGGAGTGTCTTGTGTGAAGAAACACAAGGAAGCCAGTGTCATTGAATCACAATGTATAGAGGTGAGTAAGATGTAAGAAGGCTGGAAGGATAGGAAGAAGACAAGACATGAAGAGTCAGGATGCCAAACAGGATTTATGCTGAATCCTGGAGGTGAAAAGGTTTCAAAGGAAGTTGATGACATGGTCAAAAGTGCAATTTAGGCATGTACATATACATGTGTGTGTGTGTGTGTGTGTGTGTGTGTGTGTGTGTGTGTGTGATATTTTTGAAGAGGCAGGCAGAAGAGGATAGATAATTGAGGCAGGCTATTGTAACAGTCTATGCTTTAAAGGTTAGGTTTTAGAGTGTCATGACCATACTCTTGGATAGTTAAAAAAACCTCTTTCCCTAAAAACAAACAAAAAAATTTTCCATTGATTTCTATTTTTTCTTCAATGGGTCTGTGATCATTTTGTGTGCGTACTCTCTTTAGTGGTACAGATCACAAGACATCCGTGCTTTTTTATCTTGTGAAGTATCCATGTCCTCACGTAAGTCCATCATAAGGTTATTGCAATGTGCTGTATTGCTTCCTCTTTGTTCCTTAACACTCCATGTGTACCCAAACTGGGCCATTATTTTATCTGCCCACATGTTTCTTTGCTAGTATCTTTTACCTTGCTTCTTGTGAATCATTTTTATCACTAATATTCTACAGTTTACTCAAATCTCTCTATTTCCTTTTGTGTAACATAGAATTTTAATTCATTGGTGTTTCTGTATTACATAACTTACAGCCACATAATATATTGGAGTTTAAAAGTTGAGTTCTTACAAGGAGAAGCATGGGAGGCCTTTGTGCACTGTGTTTTCAAAAATCTCCCTACTTTTTTCATAGCTATAATTTTTTTTTTGAGAATGGTCTCTTTATTCATGAAGAGTGTCCATGATGAAAATATGAGTAGAGAATAGGAAGGCATTTTCAAATGATTTTCTATAGCACACTATGTCTTCGTAATCACCCTGACTGAAAGCTGTAGAGAATATAAGATGTCCTTGTGTAAGAAGCAGTTGATTTGGTAGAACTAAATAAGTTTTTTAGTCTACTCTTTTTTTTTTACATTTTTTTTTAACATTTCATATGCTACTTTATGTTTTACAAAGCACTTAATGTACCTTTTCTCATTTGGTGCTCGCAATTACCCTTTGAAGTAGGTTAAAGTACAGGTGCTTCTTCATTCCCATTTTATAGATTAGGAAACTGAAGCTCAGAGAAATTAATTTGTCCAAATTTCCTTCCCATCTCCAACAGATTTTTCCCCTATTATCCCCACACTACTACTTATTTTCAATTTCTCCCTATCTACTGGCTCATTCTCTATTGCCTGCAAACACTCCCCAACCTGAAAAACCTCTCACTTGATTCTTCCATCTCTGGTAACTATCATTCTATATCTTTTCTGCCCATTGTGGGCTAACCTCTTGAAAAGGCCATCAATAATAGGTGCTGCCACTTTCCTTCCTCTTTGTGTCTCTTTTATGTATTTATTTATTTATTTGTTTATTTGCAGTGGAAAACTAACTATATTTCCCTTCATCCTATACCATCCTGTATTTATTCTGTTCTCTGTTTTTACCCTGTCCCTCCTTAGAAGTGTTTGCTTCTGATTACCTCCTCCCCCAATCTGCCCTCCCCTCTATCATCTCCCTGTTGTCTTGTCCCATTTTCCACCTATTTTGCTGTAGGATAAGTTATATTTCCATACCCAATTGAGTGTGTGTTATTCCCTCCTTAAGCCAAGTTTGATGAGAATAAGATTCACTCATTCCCTCTCCCCTTCCCCCCTTCCCCTCCACTGTAAAAGCCTTTTCTCGCCTGTTTCATGTGAGATAATTTACCCCATTCTACCTCTCCCTTTCTCCTTCTCCCAATAATCCTCTCACCCCTTAATTTTATTCTCCAGATATAACCCCTTCAACTTCAATTCATCCTGTGCCATTTATCTATCTATCTATCTATCTATCTATCTATCTATCTATCTATCTATACATACATACATACATACATACAATTTTTTTCCCCTCCAACTACCCTAATACTTATAAAGGTCTCATGAGTTACAAATATCATTTTTCCATGCAGGAATGTAAACAGCTCAACCTTAATAAGTCCCTTATGATTTGTCTTTCCTGTTTACGTCTTCATGTTTCTCTGGAGGCTTGTATTTGAAAGTCAAATTTTCTGTTTGGCTGTTTTTTTTCATCAAGAATGCTTGAAAGTCCTCTATTTCACTGAATGCCCATTTTTTTCCCCTGAAGGATTATACTCAGTTTTCTGGGTAGATGATTCTTGGCTGTAATCCAATCTCCTTTGCCCTCCAGAATACCATATTCCAAGACCTCCAGTCCCTTAATGTAGAAGCTGCTAAATCTTATATTATCCTGATTGTGTTTCCACAGTATTTGAATTGTTTCTTTCTGGCTGCTCACAATATTTTCTTGACCTGGGAACTCTGTAATGTGGCTACAATATTAGTAGGAGTTTTCCTTTGGGGATCTCTTTCAGGAGGTGATTGGTGGATTCTTTCAATTTCTATTTTGCCTCTGGTTCTAGAATATCAAGGCAGGTTTCCTTGATAATTTCTTGAAAGATGATGTCTAGGCTCTTTTGTTTGATCTTAGCTTTCAGATAGTACAATAATTTTTATGTTATCTCTCCTGGATCTATTTTCCAGGTCAGTTGTTTTTCCAATGAGATATTTCACATTGTCTTCTATTTTTTCATTCTTTTGGGTTTGTTTTACAGTATCTTGATTTCTTATGAAGTCACTAGCTTTTTATTGCCCCATTCTAATTTTTAAGGAAGCATTTTCTTTAGTGAGCTTTTAGACTTCCTTTTCCATTTGGCCAATTCTGCTTTTTGGGCATTCTCTCCTCATTGGCTTTTTGGACCTCTTTTGCCATTTGGGTTAGGCTATTTTTAAGGTGTTATTTTCTTCAGTATTTTTTGGGGCCTCCTTCAGCAAGCTGTTGACTTGTTTTTCATGATTTTCTTGTATCACTCTCATTTCTCTTCCCAGGTTTTCCTCTACTTCTATTACTTGCTTCTCAAAATGTTTTTTGAGCTCTTCCAAGGCCTGGGACTGATTCATATTTTTCTTGGAGGCTTTGGATGTAGGAGCTTTGACTTTGTTGATTTCTTCTGGTTGTATATTTTGATCTTCTTTGTTACCAAAGAAAGAGTCTGTGGTCTGACTTTTTTGCACCTTTGTCTGCTCATGATCCCAGCCAATTACTTGAGTTATAAACTCTTTGTTACAACAAGGGTCTGCTTCCAGTGTGGAGAATCTACTGTCCCAAGCTTCAGGGGTTTTGTGCAGCTGTTTTCAGAGAAACTTCTAGGGACCTGTAAGGTTTCAGTTCTCCCAAGGTGGTATGATCAAGGGCGAAGTGTTTACTCCTTTCCTGGCCTTTGCTCTGGTCCATGAGTGACCACAAGCATTCTTTTCTGCCTTGGAACTGGGAGGATTCCTTCAACAATGACACTACAAGCACCATCATGCCAGCACTTCTTCTTGCCCCAGGATCGCACCCAGAACTGTGACCCAGTAAACTGTCCACAACCTTTGACCCATCTATACCACTACTAGACTTGTACTGCAAAGAATTAAAGAAAGAGGAAAACTATATATGCACACACACAAAAAAATGTGTGTGTGCATGTGTGTATGGATAGATAGATAGATAGATAGGCAGATAGATAGATAGATAGATAGATAGATAGATAGATAGATAGAAAAATATTTTAATAGCTCTTTTTATAGTAGCCAAAATTTGGAAACTAAGGTTGCCTTCTCTTCTTTAAGACTGGATGAACAAATAATGGTATGTGAATGTATTGGATTACCATTATGTCATAAAAATAATAAAAAAAATGGCTTTAGGTTAAATTGAGAAGACTTCTATGAACTTATGCTGAATAAGGTGAGCATAACTAGGATAACAATTCAACAATAGGGAAAAATAATTTTGAAAGACTTTAGAATTTGGATCAATTAAATGATAAACTCAGTCCAGAAGACTGAAGACAAAATATGTCAATTACCTCCTGCAAGAGAGGTAATGACAAGAAATACACAGAGACACATAAATTTTTAGGCATGAATAATGTGGGAATTTATTTTGCTTGACTATGCATGTTTTTGATTTTTTGTTGTTGTTGGTGGTGGTGGTTTTCCTTTGAGGTGGGGAGGTAGTTAATGGATTTCAGTAACACTATCAGATTTAGAGTTATAAAGGATCTTTTTGTTGTTGTTGTTGTTGTTTAGGCAACTGGAGTTAAATGACTTGCCCAGAGTCACACAGCTAGTAAGTGTCAAGTGTTTGTTCTGAGGTCAGATTTGAACTCAGGTCCTCCTGACTTCAGGGCTGGTTCTCTATCCACTGCACCACCTAGCTGCCCCACTATAAAGGATCTTAAGAGTTGCTGAGTCAGTTCCTTCTACTAGAACCACAATTAAGAATTATTTTGCAAGAATCTTTAAAACATTAAGATAGAGGGAACCTTGGGCACATGGAGGTCAACAGACTGACTATAGATATGGTTTCTGGCAGGGAGGCAATAACAGAGTGCCTACTGGGGATGCTGTATGGTCTCTAGAACATTTTGGGAAGAAACTATACCCTGTTTCTAGAAACTGTATCCACAAAACAATGACCTAGGGCAAAACCCTGAAGGTCTTATCCTAGTTATGAGTCTTCTATATTGTAATAAAAGTATGTGCTTCTGCAGATTTCTAACAACACAGAATTATTTAATTTTTCATATTTTTGCCACCTTAATGGCTGGAATGGTGGTATGTGAAGATTTTTCTTTTAATTTGAGAAGCATTTTAATGCATAGTAACAATATGTAGTTTTTCTTCACCAAATAATCTATACACTTCCTTAGACCATTTCTTCATTTAGGATCATATACAGCTTTTTATTAAAGTTATTATTAAATTATGGATATTAGAACTTTATCAGATATGTTTAAGGCAAATATTTTCTCAACCTTTTTTTAATTTCTTTTTATTTTAGCTCAAATTATTTTTGTCATGAAAATTATTTTGTCTGTGCATAAACAAATATGGTGTCTAACTTCAATATTCTATTTTGATTTTTTTCTTCACAAGTGAGAGAAACGTAGTACTCTTTCAATTTTTTTTTTTGCTTTTTGAACATTTAGTTCAGTGTTGTAATTAGAGTTTATTGTAGTCTGTAGTGTAAGATGTGAATTTTGTGCCTGTCAATGCTTAAGAAATACCTAGAATTGAACTAAAGTGAACTGAATTGAATAGAAATATTATGAAAATTTATTTGGAGATAGGGGAAACTTTATAGTACAGTCACATACTCAATATAAATACTATTTCTTTAAGCACCTTTCTGTCTGCCCCCAAAACGGATACACTCATGTCTATGAAAATTATTAACATGCTTTTAGTCATATAATTTAAAAAAGGGTTGGTAGCTAGCACATATGAAAAATATGCAAAGGCCATTCAATTTATAGCAAGCCAGTGTTAAAATCTCCCATCTGATTAGTTGCAAAATGGTTTGAGATCAGTCAGCAATACTTGACTGTCTTTGTGAAGTTGTGATGAAATTCACAAAAGATTGTTAGTGTTATGGTAATTCAGAAATGTTTACCACGTACATTCAGAGGTCCACTCCCTCAAAAGAAAGGTATTAAAATTCAGAAGGACCAATTAGTTTCCAGGAAGTAATGATGTCTATATTCACAGGAGACCCTAACCAGCTTTATGTTTAAATTCTGACACAACATATCAGACACATCTAAATGCACATTCTATGATTTAAATAATCTTGTACAATTTATTTTTCATGCACCTGAAGCAAAGAAAACATTTAGTTTAAATGAGTTTCCTCACATCTATGAAATATACTTTCTAGATACCAACCACTTATTCTGGCTCCATAGTACTGAAAAAGTGTTTGGGTTTTTTTTTAGAAACATTAACAATTTATAGCGAGTTTTCTCTTTTTGAATTTCATGTGGCTTTAACAATTATCTCTGTTCCACAAAAATTAAAATCTCTTGCACTGAAAACCAGTAGTCCTAAGGAAAATAAAGACTACCTCTGTTCACTGTGTTTACTTATCAATCTGTTTAATTCTATTAATGATATACTCAATGAATCATCCAAAAAATAACTAAATAATCTAAGATTTTCCTTGTTAATTTTCTATTGCTCAATGTACAAAAGCAGAAAAGCATGGTATAGTTGATAGAGTGTGCTAGTGGACTATATAGTCAGGAAGACCTTGGTTCAAATCCTAACTCAGACACTTTCTATCTGTATAACCATGGGCAGGTCACTTAAAAATTCTGGGAACTCTGTTTTCTTATTTGTAAAATGAAGGGATTAGATATTTAGTGGTCTCTAAGGTCCCTTCTGGCACTAAATCAACTATCCTGGGATCCCACAACATGCTAAGTTGGAGGAATACTATTTATCTGTTAAATATTCAAAACTGTATTTGAAGTAAGCATTAAATGTTGAAGTATCAACCCTGATCAGTAAAATTTAGTGTCCTTTTTTCAGTCGATTGCTGAAAACAAAGATAATGCAGATCTCTAACAGAAATGTTCTGATGTTTTAGGTGAGTAAACTATATTTACCGGTGAATTTGACCAAGTCTATTCAGAAATTTAATTGCTATTCACCAGATAGTGCGTAAGACCCTTCGTTCTTTCAAGTTATGAAAAGATTATAAAATGCATTTCCAACCCCCCTTCTCTTTTCTTATTTTTAGAAATAAGCCCAATGATTCCCTCTGATGGCCTTCTCTCATTTTATTCCTCAGTAATGACACTTTGGGGAACAGCACTATGGGGAAAAAGATTGATCACCCATTGATGCTGCTGAAGTACTGTTTAACCAAGCTGTTGAACCATGAACTGTCATCGGAGAGGGTATCAAACTAACAGTGTGTATCATGCAGTTTACTTCCCAGTGCCCCTAACAATAATGATAATTCTCTTAGTCCATTAGACAGAACAAGAACCTCTTTAATAAAATGCAGGAGAAGGGTAGCTCTTATGACCCCAAAAGTTAAAAAAAAATCTATGGGATAGACTAAGTAATGACAGGAATTGAATTATCAGATCATACAAGGAGAGGCCTCTGCTTGATAGCTGAATTGCGTGTGATGCCTTCAAAGGCTTATAATTTATTTGGATAATAGCTTCATATGATAGGAATTCTCAAATGCAAGATATAATAGCTATATTAAAGAATTTAACATAATGATGCTATAGTATATTTTAATTTTAAAAAATATGTTGTATATGAAATCAATGAGATACAGCTCTTTAACAGTAACCAAACAATAAAATGAAAATTTTCACTTTATACTCTGCTAGTTGATGTGAAAAGAGAGTTTCACAAGTACAAGTAAATTATAATTAATAAGTCAATAAATATTTATTAAGTATCTGCTATGTGCTAGTCATTGGCTTGGATTCAAGAAATACAAAGACAACATTGAAATAGGCCTTCTTGACCTCAGGGAACTCATATTCTAACAGGAAAGACAAACATTTCTAAATGAGGATATTGAATAAGTATATATAAATATATGTTAATATATTGAACATGCTTATTTAGTATGTGTGTATATATGTGTATGCATATTGTTTTAGTTTTAATTGTGTTTGACTCTTTGTGACCTCATTTAGAGTTTCCATCCAAGGATATTAGAGTGGTTTGCCATTTCCTTCTCCAGGTTATTTTATAGATGAGGAAATTGAGGCAAACAGGGTTAAATAACTTACCAAGGGTCACACAGCCAGTAAGTATCTGAGGCTTTCTGTCTAATGCACCATCTAGCTGCCATATATATGCACACATATATATACACACATATATGTATATATATATATATATACATATACACACACACATATATATCAACATAAATACATATACGTTGTGTGTGTGGTAATTTGGTGGACAGGGGAGATGTACTAGAAAACGGGAGGATCAGAAAAAGGCCTTATATAGAAAATGAACCTTTAGCTGAGACTTCAAGGAAATAAGGAATTCTAAGAAGCAGAGATGAGAAGGAATACATTAAAGGCCTAGGGGACAGGGTTTTGTGAAGGGGATTGTCCTCTAAGAGGAAGAAGAATTAAGAGAATATAGGCTGGACTGTATAATACAAGGGGAACTATGTCCTAAGACTGAAAAGAAAAGTTGGAACCAGATTGTGAAGATTTTTGAATGACAAACAGAAAAATTTTTCTTTGATCCTATGGGTGATAGGAAGCCTGCTGGAGTTTATTGAGTAGGATAATGACAGGGTAAGAGCTGTGCTTTAGGAAAAAAATATTTGAGTAACTTTGAAGTGTGGGCTAATGTTGAAAAACCTGAGGCAAGGAGATCAATTAGAAGGGTCTTATATAGTCTGGGCAATGGTGATGATAAAAGAGGATTATGACTGTATGAGTGAAGAAAAAAAGATGGATGGTGAGAGTTGTTGGGGAAGTATAAATAGCAAGATTTGGAAACTGATTGCATAAGTGAGCTAAACAAAAATGAAGAGTTGAGAATGACACAGAGGTTATGAACCTGGGTTTTTAGGGGGATGGTGATATTCCTACATTAGCAGAGAAGTTTGAATGATGGCGGACTTAGGGGGAAAAGGACAACTTCTGTTTTAGACATAGTGAGTTTAAGATGTGTAATTTTAAAATTGAATTCTATGTTGTCTACATGATTGCAAACAAATATATTTTGTTGTCTTCATTCCCACGTCACTTGTACCAGACAAAGATTTCAGAGAAACATATTATTCACATTCTCCAAGTCTTTCCTGATTAATCATATATCACAATGGACTAGATGACTTCCAAGATCTTTCACAACTTTAAATCTGAGTGTATGATAACTTTCTTATTTTGAGTGTCTTCAAAACTTAGATGTAAAAAGTGTATGTGTATGCTCCACACCCCTGCTCCGTTATCTTGAACGTGTTTTAATATTTTGAACACAGTTATACATGTGTATGTTGTCGCCTTTGATAGAATATCATCCTCGGGGGCAGGTAAGGTTTAATTTTTGCCTACATTCCCAGTGCCTAGCACATAATGCTTGGCGTATAGTATATGCTTAATAAAAACTGGTTGATCGATATGGTAATCTAAAGCGTTTACTTTTTGCTTGTTTCTAAATTGTTAATGTGTGTGTTTTGTCTGAAATGATGAACTCAAAAGGAGTGGAAACTTTGTCCTTGATTATTTTTTTATTCCTCCTCCATGATTAATAGTCATACCATAGTTGGTCAATATTTACGTATTAATGAGTGGAATTTTCCATTGTCATGTAAATGATGGACATGGATAGGAAGAGATAGCATGTTCTCAAGTTATTTATATCTTATTTTTTATATGGGAAACAACTTTTAAAACCTCTAACTTTCTATTTATATATAAATACACATGTATTATACACACATAATATATACATACACACACACACATATGGAGTTTATGGGATGTTCAGGGAAGACAGGTATCTCTGATGTGAGGGCTTGCTGATGTCTTTTTAGGGCTGCTCATCCACCTTTGGTGTCAATCAGTCACCCAACTCTCACCTGTGGCTCCAAGAAGCTGTCACATTCGCAGCAACCACATCCTGGTAAAACTGTCTCCGCAGAGGATCTAAACCAAGTTGAGGGTAACTGATAGGCCTCCAATACACCTATAACAAGCATATGAAGTCTTCTTTTGGCAGAATGGGTAGATTTGAACAGTTTTTTCCAATGACCATGAAGGTGGCTGAAGCAGGCACAGTGGAGTGCTTAGGGCGTGCTCAGACAGAAGATTCCAAGGCCATCCACTGCATCCTGAGCAACTGACAGTTGTCTTGATTTTTGTTTTGCCACTGCATGGCTCTAGAAGAGAGAGTGAGACTGATGACTTTGTGCAATTCTGCCTCACACACACACACACACACACACATATATATATATATATATATATATACTCATATCCAATTCATGTGCAAGTCATCAAGCTATGATGGCCTTTGTCTTCTTTGAAAATGGACATACAATAACAATAACATACACATGTATAAATATATGTGCACATGTGTGTGTATTCTTCATTCTTTCACTGTACTTTCAATAAAATTTTTTAAATGAAACTCTGGTTAAACTAAAACAAGAACTATCTTTAAAAATGTTTTCATATATACACATACAAGCATAGAGATAGAGATAGATAGATACACATATACCCATATACTCAGAGTTATGCTGGTAAATGGGTATCTATGTAGTGAAATGGATAGAGTGCCCGAGACTGAAGTCAGGAAGACCTGAGTTCAAATCCAGCTTTAGACTCTTACTATATGTGTGACTCTTAACACCATTTACCTCTATTTCCTCATCTGTAAAATGAGAAGGAAATGACAAACCACTCCAGTACCTTTGCCAAGAAAACACCAGATAGGGTCACAAAGAGTTGAACATAACTGGAAAAACTGAATATAACAATAACAACAATGCTGATAAATGTTAAATTCAGCTTTCTGAAAACATGACACACTTTAAAATTTAACCTGCATTATTGACATTTTCCTCATCACTTTTTTTTAAGTTTGGGCTGACAATCAATAAAATAATAAATCAAACCTTGATATGCATTGTTCGACAATTTCTAAGTTATAAATGCTCATGCTGAAAATTTAACAATTGACTCTTTAGACTTTACTGTAGCCTGCCTCTTGAATACACTATAGGACAAATATAAATGTATAGGCAAATAGATGCTTAAGCTATTTATAGTGCTAAATATCAGAGGAATCACTGCCCAGAAGACAGTGAGGGGAAAAAAAAGTTTTCACTTATTAAGGAAGTTCCTTCATTTCCTTAAATAAACATGTTTAGGGCTAGTAACTACTTCTAAGAGTTAGATGCCAATTGAGTTTTAAACCTTGTGGTTACATAGCTTTCTGCAATGAAAGTTTCTGATGGGTCCATCTCTCTCTCTCTCTCTCTCTCTCTCACATCACATAACTTACTCAGTCATTTTTCATTATGTCAGAATTAACTGCAGATTGATGGGAAATGACCCAACCCTACCTTTCATAATCTCAAATCCTGGGGAAGTCAATCCCTATGGAGAAATTCACTGAGAAGTTACAATGATTAGTTTGGGAGTTAACTGAGAAAAATATCAGTAGTCATTGGACTATGGGATCAGTAGTCATTTAGGCTTTACATTTTTAAATGTTCTGAGATGTTATTTAAATAAATGACATGAGTAATTCTCTCAGATTAATGGAGCATATGCCTAGATTCACTTGGTCCTAGATTCATTAGTCTATGCTCCACTGATTTTTTACTCAGCATTTCTAACAAGGGAGAATAGCACCTTTGACAGCAATGGTGCATTTAATCTGATACCCCATATGTGAAAGGAGAGGCACTTCTCACTTTCCCCTCCCCCAACACTGTCCTTTGGATTTGGTCTAATTATGATGTATATTTTGACTCACATATGAATAGCATTTGGTTAGGGGCAAAATATTTTGTGTCAAATTTTGTCTTGGGACACCTAGATTATTCAAAGTATTATTTAACAGATAAAAATATGAAAATAGGTTTAATTTTATATCTGTAGCATATGAGTCTCTTAGCATGGTAACTATAGTTAGATTTATTTAAAGTGACATTTTGCCATCATTGATTTAGTAATTATTTCTTCTTTCAACTTCTCCAGTTTTTTTTTTGTTTGTGATTTTTTGCAGTCCAGAACTACAGTCATGACAGTGTGCAGAATTCCATATTTTGTTCTTTCTATACAATGACAAACTTAATGTGTTCTTTGCTGTTTACATTTACATGGTGTCTATTTGGGGGTGATTATCAGATTGAAACCAAAGCCACCATGCTACTCATTAATCCTGTCTCAAATACTTGGGGCCATTTCAATGTTAACTGAAACTTCTCATAAGCCACAAATGTTCAGATGCAACAGTAAGTTGATTCATGTTTTCATATGGGTCATTGACCATTCTATTTGGTATTTGGATGCTTGTATATAGGTTGAGGAGGATGAATTTGAACTTCTTTCAGATAGGCAGCGTTGATTTTTGTACTGTGTGAATATAGCTGTACTACCTACTAGCCCAACCAAAATCCCTACTATTAAAATTAAACCATTTCTTCTCTAATTATTCCCCACTCTTTAAAGTATAAGGATTGTCACCCACATCCCTGTACTGCTAGTGTCTTTCCTCTGAGATTACTTCCAATTTTCCCTGTATATATTTTGATATATTAAAAAGTTTTCCTTTTGCCTCACTTATTAGAAACATGAGCTCCTTGAGGGCAGAGAACTCTTTATCCTTATGATATTGAACCCTCGGATGCCATGGGAAAAATCCCCTACGACATAAGTTTTCTGCTTCTTCTTACCATCCTCCTCAATCCCAACCCCCAGTGTCCCATTCCAATACTTTTTACTCTTTCCACTGTGTGATTTGATTCACCAATTCTTCAATTAACAAACTTCTTTTCATTTTAATCACTTCCTCTTTTGCTGACCTGGGACATACTATATCACTGGCAAGACTTCCCAGTGCTGGTTGTACCTTTGCTTATTTTCCATGACTCACAGGCCTTTGTGAAGTAGTTGGATTTTGTGAGTGAATTCAGTGACTAGATCATAGTCTCCCTTTTTTCCCATCTCTTGTTCTCATCCTATTATGGAACTTCAACATACATGTTGCTCCCTCAAATAACACTTCCATGTATTAAGCATCAGTGATTTATTCCTCTATTTCACCTTAGTGACACACAGGAATGATCATACCCTTGATCATTATTTCATATTCAAGAACTCTGAAATCTCTTTATCTATTTATAATCTTTATCTTTCCATTCCCGTCTAGTCTTTGCTATTTCTCAAGGGTATCACCATGACTTTCTAATATCTCAACTGCTCATTACTTTTGGAAGTTATCATCTCTATTCTAGTTATGTTCCCTTTTTTTTGGTAATCTCAACTTTCTAGGTAAACCAGTTTAATTCTATTTTATCTTCTATTCTCAAATCTTTCACTCCCTTGTCTTATTGCTCCTCATGCCTCACCAACACGAACACTGAATTATTCCCACCATTTCCCTCAGTTTCTACTTCTATGCTATTGACCATTGCTGAAGGAAGTCATGCCAATATGTAGACTGGGTCCACTTCAAATATCTTGTATAATCTCAACTGGGTCCTCCCTGCACTAAGGCAATTCCTTTACTCCCCTTAATTGATTCTCTATTCCATTTACCCACAGTACAGTACATGTCCCAAACCTTCTGTTTGCACAAGTATCTCCCAGGACCTCTCCCTCCCAGGGTTCCACTTATTTTAAGGATTTCACTTCATACTTTACCAAGATAAATAGGTTTTTCAACTGAAATACTCTTATCTTCATTTTCCTTTATAAACTCCTGACAGCTCTGGCTATGACTCTGCTCTCTTCTCTCTTTAAATTTTTCATTGGCATCTCTAATAAAGGAGTGGTCCTTTTCCTTTCCATGTATAATTGATCCTTTCTCTTATCTTCTTCAGAAAATTCTCTCTATGATGCCCCCTCTTCAATCTTTTGTTTCCTCTCTATGTATTTGTTTCTTCACTACTGCAAACAAATATGACCAAGCCAATCCCATACAAAAAAAAAATAACCTTTCCCCCAACTAGATCCAACCATCTCTGCTAGCCATGGTCCCACACTTCTCCTCCCATTCTGTGCTAAACTTGAAAATTTTACCATTTCCTGTTCCCATTTCTATCATTTTCCAAATACTCTGTCATCGACCTTCTAACCTCATCAGCTAAAACTGTTTTCTTCAAAGCTATCAATGAACTCAATTATTAAATTCAATGACCTTTTCTTAATGCTCATCCTCTCTGACCAATCCATTTCATTCTTCTCTGCTGGACCATTGGCTGAGTTATGCTCACTAACTGACGTTATATCACAAGACCCTCATGTGTTCCATTATCATCTTTTTGCAGATAATTTCCAGATTTATATATCTAGCCCTAGTCTTCTGAGCTCATTTCACTTCACAAATTGTCTTTTCAGAATTTAGAACTGGATATCTCATCTCACAAATTCATCATACACAAAACAGAATCATCTTTTCTCCCAAATTCTTGCCTCTTCTAAATTTCCCTTTTCCTATTAAGGGAACCACCATTCTTTCAGTCACTGTGATTCACTTTCACTGATCCTCATAGCCAATCAATCAGTATCAAAGACTGTTGATCCTGTCTTCACAATGGGTCTTGTATACCCCCTTGTCTTTTGCCTTGACTATTGTAATAACTTATTCATTGATTTCACTTCCTTAAATCTCCCACCACTTCAATCCATCATCCATATAGCTGCCAAAGTGATTTTCCTAAAGTCATTTCACCACCTCAATGAAAGCTCTAGTATATCTTGAAATCCAGGATGAAATATAAATTTCTATGTTTGTCATTGAAAACTATTTAAGAACTGTTCCCTTCTTTCCTTACGATGTTCTTACGTATTATTCCCCTCCACACACTCTACGATATACTTAGCTACTTACTATTCCTAATACAATATGCTTCATCTTCCATCCTTCTGCCTTTATATTGGCTATCCCTCATGACTAGAATGCTCTCTCTTTTCATCTCTGTCTCTTCAACTCTCTGGCTTCCTTTAACATCCAGCTCAGGCAACACCTTTAGGAGGTCTTTCCAAGTTCAACCAGCTGCTAATACCTTCCCTCAAAGGTTACCTTCTATCTATCTATCTATCTATCTATCTATCTATCTATCTATCTATCTATCTATCCATCATATAGCTACATATGTATATGCTATCTTCCATGTTAGAATATAAGCTTCTTGAGTTTTCATCATTTCTTTTTGTGTCCCTGGCACAGTGCTGTTACATAGTAAGTGTTTAATAAATACTTATTGATTGATTGATATATATTTTTCTCTACTCAATAAGGTGATAGCAAATGTCTACGCCATATATATTTTTATACTCCCAGTGTTTATCACACATAATTGGTGTCTAATACATGTTTATTGAATTGAACCTGTGAACCCATCAATCAGAATATCTTATCAGGTGGCCTCCCTCAAAGAGCAGAAAGGAGAAATGTAAAGTGTACATTTTCATACTTCTTTAGAAAGGACAGACATGGATTGTACATCTTTTGAATCTACTGATGAGTAATGTGAAAATATGGACATCTAGGTAAACCTGCAAGAATGTAGGCCAATAGAGAGAAATCTCACAGGCCAATAGGGAGAGAGCTCTTTTCCTCCTACCTCAAACATAAAATTTACCTAGGCAGGTGACAATCCAACCTAGTCTTATGTGTAAGTAGTATAAACATTGCTAACAAATGATGACTAGTAGAATGTGAACATTCTTGACATATATTCTGATCATTCATTTATTTGTACATAATATTTTAAATTATGCCCACTATTTCATATTATTTTATTCAGAGATGCAGAGTCTGTATATTTTTGCCCATTCTATCCACAGCAATTTAAGTTTTCCATGTGGTTCTATGTTAAGATTACCTTTAAATATGAAAGGTCTCTATTTCTCATGTGGGTATAGAAATCTATGGGGAAAAAAAAGTAATGTCATTTTGGCAGTATATCACCCTGAATCAGAAACTAAAGCATGCAAACTGAAATTGATTTGTAACAGGTACCTTATTAGAAGCAAACATCAAGAAAACTAGAATCAATGTTGAAACAAAAATTTGTCTTGTAAGCAATCCTGAGTGAAATGTGTTGACACAGCATCACAGTCTGTAGCCCCATTTTTGCATGCTTTTCAAAGCACAGCCCTCTCCGGCTGAGAGAGATGAATAATTGACTGATCACTGCATAATTCAACATAGTGTTGTAAAAATTCAAGGTCTAGCAAATTTGAAGCTTTTCTTCTTTATTGAGACTGAGGTTAAAGTTTCAATCAACCTTGAAGAAACATTTAAATAGCACAAGGATGTATGATTTATTAAAGGGTGTATTATTCTTTCTTATATCCCCTCCTCCTTTATTAAGCTACCTCAGATAATGTGTTTAGGAAACCAAAAGTCTATGCACCAGGTAGGTACAAAGAAGAATGTGTTGAATAGCAACAGTTTTACTTAAAAATGATATTCTTATTAGGGTGCCCTGAGCCACTATGATTGTGAGTAATTCAGAGAACCATGAGAAGACTTGAGTGAACTGATGCGGAAAGAAGTAAGAAGAACCAGAACAGTATATATAGTACTACAATGATACAAATGAAAACAGTATTAAATGACAACTGAATTCAGACGAATTGCAATGAATGAATTCATCCAAAAGCACTGATTAAATGCTTGTTATTTATCAAGCATTGTACTAAGCAGGCACTAGGGATACAATAACATGCAGGTCAATTCTGCCCTTGAAAAACTTACCTTCTAATGGAGAAGACAATGGGGAAGACAATACATGGAGTCTGAAGGGGTATGTTGTGTCCTGGGAGGTCAAAACTAACCAATAAGAGTTCAGAATCTCAGGGTCAGGATCCAAGTTCAAGTGAAATAAGAATAGATGGAGTTAAGGCTACAAGGTTTGGAAATCTTTAGGATGTACATAATTGCCTGTGTTCTGGGCAAGATAAGACAATGATCATTCTTGGCTATGAAGAAAACCTGTATTGTGGTTCCTTTGCAGTATGAGTTCATATTGTTACTTCAAATATTCTCAATTTCATTCAAAGTAGCCTGGAACTGATCCTTATGTGTAACATCCCTATCTTTATGCCTTTGTATAGTTTTCCCCTTTGCCTGGAATATACTCCCTCTTCAATTCAGCCTTCTACTGTACTTTACATTCTTCAAAATAAAGGTTACTTGACAAATTTTACCTGAAACCTTTCTACCTTTAATTTAAACTTGATTCTACACATTTATGTCCTCAGTACAATATACATTTCTTTTTTTATTTTTTTAATTTTTTTCCTAGACCAAACTCTTCCCAATGCCTTCCTTCATTTGTTTTTTACATTCCTACTCAATGTATTTTCACATTAGTGATGTTGTAAGTAAAAATTAAAACCAATAGGAGGAGCCATCAGAAAGAGGAAACAAAACTCAACAGAAGAGGAAAAAATAGCAATTCAACTTCCATAGTTCTTTCTTTGGATGTAGATAGCATTTTCCATCATGGGGCCTCTGGAGATGTCTTAGATCATTGTATTGCTGGAAGGGTTAAGTTTATCAATATTAGTCATTGCACAACGTGACTGTTACTGTGTACAATGTTGCCTTGGTTCTGCTTACTTCAGTCAGCGTCAGTACATACAAGTCTTTCCAGGTTTTTCTGAAGTCAGCCTGTTCATCATTTCTTATAGCACAATAGTATTCCATTACATTCATATTCCACAACTTGTTCAGCCATTCCCCAGTTGATGGGCATCCTCTCAATTTCCAATTCTTTGCCACCACAAAAAGAGCTGCTATAAATATTTTTGTACATGTGGGTCCTTTTCCCTTTTGTATGATCTCTTTGGGATATAGCCCTAGAAGTGCTATTGCTGGATCAAAGGGTGTGCACATTTTTATAGCCTTTTGGGCATAGTTCCAAATTGTTCTGCACAATATACATTTCTTGAGGGCAGATACATTTTCAGTTTTTGCCTTTTTACCCTCAGTATCTAGCACAGTGTCTTTTAAATAGCAGCTAAATTTAATGACCAAAGAGGGAAAAGGAACAGGCAATTATTAAGCACTTATTCTGTGCCAGACACTTTACAAATATGTCATTAGATCTTCACAACAATTCTGGAAGTAAGGCACTATAATTACCAACATTTTACAGTTGAGAAAATTGAGGCAGATAAAGGTAAAGCGACTTACCCAAGGCCATATATCTAGTATGTCTGAGGCTAGATTTGAACTTACAGCTTCCTGATTCCAGGCCCATAGCTCTATCCACTGTGCCACCTAGACACTTCTAAATTTTCTTCTTAGTGCAGAGTTGGATGATATAGGAGCAGAATATTATATGTTATGCCAGGTGAAGTCATCCCGCAGTAATCTTGCTTAGCTATTTTTCTCTGATACAAGAGAAGTGCTATACGAAGAGCTTTATAATTATTATCTCATTAGGTCCTCATGACAACTCTGGGCAGTAGATGCTATAATTATCCCCATTTTAAAATGAAGAAATAGAGGCAAACAGAGAATGAGAATTGCTCAGAATCACAAAGCTAGGAAGTGAATGATGCTGGATTTGAACTCAGGTCTTCCTGACTCCAGAACCAGTGCTCTGTCTACTGAAACACCTAGCTACCCTAATACGGAAGTAACAGTATTATGTCATGCCTATAATAGACATATTTTCACTCCGCTTCTATGTTCATATAAGGGAGCTTTAAACAGTTCAGGTGGGGGAAAGGAAAGGAAATAAAAATTTATTAAATACATATTTTTTCTTAGAAACTGTGCTAGATGATTTACCAATATAATCTCACTTGATCTTCGCAACAACCCTCTCAGGTGAGTGCTATTATGATACCAATTTTGTAGTTGAGAAAACCAAGGCAGGAAAACAAAGACTAAGTGACTTGCCTGGGGTCATATCTAGTACACATCTGAGGCTGAATTGAATTCAAGTCTTCTTGACTTTAGGCCCACGGCCGTATCCATTGTGCCATCTACTTGCCTGTAGATGAACAGGGGCCAAATATTCCTACTTTTAATACAGGTGATTTCTTTGAGTTGACTCCTAGGGTGACGCCAGGTCATTGTAGGGAGTATAATTACATGGCCTCTCTTAAATTCAGTTGTTAATATGAATGAATGAAGGAATTGCACAGTTAAGATCCAATTTTATATTTCTATATAATGATAAACTGATATCCAGGCTAGAAATCTCCCAAGAATGAAGTTTTTCCCCAAACATTTTATCAGGTAAATGATTTCAGTGTGGAAAAAAATATTGCTCACTTAGAATCATGATTTAGATCTGGAAGGAATATTAGATGGCATGTGGCCCAACCCATTTATTTTATAGATAAGGGAATCATATAATGAAGTTTAAGTAACTTAACCATGGTCACACAATGGAAAAGTTAGTTTGGACATAAGTGCTCTGCCTCCCAATCCAGTGTTGTTTTTACTACCCTGCCTCTAGCTATTCCACCTGAAAGCATTTATCAGTCAGTTTATGTTGGCCAACATAGTGTTGCACACAGGTGGATCAGAAAAGAGGGTCAGGGTAGATCATCACAAATCCTTTAGCACTATTTGAAAATATAAAATCATCTACCCTGATAATTTTATTATTACATATGTGGAATGCATTATTATGTCCTTTATTTTATTTTTATTTATATATGATATTAATTTTATTTATATATTTATATTATATTTATTTATGTGTTTCATTATATATTTTATCATTATGTTTGCGGAATTCATTCTTATTAACTTGGGGGTAAGAACTGGGCATGTGATAGCATTATTAGAGACAGCTGATAGAGTTCTGGGCCTGGAGTCAGAAAGAAATTCAAATCCAGTCTCAGACACTTACTGCTGCAAGGAACTTAATCTCTGTTTGCCTCAATTTCTTCAACTATAAAATCAGGATAAAAATAGCATCTGCCTTTCAGGGTTGCTGTGAGGATCGAATGAGATATTTGTAAAGTGCTTTGCAAACCTTAAAGTATTTTTAAATGCTAGTTATTGCTATTGTCATGATTTTGTTTAAAATTCTACCTCTTCAATATCTCTTCCATATATCTCATTTTCATTCATATCGTTATCACTCTTGTTCAGGTCCTTATTATTTCCTACCTGGACTCTTGACATTGCCTCCTAACTGGTCTCTCTGTTTCCATTCTCTTTCTTCTCTAATACATCCTCCACACAGCTGGCAAATTTACTTTCATAAGGCACTTATATAACTATATCAAACGATCTCTCAAGAAAGTTCAGTGGCTCCTTAATATCCCCAGTTTAAAATATGAACCTGCAGCATTTAATGCCCTTAACCACACAACTTTCTGGACTAACTCACATACTTCATGTTCAGCAAAAGTCTCCCACTTACTAATCCCCATACATGATATTCCATTTCCTACATACCTACGTTTGCATATGCTACCCACTGTGCCTTGAATGTATTGCTTATTCATCTGTGCCTCTTGGAATCATTAATTTCATGCAAGCTTTAGCTCCAGTGCAACATGATGTCTTTCCTGGTCCACCCCTGTCCAGCCTCACTCTCACTGGCAGAAACAGTTACTTTGGTTTGATGTATATGCATACATATTTATAATCTATGCATATTGTACATATGTAAGTATATGCATATTATACTTATATAAATATGTACATATTTATATAAATATGTATACATTATTGGCAGCTAGGTGGCATTGTGGATAGAGTGCTGAGTCTGGTGTCAGGAAGACTCATCTTCCTCAGTTCAAATCTGGCCTCAGACACATTACCTATGTGCTCCTGAGCAAGTTATTTAATTCTATTTGCCTTAGTTTCCTCATCTATAAAATGACCTGGAGAAGGAAATGGCAAACTAGCTCAGTATCTTTTCCAAGAAAACCTCAAATGGGATCACAAAGAGTTGGACATGACTGAAAAAGACTGAACAACAAATGTATATTTTTTTTGCATACATACATATAGTATTATGTCATACATATTGTATATACTAACACTAATGCATATGTATGATAATATTATATATATAGTATCATACATACAATATTATACATAGGTGCATATATGAGTATATATACATATACACATATTTACTTATCTTTGTACAGGTTTTCTTCAATAGAATATCATCTCCTAAAGGGCTGGGAATATTTTATTTGGCATCGTCAGTGTCTAGTATAGTGCTTGTTATCTAGTAAGTGGTTAGTGAACACTTGTTGAGTTTAATTGAATCAAACCAACAGTGGTTTCCTAGAGGAACATAGAAGGGTGAGCTAAATGACAAGAATGCTTCAAAGTGTGTTTATTTTATCATAGCACTATAATTGTAAATGATAAGCCTTACCTCAATCCCAAATTAAATGTCCATTTATGGTTTTCCAAGGTGCCTCATTTTTAGGTTTTTCTTTTTCTTTAACATTTCTACTTCATTAAATTCATTCATAGGGTTCATTTGTATGTTTATTTCTTGTCAAAATACATGAGGAAGGGTAGCTAGGTGGTGCAGTGGATAGAGCACTGGATTTGGAATCAGGAGGACCTTAGTTCAAATCTGGCCTCAGACACTTGACACTTACTAGCTGTGTGACTCTGGGCAAGTCACTTAACCCCATTGCCTAGCAAAAGAACAAAACAAACAAGCAAAAAAATACACGGGGAGAATTAAAAAAGATGGGGCAAGATTTTTCACTTAGAGATCTTGGGAAAAAAGATTATTACACTCCATACATCTTCATATATTATTCCTCTGTCATTATCCTTATTAGATATGAACTTTCTCAAGTATCTAATAATTTCCTTACATATCCCTTGGGAATACCTTTTTCTGAGGTAGAAAAAAATGATATATATAAATAAATACTCTATATCCCAAAGGACTGAGGATATAAAATAAATGATGTAGCTTAATCTAAACTTTGCCATACTATTGCCAGTTTTCAATTTTGTTCGTATCAATTGACTTTGGAAGAGAGGATTATAGAATCTCAGAGAGGAAAAGCATCTAAGAGGTCAATGAGTCCAACTTGTATCATTCCCAGGAGTTACTTTTAGACAATCCTGAAAAATAGTCACATGGCTTCTCCTTGCTTTCAGTAATGAGGAATTTCTTAATTACCTAGATCTTGTTAATTCCCATTCAGCTCTAAGACAGTTCATATTCCCAAATAATGTGAGCACAAGGAATAAAGTTAAGTGTAACTTGTGTTAGAACATTTTCTGTGCATATCTTTCCATGTATGTACAATGTAAAGGAAAAGAGTACAATGATGATATCAACTCTTTTACTTGAAAGCAGAGATTCTTAACCTTTTTATATCATGGGCCCATTTGACAGTCTAGTGAAGCCTATGAACCCCTTCTCATAATAAAATACATAGGATTACAAAGGAAAAACCAATTGTATTTTTAAAAAGTTATCAAAATATTTTAAAAGTTCACAGATACCAGATGAAGAAATCCTGCTCTAAAGGACTTCAGTGTTGGCAACGGTACTAAACTTTCTAGGATCCCATAGATGTCATAGGTTTAGTTAATAAGATATGCAGGCTACTTACTTCTAAGAGATACAAATTTATTTGATTTCCTCTAATACACATTTTCATTTTGTTCTATTCATTATTTGTATAACATATAAGTGCTCTTGATATACTGAAGTTACTTGAATGGCAAAGAAACATGAAACAATTCATCATGTAGGGGATATATTTGATACTGTAATGAAATTTAATCTTTTAAAGTTTAATTAGAACTGGGACCAGTTAATTGGAAAAGGTTTTCTGATCAGAGCATTTTTAGAGTGGAAAAAGCATTATACTTCCATAAAAATTAGCATCTTTGTCTTTAAGTATTTTGCACATACCCCACCGAACATTATCAGTTGGTTCTGTAAACAGATTTGGTGAAATGACATTATTAGGGAACAGTTAATTTCACCAGAATAATGTTGTAAATAGTTGACTGGCCAAATAATGCTACATTGTGACTTCAGAGTAGAGGAGTGGAGTTTGTTTATAAAATTTTTAACAATATTATTTTAGAACATATTGGTCAAGGCATTCATAAGTAAAATGTGTCTGAGTAATGCTACACTAAAGGTTTTTAATCTGAGCTCTTTGAACACACACACACACACAGACACACATATACATATATAAAAATATATATATACACACACACATACTATATATACACACACATACTATATATACACACACATACTATATATATACACACACACACACACCACACACATATATATATACACACACATACTATACACACACACATTATATATATATATATATATATATAAAACTATATTTCAACTCAACTGGTTTCTTTGTGTATTTATAACCATTATTCTGGGAAAAGGTCCATGGACTTCACCAGATTGCCAAAGAGGCTAATGATAAAAAAAAAATGTTAACTACATCTTCCTTAGACTATATGTTCTCTTTGCCCTTAAAACAATCTGAAAAGTGACTTCAATCCCATCACTATACTTATTATGTTAAGATAAAACCATTTGCACTTGCTTCTGTGAATGCCAGGGCTAATGCTGCTACCTTAAAATATATAGATTTATATTTTTTTTTCCCCTAGGAAAGCATTTCAGTTCTTCTGGAAAGAAATACTGCCTTTCCTCTATCACACCAGAGGTAATTGCATGGTTGCAAAAAGTGCTTCTCCTGCTAAAACTAGTACAAGGCATGTGACCATTGTAATTTAGTGCATGCTCCTTCCCTTTGTAAGAGGTAATTCTGTATGAGATGACTGTAATAGATACAGTATGCTGTGATGTACTATAGAATAATGGTGTGTAATACAGCATTGTATGGATGTCGACCATAGAATGACAGGCCCGGGCCAAACAACTTAGAAAGATCAATTTGATTTATACAAAAGGGTTGATGCATACCAAGGCACATGAACACCATGAAAACCGTTTAGTCTTACATGCAGTGATGGAGACCTGGAAAATAGTCATTTTCCCTCCATTTCTCCTTACTGTTCGATATTGGTTGAGTGTCATATAGTGTTAGGAAATAAACTGTCGACCTGCCCTGGTGTTGCTCATTGGCAAGAGCCACTGCTGCTTGGAGACAGTTGTCAAAGTGTCTAGGGAATGAACACAGAATCACAATCAGTGCAAAAATTGATGTGGACCAAGCCATTTCCTCCATTGCTTTGCTAATAATAATGTCTCATTTTTTAGTGCTTCACACATTTCCAAGCACGTTCATATTCATGATCTAATTTGATCCTGACAATAATCCTATGATGGAAGAAAGGCATATTCAATTTTGTCAATTTTATAGGGGGAGAAACAGAAAGATTCAGAGGTTAGGAGACTTGCCTAAGGTCATTCAGCAAGTCTATGGTGCTACTGGGACTGGGACTTAGATCTATTATAATGGAATGTTGAGAATATAACGTGGTCGTATTGGAAAACAAAATCATTCTTCTCTGCACTGTCTGCTCAAGTAAACACCTAGGAAATGGCAAGATCGTGTTTCAGATATGTCAGTGATTCAGAAATGTTACATCCATGGAATAAAGTCCATCATTATGTCAGCAGAGTCAGTCATCTTGCACAAATGGAGGATGTTAGCATCCTGGAAAGAATTTTCTGTGACCAGTTCTGTGATGCAAAGAAAGCTATTAGACATCCTACTAAATTATATAAAGGTTCTCTAAAGGCTAATTTAAGGGAATGTGGCATCTGGCCTCAAGCATGGGAGTCAGTAGCCATAATGAGTTCCACCTGGAACAAAGACAACATACTGCTGGTCTATTTGAGGAGCATCATATGGCCCTAGCAGTGACAAAGAAAGAACACTGTGAAGTAGGTGCTGTGATAATGGCATGGTTTCCATTTAACATCTGTGGGCAGCTTCATGGCTGACAGATCAGTCTATATTCTTTCACCTGAACAGGCAACCAAGGGATTCTTTGATAGATGGGTCACTATATAGATAGTCTTCTTGAAGATGATGATTGGAGATTGGAAGAGGGAGTTGTGTTAAAGCTGAAGGTGGAGTTGCTATCCAATTGACATGGTAAGATTTGTTACATTTTTCATTAGTTAAAGGTAACAATTAGATAAATTTCACAGAAATTCCTAAAGCATGGGATCATTTGCATATTATTTCTTGGGACTCTAGTAAGCTCCCATGAAACCAGAAAAGGATTCCCTCTGATCCTAACAAGATTCTGAAAGAGTAGATTCCAAGGAACATTGTGAAAAACTCACCTAGAAATTCTAGATATGAATGTCCTATCAGGTACGTTACCACTGGCTCCTGTGATCTTCAGACACATGAGCCAATAGTAATGACTCTACAGTTTGGTCTTGCTCAAGACACTACCATTGCCCGAAGTGTTTAATGGAAGAGGGGATATGATGTGATTAATGTTCCTCTCCCTAATCCAACTTTAAGTAAAATGACTAGAAGGATGTTACACAGCTAGCTCAGAGGCTAAACTGGGACAACAAGCTGGATCTTGAATATGTTTCTTTTGTGTGTGTGTGCACAAAACGCTAATGGACAAATCTGCACATTCTCTGTTTCTTTCAAAAAAAATGGTCACAAACCAATGAAAACATTAAAGCATACGTCTAATGACATGGTCTGATCTGTCAACATTGAGTATAATTTATGCCTTTAAGTTGTATGTTTTAATCTCCTATAGGAGTGATCAGCTGTCCAAATTTAAGATCATTGTTACCTGGCTATTTACATCAGCACCGTCCAGGTATCATGGGCTTATCTCTTTTGCTCATTTAAATCAAAGGATGCTTTTAGCCAAAGTAGAGGAGTGTAGTAGCATTCTTGCTGTGATTAATCGGAAAAATTATATGAAGTCTAGAAGATGCATCAGAATATAAGATGCATATTATGGACACCAATGACAATAATAAATGATATACATTTAAACAACCTTATTTGGAAAAAGTCCATATTGACTATATTCATCAAATCCATGATATACATTAGTTATTCAGGTACATTGCAGTTACATGAATGGGAATAGGTAATAATATTTTCATACTCAGTAATGTGCTGAGTGAATTCTGAAAATGGAGCTCTTTTACCAAATGCTTTTTTGATCCAATGCATTCATGTGAATTTTTTATAAGTATTTATGAGGGGTTCAGAAAAGCTAATTTGTGTGGAGGAGTTTTCTGCGAATCATAGCTATAGTGTAATTGCTTTGTAAATTATCTTCCTTTATTTCTTACAATAAATTTCCAACAGTTTAAATATTCTAAATAAATAACAGAGCTGTAAATAGAAGGAAGTGGAATTTTTTTCCTTGTCATCTCTTGATTTATTGCCACTGAGGAGAAACTGATCTGGTAACAAGTGAGAATTCTCTAGTGTAATACTCTAAAATCCAAATTTCCCAAGGAGAAAAAAAGTAAGGAAAATAGTAGAGCTGAAACTACAATCCCCATGCCTATAGACCTAGATATTAACAAAAGGGTTCTCTCACATCTTTTACTCAATCCAAATAACGAACCCAGAATAATACATAAAGATATGTACATGCATATGTATTTATATAATACATATGTACATACACATATGACTACATACATGTATGCAAGTATGTCTGTGCCCCACATGTACACATACCTTCCTCCACGTTGAAAAAAGTATATCTACCAGAGCTAAAGCTTGAAGAAATGCTAATTATTTAGGTAGTTAAAGAACAAACTAGATAGCTGCATGGCTTTACTATAGATTCTTGGACTGACAGAGAAGTAGTTATGACAGTTTTTACATTATCTCACTGCAGAATCAAGGCAATAGTCACAGCTGGCTCATATGTCAAAATGTGTCAGGACTTAAATGGTAAAACAGGCGTGCAACAGCAATTGGCTTTTCAATCAATAATATAATCAATATATTTCACAGATATTTTCCCATATCTAAATTACTGTGCAGAGATGAGGTAGCCTGACGGAGTGTTTATAAATCAATAAAACACACAGCTAAAGGACATCTATTCCTGTTCTTTTGCTTCAAGGTGCTGGTCGCTTTTTCTTTCCAACTCTTTCCTTATTTAAGAATGTGCTTTTGAGGAAAAACAGCCTTCTCATGAACACAAATCAGCTTACTGCTGCATTTGGAGTACGAGCTCTTTTTAAAATAATTTTGTGCTTGAGTATTCAACTAAGTGTAAGTAAGGACAGCTTTTCTAGGCTCCCATGCTTTGACTGTTAGAATTAATAAAGCTGCTTTCAAATTTCAAGTAATGTATGTTACATAAACTTCAAATAAATAACTTCTAAGCACAACATGCAGACATGCTGGTTGAAATAATAACCCAGGGGATTATTTTTTCCACATCGAACAATATTCTTGTTGGAAATTATATATTGTATTTGGGTAGATATGCCACGAATACAGAGAGAAATGCTATCCTCTACAAATATATCCCCTTCACAGAAAGACATGATGGGGGGAAAAAATCTACAATTTAATGCAAAACTCTAATACTGACATATAATCTTATTTCCATCCTGTACATCAAAACAACATGAAGGATGAGGCACAGCTTAACAAAAGCCATGGTATTCTAAGTTAAAGCTGCCATACTCTATCAACAGCTTCCATAACACAAAGTAATATTACATTTCCCACTGTCAGTGTTTCTTTAAAAATAGACTACCATATTTTGTCTTAAGACAAAAGTAAATTAAATACATGAATATCTTTATTTTATGCTTATATTGGCAAAGTAAACATTTCTCTATGGATATATAATTATTTCAATCTTTGGACAGTCATTTCTTGATGGTCATTTTTATTTTAGGCTTGAGGTAGCAATTTAAAAATGTGTTACTATCCTGAACATTCTCTTCTTCAATCAAAGTTTCTCTCTCTCTCTCTCTCTCTCTCTCTCTCTCTCTCTCTCTCTCTCTCTCTCTCTCTTCTTCCCCTTATCTTTTTCTCCCCTCTCCCCTGGTTTACTAACACACACACACACACACACACACACACACACACACACACACACACGAGTCTCTTATCTAACGACCAGCTTAGATAATTTTAAAGAGGCTCGTTGTCAGAACTGGGGTCATTACCAGTAAAACCTGGAGTGGGAATCATCTCTCCTTTTGGAGAGTGGATGACAAAATGTAATATGGATCCTTGAGTATTGGATAAGTATATGTTATATCTATAGATAGACACACATGGATATATGCATATCTTTCTCTCTAAGGAATACATATATACAAATACAAACATTATGGTCTAGAGACTTAAGGTCAACCTTGGAGTCAAGAAGACCAAGGTTCTAGTTCTACCTCTGATGCATATGAGCTGAGCTATATGACCGTAAGCAAGACATTCAACCTCTCAGTGCTCCAGTTTTGTCAATTAAACACTTTTGAAAATTATAAAAGTTAACAATCTGCATCAATGAAAGGGGTTTCTTAAACTGATAAGCACAGGTACATACATACATGCATGAATACACATGTAGGAGGATGAACCTAGGAGCACCCCCACATTTGCAATGCAGGTCTCCCAAAAAAGATGGGCTATAAAACTATAGTTAATCAGCAACTACCAGTGTGTTTACCTTTTGATAATCAGTCATAAGAAACACAATTCAAAGCAAAGACATTTAATGAAATGGCATAATAATAAGCCATTGGGATGCTGTATGAAAAATACACAAAGCATAGCATCATTGGGAAGAGTGGAAACACACAGAGTGTAGTCATGGAGAAACATATACTTAGGGAACATGAAGAAGCAGAACATGGAATGTCTCCTGTGATATTGATGAAGTATGGTGAGAACAATTTTCTGTTTTATTCCCCATTTGATATTAATTTCATTACTGGAGGATTGCTGAACAATTTTATTTCTGTTATTACTTCATTCAAGGCATCTTCTTAAGTAATTTTAACATGGGAGATAGCCCACTGGAGGAGAGAGTCATTCAGCTTGTGTTTTGTTCTAAATCAAATACATTTATGTAATCAATAGACAATAAATCCAGTGGAATATTTTATTCCCCATGCATTCTTCTGTGTCTTCCTTTGAGTCCACTAACAGATTGAAGTCACCAGGTATCAGTGTACATGTCAACAAGTTTAAAGTAACTTGTCAATTGCTTTGAAGAGTTACACTAATTCTTTGTCTTCTACAAAGGATGCTAGTGATGAACTGCACTTATATTTGTGAGACTACATGATTAGCCTATGTGCTCCAAGAACAAGCAAGGTAAAATGACCAAGGGTTGTAAGAGTAAACATGAAAGAATGTTTGCTTTTCTTTTGGGGGGCAGGGGGTTGGAAGACTTAAAAAATCTGCCAGCTGCTATAGTTCTCTCTCAGAGGACACACTGTGAGTGAATTTAGCTGTAGCTTCCTTAGGTCTTTTGGTTTCATTTAGATCAATAGTATAAATACTGATTATAGTTCATTTTCTCTAATGCAATGGTTCTTAACATTTTTGTGTCATGTATTCCTTTGGGAGTCTGTTGAAGCATATAGACCATTTTTCAGAAAAAAAAATTAAATGAATAGAATAAAATATATAGGATTACAAAGGAAACCAATCAAATTGAAAAAGTTATACCTATAAATATGTATTACTATATTTACATTGTGTGTACATGTATATGTGTGTAGGTACACACACAAAAGTTCATGGACCTCTGATTAAGAATCCCTGATCTAGTGATATATCAACTTTAATCAGTCAATCAATCAGCATTTACTAAGCACCTACTATGTGCCAAGCCCTTTGCTAAGTGCTGGTTATACAAAAACAGGCCAAAGATAGTTCCTACCATCAAAGAGGTCACAAACTGATGGAAGAGACAAGAAAACAAATGTGCACAAACAAGCTATATATAGGATAAAAAGGAAATAATTGAAATAGAGAAGACATTCTAATTAGGAAGAGATGAGGAAAGGCTTCCTGTAGACAATGAGATTTTGGTTGAAACTTGAAGAAAGTCAGGAAAACCAGGAGGCAGAGGTAAGGAAGAAGAGCATTCCAGGCATAGGGAACAGCCAGGGAAAAAAGCCCAGAACCAAGAGATAGAATGTCTTCTTTGTGGAACGGCAAGGATGCCAGGATCACTAACTTATGCAGTGTGGGGGTGAACAAGGTATGAGAAGACTAAAAATATGGGGGGCAGGTTATGAAGGAGTTTGAACATCAAATAGAGGGTTTTTTTTTTATCCTGGAGTCAATAGGGTAGAGGAGGTGAGAAGATCAGACCTACATTTCAGGAAAATCACTTTGATAGCTGAATGCAGGATGGATTGGAAGTGGGGAAAAGCTTGAGGCAGGCCAACCTACCGGCAGGCTATTGCAATAGTCCAAGCATGAGTTGATGAGGGCCTGTACTAGGTTGGTGGCAGTATCAGAGGAGAGAATGGGTGTATTTGAGAGATGTTATACAGGTGAAATCAAAAGGCTTTGGCAACACATTGGATATAAGAGGGAAAAATAGGGAGTAGCTGAGAATATCACCTAGGTTATGATTCTAGCGGACTGGGAGAATAGTGGTGTCCTTGACAATAATAGGGAACTTTGGAGGAGAAAGGGTTAAAGAGACAAGATAATGAGTTCAGTTTTTAATGTGTTAATGTTAAGATGTCTATGAGCTGCTTCAGTTCGAGATATCTGGAAAAGAAGTTGGAGATTCAAGACTGGAGGTAAACAGAGAGGTTAGGGCTCTTGATAGATTTGAACAGGTAGATTTGAAAATTATTGGCATAGAGATGATAATTAAATCCATGGGAGCTGATGAGATGTAAAGTAGTATAGAGGGAGAAAAAAATGTAGGCCCAGTACAGAGCTGTGAGGGACACCTATAGCTGGAGGGAATGACCTGGGTGTAATCCAGCAGAGGAGACTGAGAAAGAGTTATCTGACAGGAGGAGAACCAGTAGAGAATAAAGTCCCAAAAACTTAGAGAGGAGTGTGACAAAGAGAAGAGGATGATTAATGCATAAAAAGGTTTTAAAGAGATCAAGATGAATAAGAAATTGAGAAAAGACCATTTGATTTGGGTATCAAAAGATTATTGATATCTTTGGAACCTTTGGAGGGAGAAATTTCAGTGGAATAATGAGGTCAGAACCCAGATTATGAGAGAGGGAGAGAAGAAGAAGAAGAAGAAGAAGAAGAAGAAGAAGAAGAAGAAGAAGAAGAAAAGAAGAAGAAGAAGAAGAAGAGAAGAAGTAGTGAAGAAGTGAAGGCACCAGTTCTAGATAGCCTTCTCTAGGTTTTTAGTCACAAAGGGCAGAAAAGATAAAGAATTATAGTGTGGATGAAAGGATCAAGTAAGGGTTTTTGAGGATGGGAAAGACTTGAGTAGGTTTGTAGGTAATATAAAAAGAATTGGTAGATAGGGACAGAATGAATATAAGTGATAGACTAGGAATGATAGAGGGAGGAATCTGTTGGAAGAGACAAAATGGAATGGAACTGCTTGTACAAGAAGAGACAGGTTTACCTTGGTAAGGAGTAATATGTCTTCTCTTCATGTGAGATGGTGATGAAACAGGGGATAATGGCAGCAAGCATGTGAGTGATATGGCATAAGGAAGAGTGACGAAGATGAAGCTCATGGTGAACAGTCTCATTTTGCTATAAAATATGAGTATCTAATACAGTAGAAGGAAGTAGAACTATGAGAGGTTTGAGGAAGGATCAAAAGAGCTTCTGCGGAGAGTGAGACAGTGAGTAGATAAGGGAGACACAGGATTGCCTAATAGCAGTAAGGACCCAGTTGAGGATGTATATCGTCAATTTGTGGACCCATCCAGAATGGTTGCATTCTTACCTTGTATCTTATAAGATACAAGAAAGGAAAATTCTTTAATTGACAGTCATAAGAACAATCAATGCCTGGAGTCTTTGGTCACTGGGACGCCCTCTGCAGCAGTTGTGGGAACACACCCTAAGAAGCTCATGCATCACCCTGATGATACTCCAGGGACATCTGCAGGCAATGGACTTGGAAGTTGATGCTATTGAACTTTCTCATTCTGGAGTGAAAGGAGCTGTGGTAAAACTTGAAAACTGGGACATAAATTAAGGTAGAATCAAAATGAGCTGAATTACACACACACACACACACACATATACATATACATATATGTGTGTATGTGTGTGTGTGTGTGTGTGTGTGTAAAAGACACTGTTTACTGCAGTTATTCAGGAACTGCTTTTAATTTGCATTAAGGGCTGATTTCAGAAACAAACCAGTAACTGTAAAAAGGGAAAAAAAGGAACAAGCAATGTGTGATATACTGAGGGCCTAGAATAAATGTAACTTTCTTTGTCAACATTCCTTTTTAGGTTTTTGTGAGAAATGATTTTTGTTTTGACTGTGTGGAGATGTTTCTGTTCTTTGAAACTGCTGATTAATAGTATTAATAGCATTACAACTTGATTTAATGCTTATTTGGTGTGCCATATCATTTTCTGGCCCCAAAATATTTGCAAATTATTTACAAATCTGTTTTATCATTCTAGAGTATTGCATAGTTGGGAATTAGTATTAGAGGAACAATATAAACATGTGACTCATGTACTTAGAAATAGATATATCACTCCCTGCTTAAGAATTTGTTTTTGTTTTTGTTTTTTCTAAGATGAAATACAATGTGGATTCTATGTGGATTCTAAAGCCCTTCACATTCTGGCTCCAGACTACCTTTCCAGGCTTACTGTACATCATTTTCATTGATGAATTCTATGGTCCAGCCCAAATGACCTAGTTATTATTCCCTGCACTTGTCATTCTATCTCCAGGCTCCACACCTTTTGTACAGGATCTCTCTCATGGAAGAGGATGGATGTTCTCAGTAAAGAATATTTGTAGCATGGAATCATTTATGCACAGAAAAGAGGTGACCTTTCCAGGTAAACTTTTTAGGTGAAATCTATTGATGTCATTGCCACTAAGCATGTCTTTCTTGATTTGGTGACTTTGTGCTAAACTTCTCTTTAAGGTATTCTCTTGGGCAGTAAAATGAAACAGGGAGGGAGGGAACATATCCATTGCCTCTCAGATATTCCTTTTTTTTTATTTTGAGGAGCTAAGAAAAAAGTGAGATACCATTCAATCAAACTTTCTAATTTTATAGATAAGAAAATTAATCCCAGAAAGAGGAAGTAAACTGAAGTCACACACTAGCTCTGTGGCAAACTTCAGAAGAAAACAGATCTTGTATTCTTTGCGCAGTATCATTCTGCCTTTGAAAATGAGATATCAGTAGACTTTTCAGGTGGCTTTGGAAGGGGTAAGAAGGCAACAGCAAAGAGAAGTTTATTTTCTCAGCCACAGTTGCTGATCTACTTACTTACCAAAGACCACCCACAAAACAGCTATCTCATTTCTCAGAGAATTAAGAGATCTGAATGGGAGTTTGAAGCAATCATTGGCCTTCTTGTAATATTAGGTGACAAATAACCATTCTTTATGCTGCATGTGTAAGATAGTAAATAAAGTTAATGTTGTTCCCTCAGAGACTCTATTTCTTAGAAGTATTCAAACATCAAACAATTCTAAAGAAGTTTGAAACAGATGATGATGGTAGGGAGGCCACAAAAATCTGTAACAAACAATATGTTTTTTGTATTTTTTTTAACATTCCTCCTAAGTCAATACAGTAAACCAGTGGATGCAAGGTAAAATGTTAACAAAGTAATTATTTGTGTTGCCTGTGGAATATCCAGCCACATAGATAAAACCGTGACTATATCCTTAAAATATTTGACAGTTTTGAATGGAGAAACATGGAAAAGATTTCAAAAATGGAATGTGGAGAGAATAGAAGAGATAGGTAGCTTTCTTTATATATGCAATTTTTGGAAGAAATAATCCCCCCTCCCCAATGAGTTGAATTGAACAGTGACAGTGAAAATGGAAAATAGCTTTAAGTAAGCACTGTTTCCTTAAAGAATAGGAACTTTACTTACTACATTGTTAAAAGATTTTTTCAGAGAAGAACTTTTTCATTAAATGTTTGCATTTTTAATTAAATTCAATGACCTTTTTATCTGGGAGGATCCTTAGAGTAAAATAAAAAGAATACCAGATATGGAATTATGGACATGAGTTCCAGTTCTGACTCTTTAGTGTGTGAACTTGGGTCATTTGAGTAACTTTTCTGGGCCTCAGTTCCCTCACTTGTAAAATGAGGGAAGAGTGTTTGAGTTCCTTCTAGCTTTAAATCTATAAATATCCATTTCTGAGCAAAGCAAGATGAGTGGACTTCAAACTGCCTTGGAGGTTAAAATGTTATGCAAATTTTAAAGAAGGTTTATTTCCCTTCTCTGTAGAAGTGGGGAGGTATATTTTTATTAAAGCTATATTGATGTTTTATTTTTACATTGTAAACACTTACAGATTACCCTCAATCAATGAGTGTTTTACTTTACACAGTAAAACATGTAACTAAAACTAATAATAGTTGTCATTATTATTATTTGTTGTTATTGTTATTATTTACATTCAGAACAACCATTCACAGCATTGTAGGTGCGCATACACTACTTTATTGAATCCTAAATTCTTGGAATTCAATACAGTTCAAAATTAACTTGGTAGCATGTAAGAGAGCAGTGTCCAGGATGGAGATTCTGAAAAGGGTGAGTGAGAATTTTTTCCTGCCTAGTGAACTGTCCCAAATGAGAGACTATGGGGAAAGATTCTGCTCCAACAAAACCAGGAGATAGGGGCTTTCCTTTGTATGCAGTAGAATTCAATTCCACATAGAATTAAAAATGTGAGGAAAGGATTTTGATTACAAAAAAATAGTTCATCTTAATAACAAGGCGTCTTCCTTTTTGGTCCCTCACTCAAATGCCATTCAAGCATAGCTTCTACAGGAAAAAAAAAAGGAAAAAAAGAATGAAAGGCAGATTTTTTGATAGTATCTCAATTAATTAGACCTCAAATGAAGCCTCTGCTTTCCAGAATCTTAGGCATTCATTTCAAGATGAAAGAAATAGAATATACAAAAAATAAACTCATATGAAGTGGGGACAGGAAAACAAAACAAAACACTTGGAGGTCCCCCTCTTCAATATACATACAATGCAGTCTCCTAAACCTTTTGTATCTATCTTTATAGTGTTAGATAAGAACTGATTTGTAGAATATTAACCTGAGCTCTACAAATTCATAAATAGAAGAATAACTTGTGACCAGGATAAATTTGAAAAGATTTTTCACAAGAATGAAAATGGAATTTTCTTTTTTGTTATTTGAGTAAATAAAATGATCTCATTAACAGGAGCATTCTATTTAGTGGTGAATTTAGTTAAATGAGGTTTTATTGTATTTATAACACTTGTGATTTAATGTCTTTTACCTTTTGTAATCAATTTCTTTGTATATAGACCCTGCATTATTAGAAGACAATTGGGAGATAATGGAAGTATTACCTTTGATATTCATAAATTTATACAATAAACTCCCCCATAAGAAGATAAGAATTTTTGGATGTTTTCAATTCATTCACAATGAATTCTAAATTTTAAAACACTTAGAAATATTTTTTACATTGTTTTAAACTTCTGTCATTGAATAAGGTAGGACAGAAGAAAGAAGGATATATTTTGAGTCAGAGCCCTGGGTTTGAATCCTGCTTTTATTAGTTACTGCCTTTGTGACCTTAGGTAAGTTACTTAATTTCTCTAAGACACAGTTTTTGTTTTTAGTTTAGTTGTTTTTTTATTCTAATCTGGAAAATGAGAGGGTCAGAATAGTCATTCTGGAGCTCATTTTCCTCAAGTATAACCTGAGGGGTTGGATTAGATAATTAAAAATCTACAATCTTATGAACCACTTGTTCAGTTTTGTAGTTGGGATACTTATTTAAATATGAATTAGATCACTTACGTTTGTGCCAACTCTGGTTTTTGATTCTATGAGTGCCTAGAAAGACGTTATTTGATGTTGAATGACTTTCCTTAATGAGTTAATTTCCTTAGTCAGTGGAGAATTTTGTTCCCCCCAAAACTATTTCTTCTATCTCTAGCTCAACACCAAAATAAATGATGGATTTTAAATTATTTTAAATGCTAAATAAATCATTATTATTATTTACATACGTTCTATAATACTCCATGCCATTAGTCTCTGGATGGATATTCATTGTGGTATTCTTGCTAAAATGGAAAGCATATTACTAATATGGTGGTGAAGAGTCAAATGTACACACATATACATACTTCACCTCTTCTAATTACAGCGAAGGCAATTCTGGAGCTCATTTGTTTGGACATTGTCCTTGTGATAAAAAGGGTACTAAAAACTTGACTTTGGCCATGAAATTTGTTCCACCCTCCTAAAGAAACCTCACTAACCTGTAAAGGGATTTTAACAACATGTCTTTCAAAGTCAAACAATGCAATCCTTATAAAGAGAAGGACACATTGACTGGTAATGAGGTGTGAGAAGTTTCAAATGGCTTGATGTGGGACCAAGGTTAATATAATTATGGACCACAAACCCCAAGAAATCACTCACTCTCTTAAGTCTGAACTACCAGCCTGCAATAAAAGGTGGTCTTTCAGTCTTCGGTGCACTGATTTAAAATGATCTATTGATTTGAACCAAAGAAAGATGAATATACTGAAGTACTGAGTCTGCTTCCAAGTGATAATGAGCAGAACCTAAGGAATGTAGCTGAGGAATACGGAGTCTTCTTTACACAAAAGACTGTGGTAAAAGCAGTGACTTTAAAGAATAATGAGGAAGATTCTAAGAGGAATGTCATTCTCCTGGTCCTGAGAAAATGCATTGAAAGGGTGTCAGGGGCTGCAGAGAAGAATCATACCAGTGAATAAAAGACGGGATCTTTACACTTAGGGATGCTAAAGAAGAGAGGCACAAAAATTCCCACAACTTGCAGAACTGCTGAACCCTTGATCCCTAGTAAAGATTACACCAAACACAGGGCTAAAGAAAAACTAAACAAATGTAGCAGTGAAAGGAATGGGGCCCATTGAATCCTTTAAATACACACACAGTGTCATGTATGTTCTGCTCAAGATGCAATATTCCTGAGGTATATAATTTAATGACCTAGGTACCTAGTCTGTTTTTGATTACTCATATATGTGGATATGGGAAGGGAAGGTACTTTTAGTTTGGGGCGGGGGAGAGGGGGTAGGAGATGTTTTTCCTAATGAAATCTACATGAGGAAGACTGTGGAGATTGAAATAGTAAATGCAAATAGAATGGCTTTTTCTCATTGATAAATGTATTTCAAAAGTCCTCTGTATGTGAAATTAATGGGAGATTTGTTAGGACAACTTCAAATGCCTTTCTCTTCTACCCTGTCTACATGCATCTCTCTTTCATTATATTTAAATATTTAACTAATCAGTGTAGCTGCCATCAGGGGTCTTGGTGGCACTTGCTGGCAACAATGACTAATTTTCAGTGGCTTTTAAATATTGAGAATATAAGAGGATGACAAGGTAGCTGAAGAGGAAGGTCCTTTCTTATTTGCTACTCAATAAACATTTATTAAGCACCTACTAAGTATGTGGAAGGTATTGTTATAGGTCTTAGAGAAAATAGTTCCCAACTTAAAAGAGCTTAAATTCTACTGTGGGGGAAGCAAAATATGCACAGATAACATGTTTGAGTGTGTGTTAAGTAAATAAAAAATAATTTTTTGGTGGGGAGAGGTAGAGGAAATGTTAGCCACTGAGGGCAGGGTCAATGAAAAGGCCTCAGTCAGAAGGTGAACATCAAATTGAGTCTTGAATGAAGCTAGGGTTTCTAAGAGTCATGGAGGAAGAATAAAAGTAATTCAGATGTGGAGGAGTGGGGAGGCTAGACTGTTTGTAGATGTTGAGAGATAGGTCTTCTTTTTCCTTTCTCATTAATATCCCTCCCTCCCCAAATATAGGTCAAGAGGACTCTTTGTTTACCCTATTTTCACTTCCAGACTTCCCTTTTGTTATTATTACACAACAATTGTTCTTCCTTTGAGGTTCATCCCCTTTAAATTTGTCATTCAATCAAGATGTTTGCAGTAATTATCTATTAGGCATTCTCCCTTCTTTCTTAAGGTTAGTGGGCTGACTGGCTCACTCTCTTCTTCTTCACCCCAACTTCTGAAATTATGGTAGGTTATTTCAACACATTGATATTCCCTCAAGCACCCTACTCTATGAATTCTTCAGTCTCTTCAGCTAATCACAGGAGTGGTTCTACTTTTGTTCTTGTTATCATCCAGAAGTCACTCAGTTAATAAACACTAATTAAGCACTTTCTGTGAGACAGACACTGATAGAGCACCCACCCTGAAGTCAGAACAACCTGAGTTCAAATCCAGCCTCAGTCCAAACACTTGACACTTACTAGCTGTGTGACCCTGTGCAAGTCACTTAACCCCAACTGCCAAAAAAAAAGAACAAACATTGAGGATACAAAAAAAGGCTAAAGACAATCTCTGTCCTCAAGTAGCTCACAATCAAATGGGACAAGCAAAACAAATGTACAAACAAGCTATATACAGGATAAATACGAAATATTTTTAAAAAGGAAGGCACTAGGACTAGGAGGGGTTGGGAAAGGCTTCCTATAGAAGATAGAATTTTAATTGGGACTTTAATCCAGGGCAGCCTTGCACTCCATTTTACTACTTAAAGACTAAAACCCTTTATCATGCATAAACATCTATCATTCTTCTCCATATGTCCCTTACCCCTCCCTTAATAGATTCTTTATCTTGATTGGGACCTGCAGGGCATCTATCTTCAAGGCTATCATCCTTTCTCAAATTTCTCTTTCCTACCTTTCCAATCTCAACTGAATAGTTAACAAGATTAGCTCTACAAAATATCTTCCTTCAGATCCCTTAGTGCTTAGTTCCTAAACTTGTAATGCCTGGCCCCAAACTCCAGCACTGGATTACTGCCATCAACTGCCTTCTCCATCCCTATTCACATACTACCGAATGAAGCAGAATGGATAATCAACAAATCTCCAATCTATTTTGGGGCTTCATGGAGAAAGACAATGTTTTTCTTCCTTTTAACATTCTCTATCCCACTTTCTACAGAGGCTATTTGTCCTTCTTATCTCTCCTTAAGCATCTCATACCATCCCTTCCTTCTTCTAAGGAGCTAAGGACCTCATTGCATACTTTATTTAAAAAACGGAAATGATTTTTTTTTTTGCCCCTTCACTCTACCTTATAATTCCTTAACATCATATTGCACTCTCTTCTCCTTTACTTAAGTCTCTAATAATGAGGTGGCCTTTCCTCTTAACAAATTCAACTCATCTACACACAGCTCAATCCCATCTCCTCCCCTCTTATGTAGCAGATTGACCTCTTGATTTGATAATTAATTTATAAAATTATAAAATAGAAACCAGCGTGTTTAGTTCTAAGAAAGGGAATTGCCAGCAATCATGCTTTAATAGAGACAACGGATGGAAGGGCAAACAGAGGAGGAAACATGAAAACAAGTGATATAAAGTGGAGAATACAGAGACAGACACTATGGGAATAGGGAAATTGGATGGTGAAGAAAGGCAGGAAGCATGAAGAAAAGGGATGGAGAAAGGATGAGTCACTTACATAACCACATATTGGAACTTGGAACACTTAAGCATGATGGACCCTTAAGAAATGGAAGAGAGCTTATGGGGCAGGAGTTTGAGGTCTCATTTTAATATTTTTTTTTTCAGGGAAACAGACCAACTCCCATCTGTGCCACCTTGAGGTTCATTAACATATCCAGATCACCTCAGAGTTATCCATAAAACTTCAAAGTCACCATCCCAAAGTTATCAGCACGTTCTTGATTTTCTGCTGGTCTGGAGTCATGTAGGTCTAGATTTTGTCTGGAATTTACATATCTTAGGAACAGAACATTGACAAGCAGTGTCTGGATGGTTTCTCCTGATTCAGCACATATTACTAGGATGTGAATTTTGGTTAATAAATGATACAATTTGCACATCATGATCCTTTGATCTTTGAGATGGTTTGTAAATAACTTTCAGGTTTCCTTTGCAATCTTACTTCCTACTATTGCCCTTTGATACTGGCTACTCCTAAAACTTACTATACTGATGGGGGAATGGAGTTAGGGGGACTAGAACAAGATATAATTTTATCAGACCATTTAACCTTCCCTTTCCCTAATGCCCATTCTCTCTACCTCAACTGTTTCTTTCCATTTTCCCTATAAATATGCCCAAATCTCCCCAATCCTTAAGAAAAGAAAACAAATCCTTCAGTAGACTATACAAGTCTTCTTAAGTTATCATCATGTCTTTCCACATCTTTCTCAGACTACCTCCTAGAAAAAACTACCTATACTCACTGTTGCCACCTCCTTTCCTTTTAATCACTCTTTTTTTTTCAATTTTCATAGCTTCCTTTAACAAATTCATATATCTTAACATTTTCACTTAGAAATGTAAGTGGCAAAACATATTTATAAATCAGTTCCTGATTGTTTTTGTTTTTGTTTTAATTTTTAGTTTCTTTTGATTTATCAACAGTCACTTCTCTATGCTTTTGTGCCACCACGGCACAAAATCTGATATAGGCTATACATTTATGTTCCTATTAAACATATTTTCACATTAGTGAAGTTGTAAGTGAAAATTAAAACCAATAGGAGGAACCGTTAGAAAGAGGAAACAAAACTCAACAGAAGAAAAAAATGATAGCGATTCAACTTCCATAGTTCTTTCTTTGGATGTGGACAGCATTTTCCATCCGAGGCCTCTGGAGATGTCTTAGATCCTTGTAATGCTGAGAAGGGTTCAGTTTAACAATATTAGTCATGCACAAATGTGGCTGTTATTGTGTACAAAGTCTCTTGGTTCTGCTCACTTCACTCAGCATCAGACCACACAAGTCTTTCCAGGTTTTTCTGAAATCAACCTGTTCATCATTTCTTATAGCACAATAGTATTCCATTACTACAACTTGCTCAGCCATTCCCTAATTGATGGGCATCCTCTCAATTTCCAATTCTTTGCCACCACAAAAAGAGCTGCTATGAATATTTTTGCACATGTGGGTCCCTTTCCCATCTGTATGATCTCTTTGGGATATAGCCCTAGAAGTGCTATTGCTGGATCAAAGGGTATGCACATTTTTGTAGCCCTTTGGGCATAGTTCCAAATTGTTCTCCAAAATGGTTGGATCATTTCACAACTCCACCAACAATGTAGTGTTCCAATTTTCCCACATCTTCTCCAACATTTATCATTTTCCTGTTTTGTCATGTTGGCCAATCTGATAGGTGTGATGTGGTACCTCAGAGTTGTTTTGATTTGCATTTCTCTAATCAATAATGATTTAGAGCATTTTTTCATATGACTATAGATGGCTTTAATTTCTTCATCTGAGAACTGTCTGTTCATATCCTTTGACCATTTATCAATTGGGGAATGGCTTGTGTTCTTATAAATTTGTCTTAATTCTCTATATATTTTAGAAATGAGGCCTTTATCAGAGAGACTGGTTGTAAAAATTCTTTCCCAATTTTCTACCTTCCTTCTAATCTTAGTTGCATTGGCTTTGTTTGTGCAAAAACTTTTCAATTTAATGTAATCAAAATTATCCATTTTGCTTTTCATAATGTTCTCTATCTCCTGTTTGGTCATGAATTCTTCTGTTCTCCATAGATCTGATAGGTAAACTATTCCTTGTTCTCCCAGTTTACTTATTGTATCAGCCTTTATATCTAAATCATGAACCCATTTTGACTTTATTTTGGTATATGGTGTGAGATTTTGGTCTATGCCTAGTTTCTGCCATACTCTTTTCCAGTTTTCCCAGCAGCTTTTTTTTCAAAGAGTGGGTTCTTATCCCAGAAGCTGGGGTCTTTGGGTTTATCAAATAATAGATTACTATAGTCATTGACTACTGTGTCTTGCATATTTAACCTATTCCACTGATCCACCACTCTATTTCTTAGCCAATGCCAAGCAGTTTTGATGATTGCTGCTTTATAATACAATTTAAGATCTGGAATTGCTAGGCCACCTTCCCCTGCATTTCTTTTCATTAGTTCCTTTGATATTCTGGACCTTGTTTTCCAAATGAATCTTGTTATTATTTTTCTAACTCTATAAAATAATTTTGGTAGTTTGATTGGTATGGCACTGAATAAGTAAATTAGCTTAGGTAGGATTGTCATTTTTATTATATTAGCTCGGCCTACCCATGAGCAACTGATGTTTTTCCAATTATTTAGATCTGATTTTATTTGTGTGAAAAGTGTTTTGTAATTGTGTTCATAGAGTTCCTGGTGTTTGTTTCGGAGGTAGACTCCTAAATATTTTATAATGTCTACAGTAAGTTTAAATGGGATTTCTCTTTCTATCTCTTGCTGTTGGGCTTTGTTGGTAATATATAGAAATGCTGATGATTTATGTGGGTTTATTTTATAGCCTGCAACTTTGCTAAAGTTGTTTATTATTTCAAGTAGTTTTTTACTTGATTCTCTAGGATTCTCTAAGTATATCATCATGTCATCTGCAAAGAGTGATAGCTTTGTTTCTTCTTTGCCTATTCTAATACCTTCAATTTTTTTTCTTCTCTTAATGCTAAAGCTAACATTTCCAGTACAATATTGAATAACAGTGGTGATAATGGACATCCTTGTTTCACCCCTGATCTTATTGGAAATGCTTCTAGCCTGTCCCCATTACATATAATGCTTGCTGAAGGTTTTAGATAGATGCTATTTATTATTTTAAGGAAGACTCCATTTATACCTATGCTTTCTAGTGTTTTTAATAGGAATGGGTGTTGTATTTGTCAAAAGGTTTTTCTGCATCTATTGAGATGATCATGTGGTTTCTGTTGGTTTTGGTTGATATGCTCAATGATGCTGATAGTTTTCCTAATATTGAACCAACCCTGCATTCCTGGTATAAATCCTACCTGGTCATAGTGTATTATTCTTGTGATAAGTTGCTGCAATCTATTTGCTAGTATTTTGTTTAAAATTTTTGCATCTATATTCATTAGAGAAATTGGTCTATAATTTTCTTTCTCTATTTTGACTCTTCCTGGTTTAGGTATCAACACCATATTTGTATCATAAAAAGAATTTGGTAAGACTCCTTCTTCACCTATTTTCCCAAATAGTCTATATAGTATTGGAATTAATTGTTCTTTAAATGTTTGATAGAATTCACATGTAAATCCATCTGGCCCTGGAGATTTTTTCCTAGGGAGTTCATCAATGGCTTGTTCAATTTCTTTTTCTGAGATGGGGTTATTTAAGTATTTTACTTCCTCTTTGTTAATCTGGGCAATTTATATTTTTGTAAATATGTATCCATTTCACTAAGATTGTCAAATTTGTTGGCATATAGTTGGGCAAAATAATTCCTAATTATTGTTTTAATTTCCTCTTCCTTGGTGGTAGCTTCCCCTTTTCATTCTTGATACTAGTAATTTGGTTTTCTTCTTTCTTTTTTTAAATTAAATTAACCAAAGGCTTATCTATTTTTTTTTTCATAAAACCAGCTCTTAGTTTTATTTATTAGTTCAATAGTTTTCTTAATTTCAATTTTATTAATTTTTCCTTTGGTTTTCAATATTTCTAATTTTGTGTTTAGTTGAGGATTTTTAATTTGTTCTTTTTCTAGTTTTTTTAGTTGTATGCCCAATTCATTAATCTCCTCTTTTTCTATTTTATTTATGTAAGCATTTAGAGATATAAAACTTCCCCTAAGAACTGCTTTGCTGCATCCCAAGTTTTGGTATGTTGTCTCATTATTGTCATTCTCTTGAATGAAATTATTGATTGTTTCTATGATTTGTTTTTTGACCCAATCATTTTTTAGGATTAGATTATTTAGTTTCCAATTTTTTTAGTCTATCTTTCCATGGCCCTTTATTACATATAATTTTTATTGCATCATGATCTGAAAAGGATGCATTTAATATTTCTGCCTTTCTGCATTGGATTGTGAGGTTTTTATGCCCTAGTACATGGTCAATTTTTGTGTATGTGCCATGTACTGCTGAGAAAAAAGTATATTCCTTTCTATCCCCATTCAGTTTTCTCCAGAGGTCTATCATACCTAACTTTTCTAATGTTCTATTCACCTCCTTAACTTCTTTCTTGTTTATTTTGTGGTTAGATTTATCTAGTGCAGAGAGGGGAGGTTCAGGTCCCCCACTAGTATAGTTTTGCTGTCTATTTCTTCCTGTAACTCCCTGAACTTCTCTAAGAATTTGGATGCTATACCATTTGGTGCATATATGTTTAGTAATGATATTACTTCATTGTCTATGGTGCCTTTTAGCAGGATGTAGTTTCCTTCCTTATCTCTTTTGATTAGATCTATTTTTGCTTTTGCTTTGTCTGAGATCAGGATTGCTACCCCTGCTTTTTTACTTCAGCTGAAGCATAATATATTCTGCTCCAGCCTTTTACCTTTACCCTGTATGTGTCACTCTTTTTCAAATGTGTTTCCTGTAAACAACATATTGTAGGATTATGTTTTTAATCCATTCTGCAATCCATTTCTTTTATGGGAGAGTTCATCCCATTCACATTCACAGTTATGATTACTGTGTCTTTTTCTCCATCCTTTTCCCCCTTTATGCTTTTCTTTCTCCTTTTTCTTTCCCCCTTCACTAGTGTTTTGCTTTTGACCACTGCCTCCTTCAGTCCTCCTCCCTTTATTATCCCTTTCCCTTTTCTTCCCCTTTACCTTACTGCTTCTTCCCTCCCTTCTTCCCCCTCCCTTTTCTTTCCCCTTTTCCCTCCTACTGCCTATAGGGCAAGTTAGATTTCTATACCTAACTGATTATGTTATGCCCTTCTTGAGCCAAATCTGATGAGAGTAAGGTTCAAACAATGCTCACCCCTCCCTTCTTTCCCTCTGCTGTAATAGGATTTTGTGTCTTTTCCTGTAATGTAATTTACCCTTGTCTGCCTCCTCCTTTCTCAGTACATTTTCTAAGATCAGATTGATCCACTTATTTGGATCCATTTAACCCACTTGATTAGATTTTTTTTTATCATTACATCAAAGTCAACTAATATCCACCTCTTTATGTATACTCCTTTAACATGGTGTAATAACAATACAGTTCTCAAGGTTGCAAGTGTCATCTATTCCCTTGTAGGGTTTAAACAGCCCCCTTATTAACAACATATTGTATCTTTCTGTCCCATTTACCTTTTTATGTCTTCTTGAGTCTGTACTTGAAGGACAAATTTTTTGTTGAGCTCCAGTCTTTTTATCAGGAAAGTTTGGAAGTCCCATATTTCATTGAATATCCATCTCCTCCTTGAAAAATGATGCTCATTTTTGCTGGGTAGTTGATCCTTGGCTGCATTCCAAGCTCCTTTGCCTTACAGAATATCATGTTCCATGCCCTGCAGTCTTTTAATGTAGAAGCTGCAAGGTCCTGTGTAATCCTGACTGTGGTTCCATGATATTTAAATTGTTTCTTTCTGGCTGCTTGCAGCACCTTCTCTTTCATCTGGTAATTTTGGAATTTTGCTATTATATTCCTTGGCATTGTCAATTTGGGATCTCTTTCAGGTGTGAGTGGTGTATTCTTTCTATGGTTATTTTCCCTTCTGGTTCTAGGACTTCAGGGCAGTTTTCCTTTATGATTTCCTGAAAGATACTGTCCAGGCTCTTTTTTTCATCATGATTTTCAGGTAGTCCAATAATTTTTAAATTGTCTCTCCTGAATGATTTTCCAGGTCGGTTGTTTTACAATGAGGTATTTTATTTTCATCATTTTTTCATTTTTTTGTTTCTGTTTGACTGATTCTTGCTCTCTCATAGAGACATTAGTTTCCATTTGTCCAATTCTAGTTTTTAACAGATTGTTTTCTTCTGTTAGTTTTTGTACTTCCTTCTTCAATTGGCCAATTGTGTTTTTTAGGGACTTGTTTTCTTCAGTGTATTTTTTTTCCAATTGGCCAATGTATTTTTGAAGGACTCTTCTACCTCTCTCATTTGACTATTAAAATCCTTCTTGAGCTCTTCTAAGAAGGCTTTTTGGGCTTCAGACCAGTTCATATTCCCTTTTGTTGTTGCAGATGTGGGTTTGTTGACAATGTTGTCCTCTTCAGAATTTCTGTCTTGATCTTCACTCTTCTCATAATATGAATCTATGGTACGTTTCTTTTTACTCATGGTGTTTCTTTATTCCCTGGCCTTTAAAGAGACTGTGCTCTCCTGCTGGGAAACAGAGGGCACTGACCCAAGCTTCTTGTATTGGGAGCCTAGGTCTTGGTCACTGGCTTTGTGTGCTGGGGCCTCTTATGTTGGCAATTGGAGGCTGTAGGGTTTTATCTCATGTTGGGCTGGAATCAGCAAGGCTGGAACTTTCAGGTAATTCTAGGTTGCCTGCTTTTCCTTTCCTTTAGCTTTCTTCAGCTCCTTTTAGATGGGTGCTGCAGGGTGTTTATCTGCCTGGGGCCCCTGCATGTCTCCCTCTTTCTGCTAATGCACTGGGAGATTCCTTTGAGGTAGAGTACCGAGGCACCTGGTGGTTTTCTGAGCTGGTTTCCACCAGTTCCCCCACCCTCACAGAGGCACTCAGAGGTCCAGGTGTTGGCGTTTGCCTTGTCTGCCACCTGGGCTTCAGGATCTCTTCCTGGGGTTCTGACAGCTTACCTGGTGTTGGGTTGGAATCAGCTAAGCTGGTGCTTTGGGAAGATTTTAGGTGCTTTCTTCAGCTCTTCTCAGATGAATGCTGCAGGGTGCTTATCCGCCTAGGGCCCTTAGTAGTGCTGCTTCCCTTATTTTTGCTGAGGCACTGGGAGACCCATTTACTGGGTTGCTGTACTGCTGCTCCCTGTCTTTCTTCTAGTTCAGTTGTTCCAGGGTTTTTTTCTGGGGTGATATTTTCTGGGTTTTCAGAGGTTGATAGGGGAAAGTGAGAGTGACTACCTTTTTACTCTGCCATCTTGGCTCCCAGAAGCCTCCTTTCAATCAAATCACTCTTTAAACCTTTTCTAATGTTCATCCTCTCACTCAACTGGGATTACTACCTCCAAAATGACCAAACTTTTTAATTGACAAATTAATTTACATTTTTTCAATATTCATCTTCAACTCTCTGCCACATTTGACACTCTTCCTTCATATGGACTTTGAGGACACTGTTGTATCTTGCTACATGTATCATAAATAACCTCATTTAGGTTCCTTTCTCTCCACACATATGATCTATACTCCAGCTCAGTGTCCAATGGGAAAGCAAATGTTCTTTTAACTGAAACATTTCAATAGCCTGTTAAGTGGTCTCTCTGTCTCAAATCTCTCCAATCCATTTTACAGGTAGCTGCTAAAGTGATTGTCCTAAAATACAGATCTAGTGGCATCTAGGTGACACAGTGGATAGAGCACTGGCCCTGGAGTCAGGTGGACCTGAATTCAAATCTGGCCTCAGATACTTGACACTTACTAATTGTGTGATTCTGACAAGTCACTTAACCCCAATTGCCTTGCAAAAAAAATAAAATAAAATACAGCATAAAGTAAGGTCTAATCAAGCCTCTCCCCTAATAATAAACTCTAAAAGTTCCCTATTGCCTTTAACACAGCATATAAATTCATATACATAGACAGATAGACAGACAGATAGATAGATACATAGATAGATAGATAGATAGATAGATAGATAGATAGATAGATAGATAGATATTTCAACATTTACTTTGATAAGATTTTTAGTCTTAAATTTTCTTCCCCTCCTTACCCTCCCTTCTTTTCAAAATGGCATGATAGAGGCCATACATGTACAATCATATTAAACAGATTTCCACATTAGTCATGTTCTTAAAAAAAGGAAAAAAATAATGTGAGAAAGAAAAAAAAGGAAAAAAAGGAATAATACGCATTCAGGCTCTTTAATTCTTCCTCTGGATGTGGATACCATTTTCCATCAAGAGTCTTTTGGAATTGTCTTAGTTTATTACATTTCTGAAAAGAACCAAGTCTATCGAAGTTGGTCATCACACAATGTTCCTGTTACTGTGTGCAATGTTCTCCTGGTTTTGCTTACTTCACTCAACATCAGGTCATGCAAGCCTTTCCAGGTTTTTCTGCAGTCTGCCTGCTCATCATTTCTTATGGAGCAATAGTGTTACATTACATTCATATACCACAACTCATTCAGCCATTCTCTAATTGATGGGCATTCCCTCAATTTCCAATTCTTGGCCGCCACAAAAAGAGCTACTATAACTATTTTTGAACATGTGGGTCCTTTTCCCATTTGTATGATCTCTTTGGGATACAGACCTACAAGTGGTTTTGCTGGGTCAAAGGGTATGCAGTTTTATAGCCCTTTGGGCATAGTTCCAACTTGATTAGATCAATTCACAACTCCACCAACAATGCATTAGTGTTCCAATTTTCCTACGTGTTAGAGAACATTTGTCATTTTCCTGTTCTGTCATGTTAGCCAATCTGACAGGTATGATGTAGTATCTCAGAGCTGTTTAATTTACATTTCTCTAATCAATAGTGATTTAGAGCATTTTTTTCATACAACTATAGATAGGTTTAATTTCTTCATCTGAAAACTGCCTATTCATATCCTTTGACCATTTATCAATTGGGGAATGACTTGCATTCTTATAAATTTAACTCAGTTCTCTATATAATTTGGAAATGAGGTCTTTATCACATACACTGTCTATAAAAATTGTTTCCCAATTGTTTCCTTCCTAATCTTAGTTGCATTGGCTTTGTTTGTGCAAAAAGTTTTCTTGTTTTGTTGGCTAGGCAATGGGGTTAAGTGACATAGCCAGGGCCATACAGCTAGTGAGTGTTTTGTGTCTGAGGCTGGATTTGAACTCAGGTCCTCCTGAATTCAAGGCTAGTGCTCTATCCACTGCACCACCTACTTGCCCTGTGCAAAAACTTTTCAACTTAATGTAATCAAAATTATCCATTTTGAATTTCATAATGTTCCCTATCTCTTGTTTGGTCATAAATTCTTCTGTTCTCCATAGATCTGAAAGGTAAACTGTTCCTTGCTCTCCTTATTTGTTTATGGTATCACCCTTTATGTCTAAATCATGTATCCATTTTGACTTTATCTTGGTATATGATGTAAGATGTTGGTCTATGCCTAGTTTCTGACATACTACTTTCCAGTTTTCCCAGCAATTTTTATCAAAGAGTGAATTCTTATTCCAGAAGCTAGGGTCTTTGGGGTTATCAAAAAGTAAATTATTATAGTCATTGACAACTATGTTTTATGTATCTACCCTATTCAACTGATCTGCCACTCTGTTTCTTAGCCGGCACCATGGAGTTTTGATAATTGCTGCTTTATAATACAATTCAAGATCTGGTATGGCTAGGCCACCTTCCCTTAAATTTCTTTTCATTAATTCCCTTGATATTCCATGCCTTTTATTCTTCCAGATGAATTTTGTTATGATTTTTTCTAGTTTTATAAAATAATTTGTGGTAGTTTGATTGGTATGGCACTAAATAAGTAAATTACTTTAAGTAGCATTGTCATTTTATTATATTAGCTAGGCCTACCCATGAACAACTGATACAACATATAAATTCTGCTATTTGACTTTTAAAGCATTTCACAACTTGGCCCCAATCTGTCTTTCCTATCTTATTAAATATTACTCATCTTCCTCTAGTCTGTAGTCCCAGTGACCTGGTCTCCTTCAAGTGCCTCATACACTTAACTCAATTCCATTGCAATGACTGTGTCTCAGGCTCGGAATATATTCTCTTCTCATCTCCACCTCTTAGAATTCTTTGTTTCTTTCAAAAATGTTCAGGCACCAACTTCTACACTGTCTTTCCTGATCACCCCAGTTACTAGTGCCCTTAGCCCCCTCCAATTTTTTTATCTTACATTTGACTTATATATACTTTTTATGTATATATTGTCTTCCTTGATATAGTGTTAGCTTCTTGAGGATGAATACATCTTTGTACTCCAGAATAGGCATATTTTGATCAAGGAAGGCACAAGGATGCTGTTTACAGTAATAAAGCAAATGATGGACCCCACCTTTCCAGGAGTGCTGGTATTGATTTGATTATTGTTCCCAGAGCTAGAAGTGGAAAGTATGGAATGATATGCATTTACCATCTTCATTATGACTTGAAGATAACTGGAGAAGAGTGAGAAGCAGCATTAGGGGCTGTCAGTGTCATAATGAGCATTAATTTAAAAAAATAAACAAAATCATAGCAATAATAATAGCTAACATTCACATAGTGCATTAAGGATGGTAAAACACTTTATAAATATTATCTCATTTTATTTTCACAACAACCCTGAGACATAGGTGCTATTATTATACACATTATACAGATGAGGAATCTGAGGCAGGCAAAGACTAAGTGACTTGCCCAGGGTTGCTTTAGCTAATGAATGTCAGAGGTTAGATTATTGTTAAGAAAATATTTAACCTAATCGTATAAAATCAAAACTATTTCATTCTATGTAATTACATTATCATATGCAGCAAAAGTGTTGGACAAAATAAAACATCAATTTATGTATAAATCCTACAGGTCAGTAGCACAAAATGACTTTTTTATTAAATAAATATATACATATACATATTTGTGCATATATACATAGATACGTGCATGTATGTGAATGCAGACACATATGCACATATATATGTGTATGGATCTATGTATATGTGTGTATCCCAAACTTGCATTATATATAATGGGCAAACATTAGAATATGTACTAATAAATATAGAAATTAAACCGGTATTACCCTCATTCCTTGCTGTTATTTGATCAAGTTCTAGAAATGCTAGTTATAGAAATAAGAAAAGGCAAAGAAATTAAAGGCATAAACACATTCAAAGAGGAGCAAAACTTTCCCTTTTAGTTAATTACATGTTGGTTTAAAAAGAAAACCTTATAGAATTAGCAATAAATTAATTGGGATAAAAGGTTCAATAAAGTATCAAAACATCACTCTCCTATATATGTTGTCTCCTTCTTTTAGAATGTGAGTATCTTAAGGAAAGAGACTTTTGCTTTTGTATTATCATCTATAGCTTATAATAGTTCTTTGTACATGGTACATACTTAAAATATTTTTCATTCATTTCATTAAAAACTATAAAATTAATTAAGGTAATAGATACTCAAATGAATCTATGATCTTGTTTTTGAAGTTTTCCCCAATGTTACATATTGCATCTAAAAAATGTTTGACCATCTCACGTACCTCTTGTTTATGTCCTCACAAAAGTTTAACATGGAAGGTCTCCCCAATGCACTGAATGCATTCTTCTCTTTGTCCTGACAAAACAAGGTTACCAATGGACCATTTTAGCTTTATACCTGCCATTTCTCAACCTCAATCAATTAGTATTTATTAAGCACCTACTGTGTACCAGGAACTGTAGTAAGTGGTGGGGACACAGAAAAAAGGCAAAAGATAATTTATCTAATTGTGGGACAACATGCCAGCAAATCTATATCAGGCAAGCAATATACAGAGTAAATAGGAAATAACTAAAAGAGGGAAGGCACCGAAAATAAGAGAGCTTAGAGAAGGTTTCCTATAGAAAATGGGATTTTAGTTGGGACTTAAAGGATGCCAGAGAGATCACTAGTTGGAGATGAGGAGAGAGGGTGTTCCAGGAATAGGGAACAGCCATAGATAAAGTACAGAGTTGAGAGACAGAGTGTCTTAATCATGTAACAGTCAGGAGACTAGTGTCACAGTATGGAAGAATATGTTTTGAGGAATAAGATGCAAGAATACTGGAAAGGTAGGAGGAAAGGTGGCTACGTTAGGAAAGGCTTTGAATGTCAAACAGAACATTTCATATTTGATTCTGAAGATGATAGGGAGCCATTGAAATTTATTGAGTGGGGGGGTGGAGTTGTGTGACATGCTAGGACCTGCAATTTAGGAAAATCACTTTAGTTGCTGAGTGGAGGATGTATTAGAATGGGGATAGACTTAAGGCAGGTAGACCAACCAGCAGGCTATTTTCATAATCTGGGCTGGAAGTTATAATGGCCTGCACCAGAGAGATTGCAGTGTCGAAGGACAAAAGGGTCCTTATTCTACAGATGTTGCAAAGGTTAAATTGACAAAAACTTCAATGTGGAGGGAGGGATGAGAGATAGTGAGAAATCTAGAACAGTTCCTAGGTTGTAAGTCTGGTGGACTGGGAGGATGGTGTTGCCTTCTATAATAACAGGGAAGGTAAGAGCGAGAAGGTTTAGGGGAAAATATAATGAGGTCATTTGGGACACACTGAAAATAAGATGTCTACTGGATATCAAGATTGAAAAATCTGAAAGTGAATTGGAAACAGGAGATTGGAGGTCAGCAGAGAGATTGAAGTAGGATAGGTAGATTTGAGAATAATCAGCAGAGATGATAAATAAGTCCATGGGAGCTGATGAGATCATGAAAAGAAATAGTTTAGAGGGAAAAGGCAGCTGAGGAAGAACCTGAAGGACACCTAAGCTTAGAGGACATGATTTAGAAGAGGATCCAGAAAAGGAAACAAAAAAGGAGTGATTAGATAGGCAGAAAGAAAATCAGGAGAAACTAGTGTCCTGAAAACCTAGGGAGAAGAGAGTATTGAGAGAGTGATCAACTGCCTTAATGTCTGCAGAGAGGACAAGGGGAATGAGGACTGCAAAAAAGGCCAGTGTATTTATCAACTAAGAGATCATTAGTAACTTTGGATAGAACAGTTTCAGTGGAATGATAAGGTCAGGGGTTAAGAAGAAAGTGAGAATAGAGAACATGGAGTTATCTATTGTAGACAGTCTTTTCCAGGAGTTTGGCTACAAATGGCAGAAGAGATATAGGGTGATAGTCAGCAAGGATGAAAAGGTCAAGTGAGGGTTTTGTCAGGCTGGAGAGATCTGGGCATGTTTGTAGGCATTAGAAAATGAGACAGTAAAGAGGGAGAAATTGAAAATAAGTGAGAAAGTGTGGATGACTGAGGGGGCAATCTGTTGGAGGAGACAGACTGGAATGGGATCACTTGAACATGTGGAAGGGTTAGCCTTGGAAAACAGAAAGTCCACTTCATCATGTGAAATGGGTGAAGGAGAAGAGAGTGGCAGAAGGCATATGAATGATATGAAATGAGGAAAAGGGGAGAAGAGGGAGTTCGTAGTGAATAAGCTCAGTTTTTTTCTATAAAATATTAGGAAAGATTTTCAGTTGAGATAGTGGGGGGAGGGAGAGGCATGGGAGGTCTGAGGAGAAATGAAGAGCTTTGGAAGACTGGCTGTGGAGAGTGGGTTAGTGATTTGATAAGGGAGGGATATTAAGACTGCCTAGTAGCAGAAAGAATCCAAATGAGGTTATTCAACAAATTTGTAATGTAATGAGTCAGAATGGTTTGCATGATCTTCCCCACCTGCATTCAGCAACATGTATGTAGAAGTGAAGGTGATGAATAGTATACTGATCCGAGGCTGAGACTTGGCTGGGTGTAATCAGTGATATAAGGGAACTAAGGATTCAAGAGAAGACAGTGTAGATTTGAACTGATTCACCAAGGGGTCAAAATGGGGAGAAGAGGAGAAAATGTCAAATGCAGGATCGATGGTCTGGAAGAGAACTGAAGGATAAAGGGATTGGAGGTCACAGGTAGGTTATAGAAGGGAAGGCAGAAGGACAGGTGAAAAGTTGATGGATTATGGTCAGATAATGGGGATTTGGAATTTTTTTTTTCTTTTTGCTTGTATTTATATTCTAAGCCCTGACATATAACAAGCATTTAATAAATGCATATTGAAAAGAACTGGAAATTGCAGGGATGCCCATCAACTGGGAATGGATGAACAAGCTGTGGTATATGATTGTGCTATATGAAATGATCATCTCAATGATCTTAGAAAAACATGGAAAGACTAGCATGAAATAATGAAGAGTTAAATGAGCAGAACCAAGAGAACATTGGATACAGTAACAGCACTATTGTTTTAAGAATAACTTTTTGGGGGCAGGTAGGTGGTGCACCAGGTAGGATAGAGCACAAGCCCTGGAGTCAGGAGGACCTGAGTTCAAATCCAACCTCATACACTTGACACTTACTAGCTGTGTGACCCTGGGCAAGTCACTTAACCAACCCCATTGCCCAGCCAAAAAAAAGAAAGAAAAGAACAACTTGGAGCAAATAAGTTATTTTGACTATTACAAATGTCCAAATTAACTATAAAGGACATATGAAGAAAGACATTATCTGCATCCAGAGAAAGAAATGATAAATAGAAGTATACATAAATAGAATAATTTTACATATGTCTAATGGTAACTATCTCTAGGGCGGGGGAGAGGGAAGAAAAAAAGGCTAAAAAAGAATTTTACATGATGGCTTTATTATATATTTAAAAGGAACAGCAATTTATACATAATAGATTTGCAGTTTCATGTGCAATCATATTTTTTATTATACTATGTTAGGAAAATGTTTCTTTTATTCCACTAGTTAAAGTAAAATGTCTATTTGTAAACATTAAAAAAATGTATATTGACTGACTGGCAGGGGGAAAAAGACCTAGAATCTCAAGAAAAATAATGATAAAAAGTAAGAATTAGAGGAATTAAATACTTAAAATAAAGGAATTAATATTTCCAGACCTCAAATTGTAGTGTAAATCAGACCATATAAGAATGACTCTTTAAAAAAAATTAAAAATTGAATGTTTGATAAGCCTAAGAACATAAAGAACTTGGAAAAGAGATCTCTATCTGACAAGATCTGCTGGAAAAGCTCAAAAGAGGTTTAGAAGAAACTTGGTTCAAACAACCTTTTATATTGTTTACCACACCAACAATTCTGTGCAGTGTCCTTGCCATGAATCCTCCATCTCACCATGCTAGCTCCTTATCCTAGCTTATCATAGAACTTGGGTTTACATAGGTTTACATTTCAAGAAAAGAACTATCACCCTGAGTAGACTCGAACTTTTTCAGAATCCTAGGTGTAACTCTTTTGTCAGGAGAATGCAAAACGCTGGCTTACCACTATGGTTATCATCTCTTCCATTTATGTAAACTTAGTCACTCTCAGTGACGATACATTAGATCTTAAATATGACTATTTACTTAACAATAAGATGAAAATGGGCAACTAGGTGGTGTAGTGCATAGAGTGTCCAACCTAAAGTCAGGGACTCATCTTCCTGAGTTCATTTTTGGTCTCAGGCACTATCTGCAGCAAGGTGCTTAACCGTGTTTGCCTCAGTTTCCTCATACGTAAAATGAGCTAGAAAAGGAAATGGCAAACCACTCTGGTATCTGCCAAGAAAACCCCATTTGGAGTTATGAAGAGGCAGATACAACTGAAAAATGAATAACAAGTAAAAAAAAATAAAAATAAATCTTCATAGAAAGTAAATGCAGAAATAATGCATATATCACAGTCCACTCATAATATATCCACTGGGTAGAGGAAATGGAGGAGGATATTTGGAAATTAATTTGATATGCAGACAAGGTTCAGCCTAATTAAGTCCATCCCTTGACACAAGTACAAAATTTTTGGCAGTGAGTATTTACGATCACTGGAGTTTTGAAGTGAGGTAGAGAAGGAAGAAGTCATGTTTTGTTGTACTTTTGAGCTCTGGTAGTGAAGAGTAAAAATAAAATGAGCAGATATAGTGAAGAGATGTAAGGATGCCTCACCCTTCACAGTTACTCTTCACTCTTGCTCCCTTGCTCTTTATTAGGTTATGATTGTTTTCCTTTCTAGGTCTTCCTGGGGGACATCTCTAGCTATCCTGATCTATCTCTTGCCACAGGACCCAGATGGCTCTAGAGGAGAAAGTGAGGCTAGTGACCTCACACATCCCTTCCTCAATTAAATCCATTTCACTTGCAAGTCATGGCATCATTTTCCGGAAGGCGTGGCCTTCTTTGAGAATGAAGGACAAACAACAACAACAACAACAATAACATCTGCCTGACAGTCACCATTCTGATGGATAATGCTGAATTAGTTGGTAAATTAGCTAGATAGTTAGTTTGTTGGAGGAGGCAGTTGAATTCATCTGGCTCATGTAAAAATGATTGTTTTGACTTGCACTCCTATAGTTGCTTTTTCAATGAAATGATCTGCTCTTATTTGAGATAGTGATCTAATTAGATCTCTATTTGACTTAACTCAATTTCAGTTAATCATGTACAACCTGCCTTACAGTGATACACAGGGAAGATTTTCTTTCTAATCTGACAGGATTCTTTTTTACCACTTAGAGGTGTGAGATGAACCAGAGTTTATTAGTTTGTTTGTTTACATGATTCCTATAACTGAAGCTCCCCAAAACTGGGGAAAAAAGATTAAATTATTCTGAACCAAAAGGAAACCTAGGCATTATCAGAAGCAAGGTGTCTAAAGTGATAAGTGGTGGGATGGACTTTTATACTTCAGAGGATTCAGCTTCTAGCAAGTCCCCATCAATCTCTTCAGAATCACATTAAAAGGTCCTAGTACTCCCTCTACCCCCCACACAGAGCAGAGTAGGGGGCATTGACTATGGGAATGTATAAAGGAAGGAAATGGGAAATGGGAGGAAAAGGTAAAGGTCAGAAAGAGGTGGTAGCTCATTTTCTATAGCAAGAAACTATAAATATCGCACATATTTACAGTTATATATATATATATATATATATATTACTCTTTTTGCAAATTTATGCAGATGTTATTTTGATTAATAAAATATAAATTAACTTAAAAGAATAGCTGAATTTATATTATCATTTCATCCTTATTTATTTTCTCAGACAATGTATTTTAATAGTACAAATACTATCCTGTCATTACCCATGAATTTTTTTGCATCAAAAAGTACTTATGATAAATAAAAAGTTGGAGCTACTGGGCTAGCTTATCTCTCAAATATCTTCCAGCTCAAAAATTCTATGATTTTTGTCAATGACTTTGATTTGTCACAGCACCGGTAAGTGATCAGGAAAAAAAAAATACAGATTGTTTCTTTTCATAATGGTAACATCTGAAAATGTCATATCCCAAAATACTGCACATGAAACTTTGAATACATTCTTAAAACTTCTAGACTTTTTCTTGTCACTAGCTATAAATAATGTACTAAAAACCAGTTGCTAATGTGGTTAACAAACACATTTGAAAATGAATATACTGTATTGTTCTGGAAATAAATTTATACTACCAGTTAACCCACCATCAAGTTCTGCATTAAAACCATTTGTAGAAAACTAGAAATAATTTAATATACCAAATTTATCATTTTCCCAGACAGGATAATAATAATGTATGAAAAGCGCATTGAATCTGGAAGGCAGGATCAACAGGTTTCTATCTGATCTCTGACATCAAGACAATAATATTTGTACTACTTACCTCAAAAAGCTATTGTGAAGAAAGTGATGCTTCCACCTTAAAATAAAGTACAAATGTGAGTTTATATAGCTTAACAAAGTCAGTACTGTGTAATGAATAGAGAAGTAACCTCAAAGAAGAGGGGAAGAAAGAAAGAAGAAGAGAGAAGAGGAAGAGAGGAGAGAGGAGGGAAATGTAGGCATTCAATTTTCATGAATTGAAACATGAATCAACATGTTTCATAATATTTTCTCATTGGTGGTTTATCATAAGGTCCACATGTTTATAAATTGCTTAAGAATATATATATATATATATGTATATATATATATATATATACACACACATATATACATATATATATGTTGATTACTAAATCATATCACATAAGTGCTAAACTTACTATTGAAAAAGAACTTACAAAAAAAAGCTTCAAAATAGCTCAAAAACAAAATGGAAGCTTAAAATGGAATCAATTATTCCAATTTGATGAACTTATTCCTACTATCTTATTAAGATACTAAAAGTTATTCTTAATACCTAAATTAAGACTCTCAAGAATCTAAGAGCCTAATGGGGGAGAAAAAAATACAAGCAACTATGTCTAAATAAGAGATAGATAGATAGATAGATAGATATTGATATCAATATATGTGTACACTCTCCCTCTCTCTCTCTATATATATGTATATATACACATATATATACATACATACATATATGTATATGTATATACATATATATACATACATATATATACATATATATATACATATATATATACATACATATATATATATACATATATATACATATATATATGTATATATATATATATGAAATTCTAGATAATCAACAAAGGGGGAAAAAGTGTAGGGAAGGGAGAAGTAAAGAGGCCTGAACAATGATTTTTACAGTTAGCATAGAAAGTGGCAGTATTGCATTTGAATCATATAGTTAAAACTGTGGGAGACTTTACACTCTAATTATAACTACCCCCTGATTTTAAGGATAAGGAAACAAACCCAAAGGGGGTACTAATGACTTGCTTATGGTCATATAGATAATATCTTAGGTAGGATTATATTTCAAAACTTCTTGATTCCACTCTATCCTTTTCAGCAAGGAAACAACACACTAAATGAAACATAAGATTTTTAAAGTATTGTGAACACTTGCAGTCTTTCAAAACATTTTGTGCACTTGAGAATTTTAAAAGGAGTGCATACAGATCAATAACCCTAGAATATCTAATTGAAAAATAAGACCTCAAAGTAGACATCCTAGAAATTAATACATTAGAAAGTATTATAGCTTTTTGTTTTTCAAGGTCTAATAAATTACTTTCATCTAATAGACATGCTAAGCTATCAGTTTATTTTGGCAAAATAAATAAATAAATAAAGTGCCCTTACAACAGCAATTTCCATGTAAAAACCACTGTGTCTGCCACTGATTTAGTTATTCTGATAGCAGAGTTAGTATTAGATCAATTTCATCATGCAAATATCCCTTTCTAAGTAAACAGAACCAACATTTTCTTCAAGGATTCATTTGCAAGCTTCACTTACAGTAACTTTCCACCTCCACTTCAGATCAACTGCTTTTAAGAACCTTTTACACCACACATAAGAAAACTCTTTATATTTATGGAGAATTGACTTATGAGCCTGATTTTCCCCCATCATATCACAGGATCATTTTATTCTGAACAGCTGAGTTCTTTTTCTAAAGTTATTTTTATTGATTTCTAAATTTAAATAGAACATGCTTTTATTATTTCATAAAAATGGGGACTAAAAGTCACTCTAAAATAAATTACTGTAATAGATTTCCCTGGATCAAAATACAAGTGAAAAACAAAAAGATTACAGGTGAAGGGTTAGCAATAGATGAAAGTATGTTGAGGAAAAGAGAGATGAGGAGAGACAGAAAAAATTTAAAATTCATACAATCAAAGGTCAGAGTAAAGAAAGAAAAAAATTAGAGATAAAAAAATGGAAGGGAAAGGAAAAGAGAAAATAAAGTTTGGGAGAAAACTGATGATGATGAAGTGGAAAAGAATGAGAGAAAAAAATAAGATAAATTAAATATTAGGAGATGTTTCAGTGGAATTACATGGTGCTGGATAGTATAGAGACTAAAAGATTCTAAAATGGCTTCATTTATTTCTTTAAAAAAACTAAATTAATTCTGATCATGGCTGCTGGACTTCGCATATGAAAACCAAGTCAATATGTTGTAGTGGATAAAGTACTGATCTGTAAGGAAGAAAGACCCATGTTTAAATTCTACCTTTGATTTCTCCTGACTATATTGCACTGGGAAAGTCATTTAATCAAGACAATAAGGTATAGAACAATGGTTAGAAAACTTTAATACTTAAGCAGAAAATTTGCAGAATATAAGAACATATTGTACAAGGAAGCTTGATTTTTTAAAAGAACTTGCCTGAAGAACACATTTAACTTTTTCTTTTTAACCTTTCATAATCCATCATTAATTATTTTATCCAAATTTTTTCCCAGTAGATATGAATCTGGAATGGACTTCAGACACTATTTAGTCTAACTCCAATGAGATTGCAACTTGCTCTAGTTCACAACCAAGTACTAATGACTGAGGTAGTATTTAAACATGTTCAGTTAGTTCACTCGTGTCTGACTCTGTGACTGCATTTCAGGTTTTCTTAGTTGAGCATTTTTTTTTAAAGGCAATTGGGTTAAGTGACTTGCCTGGGGTCACACAGCTGGTAAGTGTCAAGTGTTTGGTCTGAGGCTAGATTTGAACTCAGGTCCTCCTGACTTCAGGGCCAGTGCTCTATCCACTGCATCACCTAGCTGCCCCCAGGTTTCCTTGTAAAAGGTACTGGAGTGGTTTGCCATTTCCTTCTCTAGCTCATTTTACAGATGAGGACACTGAGGCAAACAGGATTAAGTGACTTGCCCAGGATAACACAGCTAGTAAGTGTTTAAGACCAGATTTGAACTCAGATCTTCCTGACTCCAAGTCTGGTACTCTATCCACTGTGCCATCTAGCTGCCCCATAGGTCCTCCAATTACTAAGCCAAGGTTCTTTCCATTTTACTGTGTTGCCTTGGTTTTCATATAAAAGTGAACTGAAAAAGATTAGTAATCTTCTTTTTTTAAAACAACATGGACCATTAACCTAGTCAATGTAGTTTTATAAAGGTTACTAACAATTTGGGGGATAATTTACATTTATATAACATGCTATATTTGACAAGCTTTTCCTTCACAGTGACCATGTGACATGGGTAGTATAAGTACCTCATTTTCCAGCAACCAGTGATCACATTGCTGTTAAGCTGAGACCTAAAGCTAGGTTTTCTCTTTTCAAGTTCAGTGCCCTTTACATTGAACCGTATTGGCTCCCCATTTTTTAGGTTGATTGTACACACACACACACACACACACACACACACACACACACACATGCACACACACACAAAAGGCTATAAAATTGGCTGGAAAACAAAAATGCAGTCAGTTAGTTATTTGGTTTGCATGACACCAAACTATTTGACTAATTATTCTTTATTGAATTGAAAGATTTAAAAAAAATTAAATGCCTCAATTAGTTATTTTAATCATTATGTAAATATTTCTTTAATATTTCTAATAATTAAAACATAAACCTCTTAGCTTATTGTCAATCTCTAGACATATCTTCAATTTTTTTACAAAAAAAATTAAATTGGTACTCAGGCTCTAATTTCATCTGTGTAGATAATCTCTCCTTAGTTTTTTATTTGTTTGTTTATTTTGATTGTTGTTATTCAGTTGTATCTGACTCTTTCTGACCCTATTTGAGATTTTCTTGGCAAGATACTGAAATGGTTTGCCATTTCCTTCTCCAGCTCAATTTACAGATGAGAAACTAAGACAAATAAGTGACTTGCCCAGAATTTCTTAACTAGTTTCTGAGGCCAGATTTGAACTCATGAGTATGAGTCTTCCTAACTCTAGGCCAACACTTTATCTACTGTGACACCTATCCTTCTATTTATCTTTATCCTATATAATTTGTGTCCCTGTCTTACTACAGGGATTCTACTCAATCCTCTATTGTCTCCTGTTTTCTCTGAACGACTAGTTCCTTTTCAGACATATCACTTCCTTGTTAATGTCTTCTATAGGATTTCTATGGTGTAAATTGGAGTTGCATGGGGGTGGAGGGGAGATAAATTCTCTTCTCCATCATTTATTAGGAAATTGTGTTGCAAGTCAGCACAGGCCAAACCGGGTAACTGAAAGATAACTAGCAGATAAAATTTACTGGACTTTCAGCCAAATTTATTGGGATGAAACTGGGGACTACATTCAGCTTAAATGGGTAGGAACGTGATTATTACTATTGCAGATGGGAATCTTAGATTTTGGGATCACTATTGATCCTGTTTTTGTAAACACTAATATCTTGAAAAAGGTTTAAAAAAAAACAGCCTGAAAATGGAACTTCATTTCTTCTTTTAATAAAAGATCTCATTTCCAAACATGGGTTATGACATTTTTACAAATTTTTTCTTCTTCCAAGATTCATACCACATGGGACTCAAGAGGTTAGAGTTTAAACTAAAATCTAGCTTCAGTAATTCTTTGTTTTAAATGACTGTATGAGTAAAAGCATTTATTATGTGTCAGGCACATGTGCTAGGCCTGTGAAGAGATATTTTAATCTATGGCAAGGTCCAGGATGGAATATTTTCACATTTTTGCCACCAGGAAAAATAAAATCATATTTTCGTTTTGTGTTGTATACTCAGTAATAGGAATTCTGAGTCACAACATTTGAACACTTTAATCACATTTTTGACAATTTTTCTCAATTGTGTTCTAAAAATCTTAAACCAATCAAGTTAAAAATGAATATGTATTAATGTGCAAGCCTTTTAAAAACCCTCTAACTTGAACTAAATGGGTCTTGTGATATCTTTACCAATTGGTTTGACATGAGGCAAAATCTTAAAAAATTAATTTTTATTTCTATTACAATTAGTGATTTGAAACATTCATATGGATGTTAACAATTTGCAATGCTTTTTTTTTTGATAATTATTTGCTAATATGCTCAGACCATTTACCTATTGGGGAATGCCTCTTTGGTCTCATATATTTATGTTAATTTTTCAAATATATAGAGAACTGAGTCAAATTTGTAGGAATACAAGTCATTGCCCAATTAATAAATGGTCCAAGGTTATTAATAAGTAGGTTCAGAGAAAGAAATCAAAGCTATCTATAGTCGAATAAAAATGCTCTAAATCTCTACTGATTGCAATATTATAATATGCAAATTAAAACAACTGTGAGGTACCATCTTATACCTATCAAATTGGCTAATATGACAGGAAAGGAAAATGACAAATACTGACCAGGATATGGGAAAGATTGGACTCTAATGCATCGTTAGTGGAATTGTGAACAAATTCAACCATTCTGGAGAATAATTTGAAAGTATGCCCAAAAGGCTATACACTGTGCATGCATACTCTTTGACCCACCAATACCACAACTAAGTATAGATCCTAAAGAGACCAAGAAAAAATAAAGGCAGAGTATGTATATGTATAAAAATATAGCTCTTTTTTGTGGTGGCAAAGAATTGGAAATTGTTGGATGCCCATTGGTTGGGGAATGGCTGGACAAGTTGTGGTATATGATTGGTATGGAATACTATTGTGCTATAAGAAATGAAAAGCCCAAATGGGGTCATGAAGAGTTAAACATGAATGAAACAAGTGAACAATGATGTTCAATTTCTTGAATCCAGTCTTTTGCACTGACTGTCATACTCTTTCTCTTCCAGAAGCTGAACTAATAACTTTGTTTGCTTTGGCTTAATAATAACTTCATCCTTCAAACTGTGGAAGAACCTATAAAAGGGAAAATATAAATTTTATTTTCATTAACAAGAAACAACTGTTTTCTGGGATAGAAATAGTGAGAACCTTGTGAGGAACTGAACATTTCCTCCTAGAATTTGTGAAAGAAAATCTAGGCATAATTCTAGATGCTTAGAGAGCAAATTCAAAGGCTTCAGAACGTTTATAGGTAAGATTCAACAGGGCAGGGTGAACTGAGATTCAAAAAGGTACTGAAGGCCAGAAGCAGCCATGTGATTTTCAAAAAAGTAAGAGAAAACTGTACAAACTATAAGTTAGTTTGACTTTGATTCCTGAAAATATTCTTGACAGGATCATTTAAAATGGGTATTAAAATTTTATATACGAATATATATATGAGAAATTTTTAGGAAATTTAAATACATAATTTCATATATAGCTCCCAAATGTAATCTGTGTCCATGAAAATGATGTAAATAATTTTCTAACATGATGGTTAAGGACCTTGTTCTTATGCAAATAACACAGGATGCATTTGGTATCTAGCCACCTAAAGTATTTGATCTACTGGAGTTATGCATATAGAAAGACTTTGAGACCAGTCAATAATAATATTGAGCAACAGGAACAGAATATGGTTACATAATCTTGTGATAACAATTTTATATGCAAATTTTATCTATTCCTAATTATTTTTGTTCATTCATCTGAATAATACGTTCACTAGAATCATGTATAAAGGTGTGAGGGTCCCTTCTCCTCCAAAATTAATGGGGCATGGAAAGGCCCCTGGAACCTTTTTCTATTGCCACAATGACCTCCACACCCACTAATGGTTTGAATGGATATCACAGGAGGGAAAAGAAGTTAACTTCCCTCAGTTTTATCATTTGTACCTCTGTACCTTTTCATCAGCTACTCCCATTATGGTATGGAGAAAAGTACATAATTTAATTGTACAAAATGATTTCTGTATAATCGAAGAGATTTATGATTATAAGAAACAAATTTTAAAAATCTTTCAGTTGGAACTTTAAAAAATGAAAAAATACTCAATACCTTCAGTAAAGCAGTAAAGTAATTAACTGTGATTATATGGAATAAGAATAAATTAAATAAAAGGGACTGAGAAAAGCAGAGAAAGGAAGACTTATACTAGTATTTTTCCAAGGCTTGCCCCAAATTCCATTCTGATGGACAAGCAAAATCAAAGGAATGGGAAAACAAGAAAATCCACTATTTTGATATTCAATTAGTGAGAACAAAGATTAAGAGGTTTTGTTCTCACTGTGGCATTAACATCCATATGCTTAGTTCTAACAGTTACCAGACACTAATTAGAGAGAGAGAGGACTTAAGAACCAAAAAGCTTCCACATGTAGCCTCCAGCAGAACACCAAGAGATTAATACCAGCAACATTATTTTCTGAGAAGAACTGTAATCTTCAGAGTTTCTTCTAAGAAAATTGTGAGTTTAAAAGGGAAGAATCCCATTATCTGTCAGTGAATAATGGTTGAAAAAAACTTGGGACAGTATAAGCTGACCTAGGCCTACAATGAGTACTTAGATCTTTGATTTGTGAAATTATAGTGTGTTAGATCTGAAACTGTCTGTTGAGAGCTTATGTTGTTTTATATCCTTTTTAAAGACCATATAAATTATGAAGTTATATTTTGTCAGTATTTTTGTTTATTTTCAAAGAAAAGTGATGGATATTTGTAAGTTGTCTAGCCTGGTCATCGGCAGTGAAAATAGTTGTTTCTCTGTGTTATCCAAGAAGTAAGAACTCTATCTAATTCCCATTCTAGCTGATCACTCACATTCATTCATTCTTTCAACAAATGTTTATTAAGTATCTTGTTTGTGTGAGCCACCGTATTAGCTTTCAGGGATACACAGAGAAAAGGTAGAAAACCCCCAAAGAATTATATGTTGTTTTATATTTATATTTTACTCAGTACCACATGAGAGGAATAAACATGAAATAATTTGAGGGAGGAGAGATCACCAAGAACCAGGTGGATCAGAAAAATGCTTTCTATGGTACATGACTCCGTGTTGAACCATGAAGAGAGTTATAGACTCAAAGACGCAATGGAAAAGGAGGGGAAAGATATATTCCAGGCCCACAGACTGGATAATGGAAAGACACAAGCGAAGGAGTTGGAATATTTACTTCAAGAAACAGAAAGCAGCCTGGTTCAACTGAAATGTGAAGATCATGTATGAAATTATGTGAAATAAGTCTGGAAGGGTAAGCTGGAGCCAGATAACATAAGTCTTTAAGTGCTCATCTAAGGTGTTTTTCTTTTATTCTAAAAGCACTAGGGAGCTTCTGACAATTCTTGAGCAGGAATGGCCAGGTATAGGTATAATTAGACTAGTGGATTAGTAACATTATTTTGACAGCTGTATGGAGAATGAATTACAGAAGGGATAGATAGGAAGAAGTGAGAAATGTGATTCCTTAAAACCACAGAAAGCAAAACAGAAAATCTCTTGTTAATCTAACACATATAATAAAAGATAATGTCATATATGATAATGCTTTAGTTTTCTCAAGTATAAAATGGGGGTAATAATAGAACCTATCCCCCAGAGTTTTATTTTATATTTAGTCTGATTAAATTTATCTTCTAGCCATACTTTCTAGTTTTGTGTCATCTGCAAATTTGGTTACTGTGTCAGCTCTGCCTTTATTCAAGTGTAACAATTGTCTCCTAAGTGAACAGAACACCTCTGATGATCACTGTTGCTCTGATTCTCAGCATTTTCTCCAACAATTGAGTAGACATGTCTAAGCAGTAGCATTCAAAATGGTCCAGATTTCAAATCCAGGTTACACAGTTTTCATTTTATTCTTCCCAAACAAAGATTATTTTCCTTAGTAAAGAAAATGATCAAAATAAGAAACAAGTTTTGCTGAGTTTCTTGATTTTGTCCTTTATCACCATCCATCCAATGTGAGTTGTGATCTTATTTCTCCTTTGATATCTCTCTTAATCTGAATTTCAGGGCTGCTTATCCACATTTGGTGTCCACATGGTACTCAACTCTCACTAGTGGCTTCTAGAAGCTGTAGCATGTGCAGTGGCCACTCCGATATAACCACCTCATCGTCTAATTCATGCATGAGTCAAGACATCACCCTGTGTGATGTCACTGGTCATCTGTGAAAATGAAGGACAAATAATAACAATAATCTGAATTTAGGCTTTTTGTTGTGCTTAGCTTTTGTCACTAATATGAGTTCATTCTGTACACTGGAGCTCCTAACACAACTCTTGCAGGTTCACTCCAGTCTTTATATTCATTCCTTTGTTATTTGCCTTTACTTTCATTATCTACATACAGATTTTAAAACTCTTAATCGACCAATGAGTCTCTGTGCCTCCACATCAATCTCTTAGACAATCTTCCTTATCAGAATTATTTGCATGTGTATCACTAGAATTTTATATTTGAGAGCACCCTCTAATCCTTGTACAAACATTTCCAGTAGAATGTAAGGCCTTAGAATTGATGGTGATGGCATGAGCCACTCTTTGTAGTCTGGGTTCAGATAGAGAGTCTCTTATTGTGTCCTTTCCCAAAGATTTATAGAGAGCTAAATGTGACAACTAATTGATACACATTCTCAGCATGTGTACTGCAATGGTTCGTCAATTTTCCCGTTTCTGTTTGATCATGTACAGATAGTGATTGTAGAATATTGTGAAAGTTATTTTATTTGGTGAGAATTTGGTCGGTATCTAAAATAGATCGTGGGTTCTAAGGCCTAGCACATAGTAATATTTTATCTTTTCTAATAATAGTGTGTTTATACTTTGGATAATTATCTAAAGTTCAGTGAAATCATGTGTCATGGCAGAAAGAGCAATGAAATGAGAAGCCTGCTTTCTAGTTCCATTTCTGCCACTAACTTAACCCTGTGACCTTGAGTGATTGATTAAACTTCTCTAGACCTCAGCTTTATCACCTGTGAAATGAAAGGGTTGAATTACGTGATGTTTAAGGTCAGTTTCAGTTAAAAATGTCTGAAAATCTCCAAATATATAAACTCATTTTAAACAACTAAGTGGTAACTTGTTTTACATATCTATGGAACCAGAAAATTGGTCAACAGATAATTGTGTAAAGGAGACCCCTATGCACTACAAAATGTTGTCGCCTATTGCTTCCTCTTATTTATTGTGAGTCTAATACAACTTGTTTTCACCCAGAGTTCATTTGTCAAGAAAACTCTGATAACGGGTTAGAATCACGGGGCCTACAGTTAGTACGAGTGATGCTCATTAAAGACAAGCTTAACAAGCAGATGGTTCTCAGCAGTCCAGGAACAAAACATTTCTCTGCTTCTTATAAACTCCCCAGCGCTCATACCAGTTTCTTGGAAGTCCAAGCTCCCAGAATCCTCAGCTAACTGGTTAATACTCCTTCCTTCCTTCCTGGGTACTTTCTCCCTCTGCTTCCTCACATGACAGAATGATTTCTCAGTGATAAACTTTAATTTAGAACTATCAATGTCCCACCCTGTCTATCAAACTATCATCTGCAGCCCTACTTGGGTGGCAACAACCCTCTAGACAAAAAGTCAGGATGAACTGAGTTTTGGCAGGCTCCAAATCCTTTCCTTGGCCAATGACCGTGACAACTTGGAAGGACAACATTTTCTTTCAAAATAATGTTGTTAAAGGGAACGACAGTGATAAAAGCGAATGAGTTCATCCTACAGATGCTAGGCAGGGACAAGCAGTAATATCAGGGGTGGGTGGAATAAAATGATTCTTAACGTGATCTGGAGATAACGGATTAAAATGGGAGAAAAAGACAAAAAAGTTTGTGGAGCTCCCTATAAAGAGTGGAGCATCCATTATTTTAATAAAAGATAAACAGTAATGCAACCAGATGTACAAAGTTAATATAATGCTTGGGGCCTGCTGAATGCTAATTTAAATGAAGAGTCAAATGTATGAGTTTCTATTATATTTACAAGAATGGGCTTGTGCAGACTTGCATTACCAAGCAGAGACCTTGGTGACATTATCATGTCCATTTAATTTTCATTGCCCTGAGGAGGGTTTTCAGGATTTGAATCCTAAAGTGCTTTTTCAATTATTAGGATGCTTTTAAAGTCTTCAACACATAAATTCTTGGAGATTTTGTGATTGCCTTTTTTTAAAACTATATTTTATTTGTAAGTGATGAACTGTCTCATAAAAGTATGTATGTGTATTTGTGCATAGATCTATTCTAATGTAAGCTCCTTGAGGGCAGAGATTGTCTCTGTTTTTCTAAGCCTTAGCACAATTCCTAGAACATAGTAAACACTTAAATACCTTTTCTTTCATTCATACATTCATATCTATACATATTCATATTGTTGGAAAATGAAATTGTTGTGGAACTGTGATCACCTATAACTTATGCGGATTACATCAACAACTTCCTTAGATACTTTTTTTTTTTGCCTCCATACTCTATCTTTTGTCACCAAGTTCAAAGTCTTCTACCTGGCATTCAAGATCCTTTAAAATCTCATGCAATCCTACCTTTACAAACTTATCTCCCATTGCTTCCTTCCATGGTATCTACTTTCTAGGCAAATTGGACACTATTCCTATGTCCTCCTATACCTTCCCACCTCTGTGCCTTTTTTCTACACTATTATCTCTGCCTAGAATAGCATCTCTGTTTTTGTCTATTGAATTATTATGGATCTTTTAAAGTTCATATCTAACTGGACCTCCTCAAGAAACTTACCCTCAACTCTGTAATAACCTTCACCATCAATTATCATTTTTTTTGGAGGCAAACTCTTTAATACACTTATTAATATTTCATATCATATCAATCTTTGCATGTGTCTTTTCTTTCTCATATCCCCTAATTTCCGTGAGAGAATAGTCATTTAACCTTTGTGTCTCCTGAATCACATGTTTATGATTTTCAACCCATAGATGTTATTTAATAGAAGTTTGATGAACCAATAAATGAATGACAACAATTCCACGCTTCAGTAAATAGTCTTCATGAGTTCTGCAAAAAAATCACAGCCTCTTGAAACTGAAAGCAACCTCAAAGGTCATCTAGTCCAACCTGTAACTGAACAAGCATCATCTCTACAATGTAGGAAACCCAGAATCTTCTTGAAGACCTTCAGTAAGGGGGGAGTTTCTACTTCTCAATTCTACTCTTGGATGGCTCTGGTTGTTTGAAAGGTTTTTGTTTTGGGGTGGTTGTTTTTTTTTTGTTTGTTTTTGTCCTTACTCAAGTATAAATTTACATTTTTGCAACTTTCTGCGTTTCTGGGTTTGCCCTCTGTTGCCACACAATACATGCAGAAATGTTTATTTGCACAAGAATAAAGATTAAATTTGCAAGACTTCTTTCATATCTCATATTTCATTCAGATTGTATACTATGAATAATTAATTTACCTCCCTTACCTCTTACTTTACTGAGAAGATTACTACAGCCATCTGGCAATACATGCCTCTGCCCATTTCTCAAAACTTCTCAACATCATGTCTTTGGTGACAGAATGTATATTCCCACTCTTCACCAAGGATAATCCTTCATTCCTATTCTCTTTTACCTCCTCTATGACCTTGCTTCAATAGTCACTTCTCTTTTTCATGCATCGTCAACATCTCCCTAGCTACTAGTATCCTTATATCTGCCTAAAGAAAACAAAAATTGAAATGTCCCTCTCCTTGTCAAAAAAAAAAAACTTTCACTTGACCATCTAGCTATTTGTTCAATTTTCCCTCCTCATTGATTAATAAACTTCTTGGAAAAAAAGTTGTCAATTCCTGTTAATTGCATTCCTTACTATTCCCTGAATCATCTATGCTTTATATTTAGCTTCTGTCACCACAACTACTAGAAACATGGATCATCTTTAGTGGCCAATCTTCTGGTGATGATCTTACCCCAACTCTTATGAGGATAAATGTGAGTCTTACATTTCTAATTCATTATATCCTTACTTACGTGAGTTTGATAATATGACAATCATATTGATTTGTATGATTTTCAAGGACATTGGAATATGACAAAATTTTGGATTAGGGATTTAGTAAGAACCTTGCATATTGTAGGCATTCCATTTATATCTATTTAATTAAAAACTATATTCAAATAATAGCATAATTTGTTATGGAACCACCAGTTATATTTGGCTCCTTAAATAAAAATAAATAAGGAGTTTTAAAAAATTTCATGGCCTAGACAACACTTTACTTATCACCAATGCCAAATTCCAGTAACCAAAGAGTCAAGCATTCTTACATCATCATCATTACTATCCACCTCATATTAAGGCTAATAGCCAATTATGTACATGGCTTAGTTTCTGATTCAGGAATCAAGATAGGTCAAGGAAACTTACAAATGACTACATTTTACAACAAGGAAAGCAAGCAATTTCATGTGTACTATTACATCTATTAGAAGAATTAAGCCAATCACAATATTGGATTTATTATTTTTCTTTTCATTATTTATTTGTGAGTATATGCAAATGCTACCAATCCCACTAGAATGGGTGATAGAGTAAAGAGTGGAGAAAAGCAATTTGGTAGTGGATGATGGAGGGAAACAGGGATATGGAATAAAATGGAGCATCTGGCACAGAATAATTGATTGATTCATAATATTCACAATCTATTTATTTAGTGCTGTCTTCAGATACAATGTGGAAAGTGGCATATGATTATCAGATTTTTTTTTAACTAGAAGGGATATATTCCCGATTTTATAGATGAGGAAACCAATGCTTAGAGAAGTTAAGTGATTGATCCAGTATTACAAAGTTTGTGTTTGTAGACAAAGACTAAAACATGTTTACTTACTCCATGCCCGTGGCTTTTTTTCCTGTGCCAAACTTTAGTTATATAGTTATTCATATGCCATTTCAAAAGTAAATGCAACTAAGTTATCCTTTGCTTCAAATAGCAAAGTGCTCCAGGGTCAAGTTTTGAAGTTTTAGATTTGCAGAAGTCCCAAACTCAAAGAAATCAAAAATATGTTGAATTGGGGATAGTGGGAGGAGGGGATTATGACCCAGATGCACCAAACATCGTATCTGCAAAACCACATTCATTCACCAGTAATTCAGCTTAGTTTAACACGTGGGATTAATGCTGTGTGTAATAAAAGCACAATAAATGGTATGCAATTAATAGAGCTGGTACAGCTGGGACATGAGTGCAAAATGTTACAGCAGATGGAGGATATGTATACTTCAAACAAAGCACAATTGGCAAGCAGAGGAGTTAGTAAGAGCAACAAAATAAACATACAAACAATGGTGCAGGCATCATATTAAGGAGAGTAAACCAAATGGTCTTATTGATGTGGTAATGAAGACTATACTGGAACAGAAATAAAGAGTGGTTGTTCAAAGGAAAGGACATCGGGAAAGAGGCAGAAGAAAGTTTTGAAATTTAAAAAAAGAGGCTGAATAGAGAAATGTGTAAATGAATATTCATAAGCAACAATTGATTTTCAATCTTAAATTATATTTCTTAATGAATTAATAATGTAAAGGATTAGGTTGCATGGATTAATTGGAATTCAATATATACTTTTGCATCTTTTTATTTTGGGTCTCTGACCCAAAAGATGATTTTTTTCTCTGTATCTATATGTCCTCTCCCATATTAACAACCACTTCCCTGACATTTTACTATAAGAACTGACTCATTGTTCATAATATTTACTAACATAAAATCAAAAGGTACATTGAATTCAGCATACATTTTTAAAACACGGTTTTGTTTTAACTTTTATTCTTTTAAATCAAATTCAAAATATTTATTAAGTGCCTGCTATACACAGAGCACCATAATAAAAATAGGACAAAGGCAGAGAAACAGAGCCTGACAAAGACCAACAGACAGACAGAGAGAAAAGGATGAACCATGGTCCCTGCCTTTATAGAACTTAAGTTTCAAACAAGTTTGGAAATAAAACATAAACTCTGATAACTATTTTTTGTAGTTTAATTGTTTCAGTCATTTCTGACTCTTCGTGATTACATTTGGGATTTTCTTGGCAAAGATATGGGAGCGAGTTATCGTTTCCTTTTCCAGCTCATTTTATAGAAAAGGAACTAGGTTAAGTGACTTGACCAGGGTCATATAGCTACTAAGTGTTTGAGGCTGATAATAATAATACACAATATGACATTACATGTACTTCAGAGATTTGCAAAATAAAATACTTTGAAGTCTGGGGAAACATATTATTGTGAATTGTGGACATAAGAGAGTAATTAATGAAGGCAGTAACACTTGAGGCTTTAAAGATTTAGGTACGAATGCAACATTCAGATAGAGAGAAAAAAAGGACATTCTGTACATAGGAAAAATTCCAAAGTTTTTGCCAAAGTGAGTATATATAGAATGCATAAGGAATAAAAAAAAATGGCTACAAGGAAGTTGGTAATTAAGTAGGGAACAAAGAGAGAAAGAAATCACCTAGATAACCTTGATAAGTTCAAGTCATGAGGGCCCAATGAACTACCTCCTGAGGTATTGAAAGAACCAGAAGATGTAATCATAGAGAATATGAAAGGTATGACAGGAACAGAGAAGAGAAAATATTCTGATTTTCCCAAAAGGAAAATAGCAAAATTTGAAAACAAGGTAGCAATGAGTTTAACTTTATTATTTTTATTTTTTTAATTATTGTATAATTCCTGGAAAAAATCTAGAACATTACCAATGAAAGATTTGTTTGTTATAAAAACAAAAACAAAAAGATAAGGATATGGTAATCAGCTTAGTGCCAACTCCCATTCACACTGATGAGTCAGTTCTCAAGAATATGATTGACTATATCTCCACTCAGGATTTTATAGTTAGCCTTATGGTACTGGGAATCTTTTTAGTGCTATATCTCATGAGCCCCTACTGGTGTGCTTCCCATCATCATTATCAATTGGATATTAATTAATTAGCCTGACTCAATTAGCTTTTAGAAAGTTATTTTCTAAAATGGCACAGTAAGAATAGTTGATTAAAACAATTAAGTCTATTATATATTATCCTACCAGCACATGTAAAGTCCAGGGGAAAGTAGGCTTAAGCTTAGAAAGCATATATGGCAAAGGGGCAACGCACAGCTCTTGGTTTCTTTTGCTTAAATATCTTAGCCTCTGGCCAAGATAGGGAAAGATAACTATGCTAAGGTTGATGTACTTCTTCCATGATCCTCCCCTCCCCTCCCCCACAATTCCTTTTTCAGGAAAGGCTTGCTGTTTTCTTCATTAGCAAAGATTAGAATAATTTGTGTTCAGGACTCCCTAATCATTTCATACAAGGCCCCAAAGAGTTACCAATTTTCCTGGGTCAAAATAAACATAGGGAGGTTCTAGCTTTATTGAATGATTCAAGCAAGAAAACTTCTCCCTCTAATCCACCAAAGGGAATACTTTTAAATGGGGTGGGATAGTCAGTGGAAATTCACACATATTATATATGTAAATCAAGATAATGCTGTGATATAGATTACCTCGATTTTATCAAAGTATTTGAAAAAATTCTTTCATACTATTCTTGTGGAAAATACCAACAGATGTGGATCAGACATTAATGATTAAATGGATTTGGAATTGGTTGAGTGAGAGAACACAAAGAGTGGTCGTTAATAGTTTGATGTCAACTTGGAAAGATGTCTCTCCAGTGCATTGCTTCTAAATCTGTTCTTCTTCCAATGCTATTTAACATTTTTATCAATGAATTGGATAATGGAATACATGGCACGTTTATCAGACTTGCTGATGACATGACACTGGGAAAGATAACTAGCACAGATAGCATATTCAAGAGCCAAAAAGATCTTGACAGACTAGAATATTGGCTTAATCTAAAATGAAATACAAAAGCTACAAAAGGAAAGAAGGGAATGAAGGGAGGGAGGAAAAGAGAAAGAAATGAAGGAAGGGATGAAAAAAAGAAGGAAATGAGGGAGGAAAATTATCAATTGGGTCAAACATTTCTAAATATTATGGATATGAGTAGAAAAGCAGAATGATGCCTGCTTTTGAGAAATTCACATTCTAATTGAGAGAGACAACAGATACAGAGAAAACAAATTTTAACATCTGAGCAGTACAAAAGTAGAATTAGCTATTTTGTTTGATAGTGGGTTCAAGATTACTAGAGATTCTAAGGGGAATATTGGGTCTCCATTTGGGCTGAATGTTAAAGAGGAAATGTCTATTTAAAGGTTGGTTGTAATAAGCAATCCCTAAAGCTTCTTCTGATTCTATGAATTTATAGATTTGAAATTGCAAAGGGAAAAAAATATTCCTTTGATATGAGGGGGGAGGATTATCAAACAGAATTATTTCCGAGTTAAATGTAGTGCCTTAAAAAGTAGATCATCTCATAATTCTTTATATTTTCTTCAATGTGTAGCATAGTGCTTTGCATTTAATAGGTACTCAATAACCATTTTTGATTGATTGATATATATCCCTTACTGAAACAAAGTACTAATCTTTGTCCCCTGTCAACATCATTGTAACAGGGTTCTTCTGTATACATCAAAAAGAATAAACTTCTCTTAACAAACTGAAACATATTTTTCTGTCATTTTCCAGAAAGCACCATTTGTTCTGCAGACAATACATTAAAGAAACAGACAAGATAATTACCTTGAGTAAGGTCAGTGAGGGGAAATTTGAGTAAGGGAATATTGAGAATTCTTTGGGGGTTTTTTAAATGTTTTATCTGTGGTGGGAAAAAGGAAGAAATATCTTTCCCATCAGACAAGGTCCAAGCCTACTACAGAGGTGAATTATAAAATCTTAGGGGTGATAAAGAGCTATAGGTGAACTAATCCCACTCCTACTTGAAAAATTTTGACAATATTCCTGAGAACTGGATATCCAGCCTCTACTTGAGGGCCTCTATCAATGTGACACACACCCACTGCCTCCCATTACACTTTTGTATTTCTAAGTGTCAGAAAGTTCATAGACCCCTGGTTAAAAACATCTGCTCTAATATAATGTTGACTTATTAATGACAATTGCAAGTTACTCTCATTCCCTACATGCCTTTGCATCCACAAGAGTGGCATGAGATATTTGGAGAGGTGCTTTGCAGAAATCCAGGTACATTATGTTAATTAAATTTAGCTGATTTTTAAGTCAAAAAACATTATTGGAAAAGGAGATAAGGGTAATCTGTCATAAATTCTTCATGATAAAGATTTGATGGGATTTTATAAACATGATTTTTCTTAAATTAATTGCATAAAAACCATTCTGTTAACAATGTGTTCTAGAAGTTTTCCAGGAATTCAAGTAAAGCACATTGGTATTTTATGGAGGACTTTAATCAGTGCCTTATGTATTGGGATATTTGCCTATATTCAGTCCTGTGACACATTTCTTATTTGCCATAATTTTTTAAATATCTTTAATTATTTTGTTAAATATTTCCCAATAGCATGCAAAAACTTTACATTTAAAAAAACTTATAAGTTACAAATTCTCTCTTTCTCTCCCTTTCCCCACCCCTTGAGAAAACAAGCCATACTGATGTCATGTAAAATCATATTTCTATATTAAACATGTCATAAAAGAAAAAAACACAATAAGAAAAATAAAGAGAATTTTTAAAGTTACGTTTCAATCTGCACTCATATTTCATCAGTTCTCTCTCTGGAAATGGATACAGTTTTTCATCCTGGGTCCTTTGGAATTGTCTTGGATTACATCTTGACCTAAGTAACTAAACCTTTCACAACTGATCATCCTTACAATATTGTTGTTACTCATGGCTATAAATATGGACACGTTTTGCACAATTGCATATGTATAATCTATATAAAACTGCTTACCTTCTCAAAGAGGCAGGAGAGGTAAAATGGAGGAAAAGAATTTAGAATTCAAAATTAAAAAAATAGAATGTTAAAAAATTATTCATGTGGTTGAGAAAAATAAAATTAAAGGTAAAAAAAATCATGGTTACTGTGTACAATGTTTTCCTCATTTTGCTCACTTCATTCTGCAATCATTTCATATGTCTTCCCAGCTGTTTTTTTTTTTCTTAAACCCTCCTGCTCATCATTTCTTATAGAACAATAGTATTCCATTAAAATTACATACTAGGGGCAGCTAGGTGGCATAGTGGATAGAGCACCAGCCCTGGTGTCAGAAAGAGCAGAGGTTAAATCTGGCCTCAGACACTTGACACTTACTGTGTGACCTTGGGCAAGTCACTTAACCTCATTGCCCAGCCTTGTGGGGAAATCCAGCCTGCGTCATCGGGAATATGTGCATTGTCTACAATATGATACTATATGGTTACATGATGCAATATTGCATCATCAAAATTTCAATGCAAGAAAAAAAGCACAAATTTACAATAAATTATTAAATTTAAGATGCATCATTTAAAACATATTTTTTGAAATGATGAAAATTTCAAAAGAAAACATTAAAGGTTTAAGAAGGTAGATTCCAGGAGGGTGCTGAATAATTTTTTTTTTGGGGGGGAAGCAGGCAGGCCAAATAAGTTTGGGAAACTCTTATTTAGAGTAACTGTGACTATTTTGAATTTATTGTTGTTGATCTAAGTGAGCAGAATCAAGACAATTTACACAATGATGTTTCTTATATAATAATAAATAACTAAAGGAAAGACTTAAGAACTATAATCAATCCAATAACTAACCATGATGATTGATTACGAACCATGCTATTCCACATTCTGACAGTGAAATGATGGATTTAAGATGCAGAATGAGACATACATTTTTGGACATGGATAATATGGGAATTTATTTTGCTTGACTGAAAATATTTTTACAAGGGTTTTCTTTTTGTTCTGTTTTGTTTTTCTTTTTAATTGGAGAGGGAGTAGGAGAAAGGAAAAAAAATGACTGTTCACTGAAAATTAACATCAATAAAATTCTTTGAAGTGACTTTGATAACAAGGCTACCTCTCTGTGGTTAAACACAATAGACAAATTTCCAAATGAAGGAACTGAGATATAGGCAAAAGTCTGGAATGAAATGAATTAAGACCTATCAAAACCACCATTTTGCCCCATGTCATGTTTGTCAAAGCTACTTTGATTTATCCCTACCAAACACGATCCAGGCTTCACTGCATGACGGTGACATGGACACCAGCTCAGAAAGCTTTTGTGCCTTTGGAAGGAGTGGAGACTAGGGATCAAATAAATATACCATCTGTGTTACAAGCTACTAATGTGTGTGCCTTGGTTACCATTTATCTAATTTGATTAAATGCTTTCTAAATTAATGCTTCTGAAAGAGGTAACCCAATGAAGCACATACCGGTGAAATAATGAATTGTATTAGCTACTAGACCTCCTATTCAGGAGTAGTACTAGGCAGTGTATGGTAGGCAGTGCTACAAGAGCCCAACAGAAAAAAAAATACCGATCTTGGGTGCGCTTCATAATCCAGAGATGCAGAAACTTTGGTCTTCAAAAGTAACATTCACAGACAAGTGATATCCCCAGGGACATACATAACCCTAAGAGGGTTACTTTCTCTCTCTCTCTGTCTCTCTCTCTCTCTCTCTGTCTCTGTCTCTCTCTCTCTCTCTGTCCCCTAGGAGCACACACATTGTCCTAGATGAATTCACAGAGAAATTAATAGACATCTTCTTGCCTTAATCTTGTATTAAGAACTTGAGACTTTGAACAAGTTCAACGTTTGTATGGACAGGAATTATCTCTTGGATTTAGGGAAAATTTCACTTTAAATGCCTGATAACTTGTTTTCTCCTGACTCTTGATCCAATGGGAAAGATGGAGTAGGATTCAGGGTTGAGGAAGGAAAAAAGGAATGTTAGAAAATTTAAGTATTGTTTTCATTCAAGCTGATGTCCCCAAATATATTAGTGTCAATTGTAAGGAATAAATTTTTTTGTTTGTTTTTAACATGGAATTTTTTTGTTCTGCAACTTATATTCTTCTCTTCCTATTTCTTTCTTCTATAGCCAAGAAAAATAATCCCAGTACAAAGTCGATAGGCATTTTTCAAATATTCAAGGACTTCTATATTGTCTTCTCAAGTAATATTTTGGCTAAAGTTTCCCAGCTCCTTCAATTGAAGAATGATCTAAAAGTCTTTTATTTATCCTCTTGCCTCAGCCCAAGCTATCAAAAAAAAGTCTTTTATTTATCTTTTTGCCTCAGCCCAAGCTATCAAGAGCCTTAAAATGCCATTCCCAGACTCCATTATTCCTATTTTTCCCTTATGATGCCAAAGAAAATAAATCCAATCCCTTTTCTGTTTAATAGATCTTCAAATAATAGAAGACAGCTTATAACACAATTCTTCGGGGCCCTTGAAAAAACATCTATCCTTTCTTCCAAAAAAAAAAAAGCCTTTCAAATACATGAAGACAACTATCTTGCCCTACCTCACCCCTCCCAAGTCTTCTCCAGGTTAAACACCCTAAATTCCTTTCATTGATTCTTCAGTCCTTTCAACTGGTTACCCTCTTCAGGATCTAACTCCAATTTGCCAATGGTATTATTAAAATACATCCCCTGTTTCTAAACGTCATTCTCCAAAGCTAGACTGGCCAGAGCAGAGTAGCATTATCCTCTCTTTCTGGTCACCATGTCTCAATTAATATATCTTAAAATTGCCTTCAGGATTTTTGCTTATTTTTGGTTTTGGCTGCCACATCACACTATTCATTCATATTTATCTTGCAGTCCACTAAAACTCACATATAAATGGCTATCTAAAAACACTTTATTTTTAATTTTTCTTCTTTAAAAATAATCTTCTTTCTTAGGCAATTCTCTAATCTTCGCCATAAGTACCAGTCTTCACTGATGTCATTAGAGCATTCACATATACTAGTGGCCTAATATTAATGTTTCAAGAAATTATTCACATTTCTTTCCATCCTTCTACCTTTTTCAATCTCTTTCAATTCTTGTTGAAACAGTGCAAATGCCTTATTATTTTTGAGTGTCTGATAAGAAATGCCCCACAAAAATCTGCCCTCAACCTACCTTCCCAAATTATCCACATCCTCATGAGCCATCTACTCTCTGTCAAAACCGGTCTATTTGATGTTCTCTGGAATTTGCTTTAGATACCTGACCTCCTCTGATTCTTTGTCCATGCCTGTGTTCCCACTTGAAATACTGCTCTCCTGTCATCATAGCCACTTTGTCATATTTAGCTTGTTTACTGTTCATGAAACCTTTCCTTCTCCCACCAGGTAAAGCTCACTCCTTCTTTCTCTGTGTCTCTGTCTTCTGTCTCTTCTCTGTTTCTCTGTTTCTCTCTTTCTCTCTCTCTGTCTGTCTCTCTGGTTGTCTCTATTTGTCTCTCTCTTCCCATAAGCATGTTATACTAGCTATAGAACCGCAGATCACATACTACTTCCTGTTTCTGTTTTTTGCTAGCGTGTCATCTCCTCTAATAGACTGGTAAAATGTAAGCTTTCTGGGGGCAAGGAATATATACAAACACATACACACAAATGTATGTATTCATATGTATGCATATATATGTGTGTGTGTTTATACACACACACACACACACGTGTAGTCTTGATATACTCAGCACCTAGCATAGTTCTTTGAACATAGTAAGAGTTTAATAAATGCTGTTTGCTAGAATTAGCTCCTTGAATCTGTTAGCTCCTTGAGGGCAAGGACTATGTCTCATTCGCCATTATATCTCCTCAGAGTACCTAGCACAGAGCATTAAAATCACAGAACCATGCATCTTAAGTACTGAAAAGGACACCTAGTAGGTACTCAATAAATCTTTATTGAAGGGATGTTGAACAAATGCCCTACATCACTAGTCCCTGGATAACAATGGTAAAATTGCCAGTGCATTGAAATAGTCTCAGAAACTACTCACCTCACTGACTTTTGAATCTAATAATAGCATGAGAACAAAAATTAAATCCAGGCAGTGTTCACATAAATTGTTTTTATTTCCTCTATGAATTCTTTCTCATGTTTTCTTCGTGCATCAGCTTCTTCCAGAGGACATTTTTCCACATTTGTCCCTATTCAGCATCCTTCTTTCTATTTCTGATCTCCTTAGAACTTGCTAATGTTGTTTTAAATTCTAACCCTATTATTGTAACCTGACCATACTAGCTTATCAGGGGCAGGTGGGCCAAGAAACACAAAGAGCCACAATAAAAAGACAGAAACTTTTGGGAATCAGATTGAACCAGACAACCAGTCAAATTTCCTGACACTCCTACACTAGGGTTTCCTTATTAATATAGATTCTCCAGCTCTGAATCCTTGCTTCATCTTTCCACTTGTCACTGGTCCTTGGATCTTGGCCCTTCGTGGACAATTTGGTATCCATGGGCCTCACCTTTTGGCTGGTGCTTGTTAACCCAAATCAACTACATTTCCTTACTCCAAGATGGGAAATGCCAATCTTCCCTATAGGGATTTGACTAATCACTGAAAAATATTGGTTCAGTTGACCTTGCTGAAAAAAGTCATACACAATGCTTTTAAAGTTACAAATAAAGTCTTTTTGATAAGATTTTTAATGCATAAATGATGTTTAGAGTTCCTTGGAGCTATATAGTATGTTTAATTAATACTCAGTATCCTTTAATAGTTTTGATGACAGCAAAGGAAGCCATAACGCAAAATAAGATTTCTAAGCATTCATTTTTTCACTATAAGTTATTGAATGAAAACAAATAAGCTAAGGTAGTTTGAATTATTTTGATGTTATTTCTACTTCACAATTTTCCACTTAAATACGTGATTTTGAAAATTTAATATGTTCCTCAATATGTTTTATTACTTACTAATTCTAGACTATTTAATATAATTTCTACTGTAAACATCTTCAATTATATGATGAAAAAGACTATTAGAAAATAAAAGTCAATGTATAAAAGTTCATTTTATAGATACCTTTTACAGTAATATCTTTATTCTGTAATGTGGAGTACATCTGTGCTCATCTTGAAATTTGTTAGTCACTCATGTACCCAAGCTGAACACATTTATCATTGTCTAGATGTGCTCTGTGCCTTGCTTTGAAGGGAAATTAGTGTCTGAATGATGTAGGACCTTTCTTTATCTTCCCTTGATTGACTCCAAATCTGACTGAGACCCTACTGACTAGTAAAAAGAGTAGGATGAAGTTCAATGCCCTGAACTTTACATAATGGGGTAAGGCTCTATCTAGTTCAGAATTTTCATCCACTTCATTAGATGGCTTCTTGTGTTCAATATTCCATGAGCTAAGGAACATCTAGTCCTAAAAATAATAATAATAGTAAATAAAACTCCAATGCCCTTTATTCCATTCATTATATTGAGAACCAGTGCTAAAATTCAAGCAGTAAACCTTTTGGTAGAAATCATGGATGATAACATTTCAAAATATCTGTAACTTGGATAGGCTTTGTTAAGAGGAACTATAAACCTTCAAACTGTAAGGATGATAAGCAATATTCACAGTTGAATAACTCATATTTTTTTTTCTAAACAGGAAGGAAGCTACTTGTATTTGTCTTCATTGTGTCATTAACTGTGGAATGCCTCCCACCTCTCGCTCAGTGACTCTCATTTTCTTCCATCTGTTGGAAAGCTAAATAAAATATGAGCCACAGGCAATTATGCTTCTTTGAAATGGCAAACATAGTGACTTTACTGATTTTACCATTGCTTTATATTATGACATTCCATTTTACACAATATATCTCTTTTCAACAAATTTCCATTTCAAAATAATTTTTCTTCTAAATTTCTTCTGACGTTTACTTTAATCAGTTAATTGTTCAGTGTTTTATTACTTCTGATTTTCTCAAATTTCCTTCCTTTTAAGGCTACTCCAAAGCAATAGGTTGATTCTTTGGCAGGGATGTGTAAATACAAATAATATTTATATTAGTATCTATAAAAACAAACAGTTGATTGATGAGTGAACAACTACTCAATCAACTCCATTTTTTTCAAGATTTCAACAGGTCATCTCGACATTATAAAACTATAGCCTCATGTGAACAGAACATACAACCTTTAGCTCTTTCCCAATCCCCCCTGAAATAGGATTTTGAAAACCTTTTTTCATTCAGATGTTTTATAGCACTTTGAGTTGGACACTAAGTTTTAGGTGGATGAACAAAATTGCCATACTGATACATAAAGCTATAAAGGAATGTGAAGAATTGACTAGAGCTCAAGATTTGGAATAAGAAATGTTAGGTTCAAATCCCACAACAGATACTTATTGACTTCATGATGCTGGACAGGTTATTTAACCTCTTTTTGCCTCAGTTCCTTACTTGTAAAATAAAGAGGTTAGACTCATTGGATACTAAGGTGCCTTATAGCCCTAAAATCTATGATTCTAACATCCTATGACCAAATTTGAATTTATACTCAGACCAAGTGTCCAACCTATTGGTGATGAATAATGATGCCATTCACTTAACTGTTTGTTGCTATTCTAAATAGGAGATCTTTTTTTTTTTTTTGGTAATGGTCACTCCCACACCCACCATAACTAATGCAATGTAATCTCCATGAAAAGGTATAAAGATTTTTTCAATATAAAACAAAAATTTTCATACTAAATAGTCTCTTTGCAAGGTATGAGTCTGATAATCATGACTTTAGGGGCTTTAAACATCTGAGGGTAATTTGAACAGTAGGCTGTCCAGCAACAGATGAGTGTGGAAAATTCTGAGTTTCAAAGTACTTTCAGGAGGCAGACCTTTATATTTTTACCAGAGGGGAGCAAGGGGCGAGAGAAGGCACCCATGGAAGGAGTGTTACATAGAATGTTAAGTACCTCTCATTGACCATGTCATTAGAGAGACTAAGCCAGTATGAGACAATATATCCAGCCAGGAGTAGAGAGTGACACATTAAAGACAAACAGACCAAAATGGACACAATGAGATACAGAATGATTACCATTCAAGGAGGGAAGCAGTTTCAAGAAGCATGACACATTGCACCAGAGAGGAATTCCAGCTATGGACTCAAGAAAGGATTTCTACTATCTAGAAATAGTGTTTGCCCTTTGGTTACATGTCCTTTATAGGATATGGATAATTGTAGGACATTGGGTCCTAGATTTTGGGAGGGTATTTTATGTCCAATATTCTTACTAAGCTACCAAATGTCCTTTGCTAAAAAGTTAACAGATGTATCCTTGCTGATTGAAATGAGAACTATGTCTGTCAGGGCCAAACCCTCAGGGTACTCTCTTGAACCCTGAGGGAAGAAGTAATAGTATTTATTCCTCTGAGATACAACCTGCCAGCATGAAAGTGCAGCTGTGAGTGAACCCAGGAAAGGGTCTACAATCATGAATTACTTACGACTGGCCAATAGCAAGATTTGAAGTATATCAATTTTTACATTATTGCTATAAACAAAACCAGAAGGTAAAAGAAAGGTACAACTAAGTGAAATAATATCTCCCAGGCTTTCCTTAGAGAGGCAAATAAAGAAATTAGTGGGTTTGATTTTATCATCTGTGGAAAGGAAATAAGAAACATCATTTCATCTTGTATTGCAGTGCTCATGATAATTATTTGCAAAAGGCCACTACAAAAATAACATCCTGTGCTCTACTAAAGAGATATAAAAAAATTAAATAATGAAGAGATAGAACAATTTCATGAGGAACTTGATAAGATCCTCCAAATTAAATCAACATATACTTTGATACCTTGTGGCTTTAATGTCAAGATCAGTACAGATGGAAAAAAGTGAAAAAATATGTTGGAAAATATGGTTCAGGAGTAAGGAATAAGACAAATCAAAGATGTGTAGGTTCCATAAAAAAAATTAATGCATTTATATCACAGATAATTTCAAGAAAAGAATCAGAATGAACATGGCCACAGCAAGCACTGCTGAACAGCATGACAAAAAATGAAATTTGTACATTTTAACTAACAGGAAATAATGAATATTTGATCTGGGAATCGTTTCTGAATAACCATACTCCAAATCTGGGAGAAAGAATATAATTGAGAAATGGATATTGTGTCTGATCAAAATAACTCCAAAATGACCTATTTAAATGAGTTATTGATGCCCCCAAAATGGAAAATGAATGAAGAAAAGGATGTTAACATTGACTAGAAAAATTTCATCCAGAAATACAAACAGTCTATATTGCCATGGAGAGGGGACCAAAAGAACCTAAGAACAATCTCAATTAAAACACACTTGCTCAACCTTCAAAAGGGAGAGATGTGGCAGCCAAGGGAAATACTGGTTTACAAAACAAATTTGCATGTAAACCCTTCCAAATAGGCATGGTGGAATGTTATGAGGAGTGTCATCCCATTAAATACTGAGAAGTAGGTGCAGCAGGGATTTTTGTTTATGGTAGGGTCTTTAAACTATAGCTATGGTTTTTCCTCAGCTGCATCAACGATTACTATAAGTAACCTACCACCCTATTTTGAAGTCTACACTTAACTTCAGCCTAACTGATCACAGTTCCAAACTATTTCTTTGTGCCCAGACACTTCATTTTCCCAACGTAGACCTCAACTCAACCATCAGAGATGACTATCGGAGTGGATGATATTCAACAAGTCTTTTGGCTTCAGAAGTTTTACTGAGGACTCAATATAGAATTTGTTGGTCCTTTTTTTCTGCATTTACACACCTCTAGCCTCCTATCCCTATCTTATCATAAAGAAAAAAATGGATGTAGATATTTTGTCAGAGAAAGTGGAAGCTCAAATTCCTATGAAAATAATCCAAGATTTATACAGTGAGGTGACCACAGTGGAATTGGATACTTTGACTACCAAAACAGTTTCAACTATGGCCACTAAATGACAAGAATCACATATCATAACCACCATGATTGCCGATTCTAATTTTCACAAAGAAACAGATGAAATGTTTAGTAACGTAAAGGAAAATGTCTATAACTGTATAAATCCTCTAATATTCTCCCACTGCAGCAAAACCAACCCTGGACATTAGATTAGACAATACAGTTTTTCCCTTTTGTTGTTCAGTCTTGTCCAACACTTTGTAATCCCATTTGGGGTGTTTTTGGCAGATACTGGATTGGTTTACCATTTCCTTCTCTGGCTAATTTTATAGATGAGAAAACTCAGACCAACAAGGTTAAGTGACTTGCCCAGGATCACACAATTAGTAAGTGTCTGAGGCCAGATTTGAACTCAGATGAGTCTTGCTGTCTCCATGTCTAACACTCTATCCACTGTACCACCTAACTGTCCAAGTTATCCTCTAGTCCAATATAATTTACAACTGAATTTTCCTTATGACTACTTTGGCTTTATGATTTATTTTTTGCTCGCTGAAAATTAATGCAAAAGCGTTTAATGTTCCCAGCATATACTGATGACAATATCTGTGAAAATTCCCAATGAGAACATTGATGCTGCTATTGAAACTTATGACCTCTCTCTGATAGGTATATCTCACACTATCTTTAATGTTCACAATACCTGTTCACAGAAATCTGGTACATTATTGTACACTAATTTCTAATTTGGCTGGTGATGTTGTTGCTATGAGTTGCATCCAAAGCCCAATCCTTCCTTCAGTATGATTTTGGAATGTTACCCTAAAAGTTTCTCAAGAAGGTGTTTGTAAAATTATGACACTGGAAATAATTTGTTGCCTGCCCCAAAAATAACTAAATTAGGTTTTAGAAAATAATAAATCCAATGATCTTTACATCATTAGTGTCTATGTACTACCTCCATGTTCAGAAATTCTCAAATCCCCTTATCTGGCCATAATCCATTGGATTTTCACCTCTTCCTCTCCTTCCCTTACATAATCCTACTCTTCCCCATCACCATCTAATCGGTTGACACCTCAATTCTCTTCTCTTGAATCCCTAGCCCCCTTGTATCACTGATTGTGTCCAGCCAAGCCTCAGCCTTAGATCACTATACCATTCATTGTTTTCAGTCCTACACATGTACTGCTGAATGAAGGAGAGGAAAATCATACAACCATTCTGACTACAAATTTACATTATATAACCTCAACTGGGTCTTCACTACTACTAGGTGACCTTTCCTATACCTCTTTCATTAACTCACTGTATTCCATTCTCCACAGCAGCTTTCCTAAACTTTTTTTTAATCTTTCTTTGAACTTTGCAGGGCTTCCCCTGCCCCTACTCTCTAAGCTGAGAGCCTTGCTTCATATTTTATAGAAAAAAATTGAGTCAATTTGAGAAGAGGAACTCCCTCTTCTCCCTTCATCTCCTATCACCCAGGTACCTTCTACCACTTTTTTTTTCCCCACCCTTCCTTCACATGATGAAATGGTCTTAATTCTTACCAAGACTAACACCCCTATTTGTTTAAATGATCCCATTCCATCCTGTCTACTCCAACAGAGTACTCCTTCTGTTATCCCTACTCTTTTACGTATTTTCAATATCTCCCTCTCTACTGGCTCATTCCTACTGCTTACAAACATGCCTATGTCTCCCCTATCCTGAAAAAACCCTCACTTGAGCTTTTCATCCCTATCATTCTATATCTCTTCTTTCTGCCCTTTTTTGTTTAACTCCTTGAAAATGCTGTGCCTCCACATTCTCTCTTCTCACTCTTCTCTCAAAATCTTATGATTTGGCTTCCAAAACTGTTCTCTCCAAAGTTACTTAGAATCTCTTAGTCAACAAATCCTATGGCCTTTTTCAATCCTCATTCTCTTTAACCTCTCTGAAGTCTTTGGCACTGTTAATCACTCTCTTCTCCTTGATACTTTCTTTTCTCTAGGTTTTCCACAAACTGCTGTCTCCAGGTTTGTCTCCTACCTATATGACTGCTCTTGCTCTGTCTCTTTTGCTTGATCTTCCTCCAGATCATTCCTTCTAACTACAAGTATTCCCTTAGACTTCTGTCCTGGGCCCTCTTCTCTTCTCCTTCTACACTATTTTGCTTGGTGTTCTCATTAACTCCCATGAATTAAATTACCATCTCTGCTGATTGTTCTCAAATCTACCTATTCTGCCTGAATCTCTCAGCTGACCTGCATTCCTACATCTCCAACTACTTCTTGATATTTCAAATTGGATGTTCAGGAGACATCTTAAACTCAATGTTTAAAAACCAAAACTAGCACTTATAATCAAAAACTTATTTTTAGGGAAAACCTCTAAATCCTCCTTTCCTGCAACCTTCTGTATTATTTTTGAGGGCAAAACCATCCTCCCAGTCCCTCAATCTAACAACCAGGATCATCTTGGATTCTTCACTATCTCTCACACCCTTATATCCAGAATAAATATAGCATAAACTGAGGAAAAGTGGTAGAATTAAGAGGGGTTTGGGAAGATTTCTTGTGGAAGATAGAATTTAGTTGGACATAGAGGAATTCATGGAGGTCAGTAGTCAGAGTGGAGGAGGGAACATTCCAGGCATGATGGATGCCAGACAAAAAATGCTCTGAGCCAAGAGATAGAGTATCTTATTCATGGAACAGCCATGAAGCCAATGTCACTGAATTGATGAGTGTACATTGAGGGGCAAGATATAAAAAGATTAGAAAGGTAGGAAGGAATTAGGCTATGAAGGATTTTGAATTCCAGACAAAGTATATTATATATGACCTTGGAGGCAATAGGGAGCCATTGGAGTTTATTGAGTAGAGGGTTGACATGGTTAGACCTCTGCTTTAAGAAAATCATTTTAGTGGTGAATGGAGGATAGACTGGAGTGGGGAGGGTTTTGAGGCAGGCAAATAAACCAATGGTCTGTTACATTAATCTAAGCACATGAGGTGAAGAAAGTCAGCACTAGTGTAATGGCAGTGTCAGAGGAGAGAAGGGGGCATATGTCAGAAATTTTGCAAAGATGAAAATCTTGAGGCTTTGGCAACAGAAAGGATATGAGGGTATGAGAAATAGTGAGGAATCCAAGATGATCCTAGGTAGTTAGACTGAGGGTCTGGGAGGATGGTTTTGCTCCCTATAGTAATAGGGAAGGTTGCAGGAAAGGAGGATTTAGGGGTTTTTCCTAAAAATAATCTTTTGATTATGAGTTCTTTTTCTGGACATATTGAGGTTAAGATGTCTCCTGAACACCCAATTTGAAATATCAAGGGGGGGGGATAGAAAAAGAGAGACAGACAGACAGAGAGTGATCTGTGGTATGGAGGAATGAAAAAACATCATTTCATAGAAGTGCTCTATTTAGAGATTTCTGAAAGTTCTGAAGACTTGATGTATGTCTATAAGATTCTGTGGAAGAGCTTACAGAAAATTGTTCTTTAGGATAGTGGTTTATAGGGGGCTCCTGGGGGAGGTAGGTGGCATAGTGGATAGAGCACCAACCCTGGAGTTAGGAAGACCTGAGTTCAAATCCAGCCTCAGATACTTGAAACTTACTAGCTGACCCTGAGCAAATCACTTAATCATGATTGCCTCACCAAGATAGGGAAAAAATAAAAAAATAAAATAAAAAAGAGGGGTGCCCACTGACCATACTTAATTTTTAAGTATCCATATTGCTGAACCTAACTATGGCAAACTCACCAGTATTCCTATGTTTTGAAAAAGGACCTGGAAATTGGAAGGTATTATTTGAAAAGACTATAAGCTAACCCCATTCAAACCACTCTTAGTAAAAAGAAACTCAAAGTAGAGAATTCATTGGTGGATAATGAAAAGGAAAGAAATAAAGCAGCAGTGGAATTTTCTTTGGAAAATAGAGATGAACCTCTGATGAATGGATCATGAGGAGGAAGCCTTAGAAAAGAAGAGTAATTTTCTTCCCTTTCTATCAGGAGACAATGTATTCTATCATTTCTCATTCATCACATGGGACCAAGACTGATCACATTTAATCCAAATTCTAGTGTGGGTGGCAATGCAATGAGAGAGGTAAATCCTTTTTCGCAATTCTACACTTACGTAACATGGTATGTTGCATGTTGTAGGCACAATGTTGGATTGATTCAACTTTTCCAGGTGCCTGTGCAGAAAAAGGAAATGCCCCCAATCATCTTGGATGCATTTTCTTACATGTTTTTCCTGGTCCAAAGCATTTCTATTTCATGATGATTAATAAAATCACCACTTCTGCCAGCTAAACCATAACCAGGCAATATTTATTTGTCCAACAATCATGAAACAGTTCTGGAATTGATGATTTCTCAGGTATCAAGTCTGAAGCACTCTTCTCAATCATATGCAAATTAGATATTGGGAAACAGAAGGATATAGAATCTTCACTTTAACTAATTTGTCTATGTAGGTGCCTTGTTACAGTTTCTCAAATAATCAAATCTCACATATATTTCTGGTTTTATACTTTTCACTTAGCAAAATTGTCAAAATCTCAAAGGAGCATTTCCTTACATGTATAACTTGGAATATCAACATGTATAACTACATAGTATTAATGTATTATCAAATAAACTTCACCTTCACAAGCTGGTCAAAGTTTAACTTTTTTTTTTTACTTTTTTAGCATATTACTGAAAACAGTTTGATTTTACTGAAAAAAAGATAAAAATAGTTCGTTGACTATACCCTATCTTAGCATTTTAAGCGTATTTTTTTAGTTTAGTATTTTTTTTAAATTCAAACCCCTAGTATACTTTTTCAGGTATTCTTTTTTTTCTAAAGCAGATTCTAAATAATAAGCAATCAATAGCACGAATAAGCATAAGAATATATGTATATATGTATGTATAAATATATTATATATATATATGCACACAATTAGGTATTTATTTCCTTTTATTCTCAGTCTTTTCTTGTCTTCACTTTTATCATTCCACCAATCGTTTCATTCTGTTGCCTCAAAATGTTACCATTTCACCTTCTTTTTTTAAGCAATCATAATATGGCCTAATAAATACTTAGGTCATGAAAAGTAAATATGTTCATGATGCAGTATACAGTATGAATTTAGAAGACAGATTTGCTATCAGGAAGCAATTAATGAACATTAAACAATGCAACCTTGGGTAAACTACAATGAAAAGTCAATTGCTCACCCTATCAGAAACTAATTTGATAATTACGATTTGTTAAGAGGCCTAATTCCTGGGCATTACTTCATTCTCTTCTGGGCTCTTAACTTTTATCTGATGATCAAGTAATCAGTAATCTTACAATTATCAGCAGGGCATCATTACCTAGAATATTTCCTTATAATGTCATAAAACTCCAAGTATCAGAAGCATGGTGGTGGCCGCTGGCATTGGTAGCAGGCTTCAAGGCTTCAGAGGTAGTGGTGGCCACAGCCTCAGGCAGAAGACTGGTGTGTTGCCTGTGAAAAAGCTGAAAATAGAGCAGGTCCAGGCTGACCGGGAGCTTTTTGTCTAGACCTTTGAGAAACCAACACAAATCTATACATTTCTTCATACTCAGAATCTCATACAACCAATACTTTTGCACAGAACTGTTACTTACATCTCTCACCAGAATTCCAGAACGCAGATCAAAAGGAATACATGTCTTGCAGGAAATGGAAGAATTTCCACTCAGTAAGAAAAGAGCAGTATGGGAAATGATTTTTTTTTTAGGCAATTGGGGTTAAGTGACTTGCCCAGGGTCACACAGCTGGTAAGTATCAAGTGTTTGGTCTGAGGCCAGATTTTAACTCAGGTCTTCCTGACTTCAGGGCCAGTGCTCTATCCGCTTTGCCACCTACCTGCCCTTGGGAAATGATTATTGATGGGAAAAGACCTATGATAATCTTTAGCTCCTATAACAAAATCTCTAGCAAACAGAAATTTTGAGAGTCTCCCTCAAGAAAATAAGCCTGGTTCTGGTAAACCCTCTCAGACTATAATTGTGAAAGAATCATTATCTACACACCTTCAAACAAGAAAAGGGTTATTTTAAATAGACAAAAGTTACAAATATTTTACCAGTTCCTTTATAGCAACAATACAAGACAATAAACTGAAGCCAGACTTGCCTTGGTGCTGTACTGCCATAAACTTCACAGTTTACTCAAACATCTTAACTCGTTCATAGTAGATTTATCTTCAATTATGTCTGTAATCCGAAAGGTGCTAGATGCTTCTCTCAAGGAGTGCTATGATGGCTCCTGTGCAAGCAGTCCTCAGGACATTCATTGTCAACCTGGATTTAAATTAGTAATAATGGGTGAGTAAAGAGAACACCTATCACACACATTCTTATATTTAGTCCAAAAAATACAAAAGCAAGTATGTCTTATATATGCAAATGGAGATGTAGAAAATAGCAATGAGCATACAGCAGCGGGTACGGTTGGCTCTAGAGACACTTGTTTACACTCTGCCAACAAGAAATAGAAGTAGATAGTGAAGATGAAAAAGATCCTGAAAGGCTAAGAGAGGGGGGAAAAAAACATTCCTCAAATTGAAGAATTTTCTGATGTCAATGAAGGAGAGAAAGGAGTGATGAAATTATGGAATCTACATGTCATGAAACATGGGTTTATTCCTGACAATCAAATGAATCATGCCTGTATGCTGTTTGTAGAGAATTATGGACGGAAAATCATTAAGAAGAATCTCTGTGGAAACTTCATGCTTCACCTGGTCAGCATGCATGACTTTAATCTCATTAGCATAATGTCAATAGACAAAGCAGTTACAAAGCTTTGGGAAATGCAGCAGAAATTAGACAAAGGAGCAAATGCCCACCAACCCCAACCCCAATGAAGAGTCGACTGAGGAGGAAAATGGGACATCAAATGGACATAGTGGCATTCACCCAATGGAGAGAATTTCAGATATTGATGTGGTGTCATGGGTTTCAAAACAGAATAAGGAAAAAAAACAAATCTCTGAAAGAAAATGCTAATCCTGTATTATGGACAAACACTGAAAAAAAATTCTTGGGAATACACAGTCTAGAAAGAGCTTCTGTTCTGATTTATTTTGTAAATCATAGTTTCCAACTAGGCACTGTTAGATGAAGTTAACAATCCCAGCAAAGACTTTGTATCACGGTTCACTTGACTTCAGCAGCAAGTAAATACATATATACCAATTTTAGTGATTTCATTACAATATTTTCTAGTTTGAGCACGAAGAGCAATGCTTCATTAAAAAAAGTGTTTTTGTAACTTGAGTGATTAGTGCCTTATGAAACCTATGATAATATTGAAAACATATATAAATTAAAAAATAAAACTCTAAGTATCTTCTTCATGTTTTGATATTCCTTTACCTGTCACTATGAGCATGTTTTATAAAGGTTATTTTGTTATTTTTCAAAGAGAGAAAGAGATAAAATGATTAAGCTTAGGGGGGAAATAGTGCTTTGGGAAAACATTAATAGGATGTCTTATGTGCCCTGAAGGTAAAACAAAGCTTTGTTTGGCCTTCAAGAATATTGAGGAATACTATAGACATAATGAGGATGAAGTATTATATTTTCACATGTGACAGAACAAGAAAGATGGACTTAGATTTAGTGCTATGAATATAGAAAACACTCTATGAGTTGAGATACCCTTGAAAGTGACATCCCAAGAATAAGGAAACTTTGGATTGCCTCTGGAAGACCCTTTAATTGAATTTATTTCTTTTAACAATTTTGGAACCAATAAAGACAGGAGAAAGATAGAAAAAGGGTGTCTATTTCAGAAATGTTAAATAGTCACATTTTCTGGAATGGAAGGCTATGTGAATTAGCGTACTATGAAATAAGGCCAGAAAGGAATGTTGGAGCCAAATCATGGATGACCTTGAAAACTTAGTACATTCTTTCCTTACTTCACATCAATTCATTTCCCAAAAACCAAATGCAAAAAATTGAAGGGTGGCCTTCTTACCTACTCCCTCACCCCTGTTTCCAAGTCCTTCTACTACTGTTGGTGCAAGTCTGCCTCAGCTGCTTAACTGAGTAGAAAATGATACTATTAAAAGTTTCCTTCCTAACTGAACATAATACTTGTCCAAGAAGATGTGGGAAAGTTGGAACACTAATGCATTGTTGGCGCAGTTGTGAACTCATCCAATCATTCTGGAGAGCAGTTTCAAACTATGCCCAAAGGGCTATAAAAACTGTGCCATACCCTTTGACCCAGCAATATCACTTCTAGGGCTGTATCCCAAAGATATCATAAAAGTGGGGAAAGGACCCACATACACAAAAATATTTATAGCAGCTGTTTCTGTGGTGGCCAAGAATTGGAAGTTTAGGGGTTGCACATCAATTGGGGAATGGCTGAACAAGTTGTGATATATGAATGTAATGGAATAGTATTGTTCTATAAGAAATGGTGAAAAGGTGGATTTCAGAAAAACCTGGACAGACTTAGATGAACTGATGCTGAGTGAAGTGAGGAAAATCAAGTGAATATTGTACACAAAAACAGCAACATTGTACAACAACACACTATGATGAAATTAGCTCTTCTCAGCAGTACAATGATCCAAGACAATTCCAAAAGCTCATGAAGGAAAATGCTAACCATATCCAGAGAAATAACTATGGAGTCTGAATAAATATTAAAGCATTTTTTTCACTTTTTTCTTTCTCGTGATTTTTCCCCAACTCACAAGACAAAAAAAAATACTCAAAAAGAAGAACCATCAAAAATAGGCAGACAAAATATTAGGGAGAGACCAGAGATTTGGTTGGTATAGAAATCTCTTGGGTGAAGAAATATCTAATATCAAACTAATGTGGCACTTTTTTTTAGCCACTTATCATCTTAGTGAATGGACTCTAGAACAGGGCTTTTTAAACTTTTGCCACTCGCGATACCTAGAACTTTTCTTAAACTGTAGGTTGAAACACTATATCGGGTTGTGATCTCTAGAACACTGAATAGGTGGTCATACAGCCACTATGTCTCAGAGGCAGGACTTTCACCACTGTTTTCCTGGTTCTAAGGCATATTCTCTATTCTTTACAACATTGCTCCCTCTAACTATAATATGGGTAGTAAACTAGTTTGAAATTAAAAGAAAATACAGTGTTGTATTCTATTACTATTATTTTGTAGGAGGAACTTGAGGAATGCCAGACCTGTGATTTCACTGATAAAGAGTATACTTAGTGTGGAAATCTTCTTTTCCAATGCAGAGTATTATCTATTCTGCTACTTACAATTTTAGAGAATAGTCTGTAAACTGAGGGGTTAAGTGGCTTGTCAATGGTCACACACTCAGTTTAGGTCAGAGACAGAACTCAAACCCTGGTCTTTATGATACTGAAGCTAATTATCCACTATAATTTTCCTTTTCTCTTAGTATAAGAGAATGTAATTTTTTAGAAATATTTTTATTTTCTCCTCTAATTTTGAAATTATGCTTGAAATACTCTTGTGTAACACAGAGAGCCATGGGTTGAACAATAACAATGTTCCTATAAGTAAACTTTGAATGACTCCATTACTCATGATCTAAATTTGGGCTGAGGAATGGATATAGCAGAAGTTCAATACTATTCTCGATGCATAAAAAGCAATCTATACAGCAATATATTTCCTGGATTTGTTTTCCAGGAAAGCCACACACTTTTCCACAAGCAATGGTTCCCATGTACAATCTCACCACCTGGATATGGACAAGTCAGACATTCCATTCCCATCGCATTGTTAGTAGCAGACAAACTCAGCTGGTTTACTGAGGCCAAGGGAAAGACTTACAGGTGGATAGGGTGAGTGGGGGGGGATTTTACAGAATTCCATGAACTTTATATAGGGTGTCCCAAAAGTCTCAGTGAGGTCTTTGGCCATTAAAGCTGAAAATTAAACTAAGACTTTTGAACACCGTAATTTTGTAATATGAACTATTAGGGAAGCATTCACTACAAATGCTGGGAATAAATAGATTCATCGAGCAATTTTGTATTATATAGTTTCATATATAAAGCCCGGAAACTGCTGATTGTAATTGTAGGGACAATGTTTTCTTTGTCTTAAAAAGCTAAGTCAAATAAAAATCACTTGATGAGCTCAAGAGTCAAAAATTCTGCTTATTTCAAATGAAAAAATATTCTTTATTGAGTTTAAACAAATGAAACTATGATGCTCTCACTTAGTTAAAAAAGCAAAATGATTTTTTTTCCTCCAGCACGGTATAGTGGATAGAGGCCTTGGAAAAAAAGACCTGTGCTCAAATTCTGCCTCTGACATTTGAATGTATAAGTTCTTACATCAACAGAATCTCAGGCCCATGACTATTTTTTTTTATCATTTTAGTAAAAGTTTTTTAAATAACTTCATTGTTTCAACCTTGAATTATTATTTTCTCTGTACTTTAGCACATATGCTAATTAACACTTTCAAATGATCTAGTTTCTATATGTAAGCCTTTATAATCCATGCCTTATGTTTTTACAACACCTAAATGATACATATATAAAATGGAGTATATACTTAATGTAAAATAATTGAATCATTTTTTTCTTGAGAAGGTGAATATAGTTCATAAATATCATAGCATCATCAGTCACATGTAATTCTCATCAATAAGAAAGAAAAAAAGAAAATTTGTTTCTAGGGAGAATCATAAGTGATTTTTGAAAGTTTTTACACAAAGGAGTTAAGCAATAGAAATAATCTATCTTTTCTGAAGCTGCAGTGTATGACCTGATGCATTTATTCTTAGGTACCTTCCCCAGATATCAAAATGGGTCCTTTTCCCAACCACCTAATATCTTCAATGATTTCATTCTTCTAATCTTCTAGGATAGATATGTGTAATCATATTTGTGTTTTCCCTTTCCATCACCTATGATTATCCTGTCACTGTTTTCTTGTTTCTTCCTTTAAGTCCTAAACGTATGCTTGTCTAAAAGACAAATCTACAGAGAACTCACAAAAGGCTAGCACTCATATTGTGGCCAGAAGATGTGATATAAGGATACTTTTAAGGTCTCTCTGAAGAACTTTGGAATAGGTTGCATGACATGGGAGTCACTGGCACAGGACCGTGCATCATGGCATGCCCTCGTCAGAGAAGGTGCTGTGCTCTATGAGGAAGGCAGAACTGATGGAGCTCAAAAGAAATGTGAGATCCACAAATTTAGAGAACTCCCCCCAAATGTTCAAATGGACTGTTTATACCTGACTTGTGGTAGAACATTCCAGGCTCATATTGGTCTGAGCAGTCACAGTTGGACACACTATAACTTGACTCTAATGAAGTAATGTCATTTTGGTCTTCTTTGACGATGAAGGAAAACAACCAATCATCCTTCATATTCTATTTCTTCTGTCCTAGACTAGGCCATAATTGTTTGGTATCTTTATTGCCTCAGAAATTTCCTATTTGATCTTCCTGTCTCTCTTAACTTTTGTCCTTTCCATTTAATTCTTTATCTTAGAATTAATCTGATCTTTTGAATTATCTTTTTCATCATCCTTTGTTAATGAATCTAAAATGTTTCTCCCTTGCCACACCCAGTCACACATCCTTTAGTGTTATTGTTCAGTTGTTTCAGTTGTGTCCAACTCTTTGTGACCCCCATTTGGGGTTTTCTTAGCAAAGATATTGGAGTGGGTTGCCATTTTCTTTTCCAGTTCATTTTACAGATGAGGAAACTGAGGCAAACAGGGTTAAATGACTTGCCTAGAGTCACACAGCTAGTAAGTGTAAGAGGCCGGATTTCAGCTGTGGAAAATAAGTCTTCCTTTTGCCAGTCTTGACACTTTATCCACTGCCCTACCTCGCTGCCTCAATGTCTTTTACCTGGTTTCAAAAAATAAAACTTGTAGGGCAGCTAGGTGGTGAAGTGGATAGAGCACTGGCCCTGAAGTCAGGAGGACTTGAGTTCAAACCCGGCTTCAGACTAAACACTTGACACTTGCTAGCTGTGTGACCCTTAGCAAGTCACTTAACCCCAATTGCCTAACAAATAAATAAAAATAAATAAAAATAAACAAAACTTGCTGTCCAACCTTATTTCCCAATATTATTTAGTATCTGATCTTGCTCTACTAAGCCTCCTTCTCCTCTCTTTCCTCCAAACAGGACAAGTTTATTCTTACATTTATTAATTCTCTTCTCCCTTCTAGGGAAACTCACCTTTATTTTGGCTGCTTCTTTAATTCATAACCCATTCTTCAAGGGATAACAGATCTAGTCTTTCCTCTTCTAGGGATATCCATGAATACTCTAGTCTATTGTTTCTTTGTCCTATAAACCTAAATTATTTTTGTTCTCATAAGTTTCAGTATACAGTAAAATGCATAATTATTCTTTAAACGTAAATATGTGGGTGAATTTTTTCTCACTGAGTAGAACAATAGTCTCCTGTTTTTTTGATAACATCCTATGTATATAAAAAAAGATAATGCATCCTTGATATATATGCATATACGTATAAATATTGTATCTGTGCATGTGAGTATTATTATGCCACTACATTATATACATTTTGAAATAGACATTTAAAAGGAAGAGGCAAAAATGAATAAATATTTTTAAAATACATAATTTTATTTATTAATAACATAACCCTTTTTGTTTTCAATAAGTATTATTAATGATCATATTTTGGTGAAAGCAATATGATTGAATATGCTTCATTATTTTGAAGCATCCTTGTGTATGTCCTGAGGGATAGAGTGGAATTTTAAATAATAATTGCTTGTTAGTAATTAATTGTTCAGTTAATTTGATCAATGTAACTAGCCAAGCAAGTGAATTTCTTCTTTTGATAAACTTTTTTTTTTAATTGAAAGATACACAGAACAAACATCAAATAGTGGCTCATAACTTTTGAGCGGGAATCATGTTTCTCATGAAGAGATGGAAAATTATGTTGGCAGATTGCAAAGAATGAATTGTAATAGGTAGAGATTAGAAGCAGGGAGGAAAATTCAGAAGCTGTTGTAAGAATCCAAAAGGGAGATGATGGAAGTCTGAATTTGAGTAGTGGGTGATTGTGTCAGTAGGGAAAAGAGGACTTTTATAAAACATATCTTAAATCCTGAAAGGATAAGATTTGACAACTGCTTCAATATATGGAGTAAAAATGAATAGTTCATAAGAACACCAAGGCTGCAAACCTGAGTGATTGACAAGATGGCACTACTCTGGATAGAAATAAGGAAGTTTGGAAGAGTCATAGGTTTGGGAGTAAAAATTAGGTAATGGGATCTGTGGAGTAAATTACAACTCATCCATTGGTGTTCATTTGGACCCACTCTGAAGCCCTGCTTTAGAGATGGAGGCTCCCTTCCTTCAGAGACCATGTATCTATATTACACCTCACTGATATCAAGAACCATACCTCTTGCTTCTTTTGCATAACCCCCAAAACCTGGGACAATATCAAGTTCATAGCAGGCATTTAGGAAATACTTGGTGTTTGGTTCTTCTGCCTAACCTGTTTCTGTATGTGGGGGGGGGGTAGGGAGGGGAGAATGTGAATCTAATACAGGAGTATTAAATGCCCTTATAATGGACATTTATATAGGACATTCAATATATCATGGGGGGAAATACATCGTTTTGGATTGTCCTTGCCCCCAAACACATTTTTCAGGGTCTTCTTAGCTCATAAATAGCCCTGGCTCACTCATTTGTACTGATTGCAGATCTGTCTTGACATTCAAGCATCCCCAACTCACAGTATTCTCAGAATTTTTACTCTCCCTTGTGGATACTTCTGCCTCAGAATCTTCTGCATGAAGTCTTTCCTGGTATACTTCAACCCTCAGTTGCTAGTGCTTTCCCTTTCAAATGGCCTTGTCTTAACATCTTTGTATTTTCAAAATGTATTCACATTATATATATGCTATATATTAGTATAAATGTTTTTATCTCCCTCACTGTGATTAGGGATTGTTCCATTCTTTGTACATATATTCTCAGCCTCTAGCAAAGTGCCTAGCAGATAAAATAGTAGGTACTTAATAAATACTTATTGATACCACATTTTATGAAATCTTCTCCTTTTAAGACTACTCTTCAAACACACAGATCTAGAATAAGGTGTTATACTTATTTCTTCACACAGCTACTTTCAGGCTCTACTCTACCATCCTCTACTTATCTTTATTGCCATAATCTCCTGATTACATCTTGTGTGACTCTTGTCTGTGTATGCCAATACAATTCTACAACCAGTTCCGCCAAGGTGGTGAGGCCTTCCTTCATTTACATGACTTGAAGTTGAATTTATGCATATAATTCAAGTGTCCTATTGACTGTTCTTTGGTTTCATTACATGACTGAAGAACCTACTCTTCTGATCTCTGATGTTTGATACAGACTTCCTTCTTCTGCTGCTTTTAATACAATTCCCCATTGGTAATGTGCCACAGTCCACTTTTCTCCACCATGAACTTCAGACTCTTTTCTCCCATATTTACAAGGGAGCCTCCACATTGTGACTGTAACATGATAGGACCAATGTGTTACATGAAGAAGTGGAATTGGAACTAAAGAAAGCAATGATGGGAACTCTTGCTGTACTAGAAGGAATATACATAGGGGAGGCAACATTATTTTAAAGGCATCTAAGGATGCAATCTTAAGGGAACTGAAAGAAGAGAAAAAAAAACATCCCTGAAATGATTGTTACTGGAATGAGTGACTGCAAGATTATTAATAGCCACTTACCCATATGGAAACTTCCCCAGAACCTGAAACAATTCTCAGCAGCTGGAGTTTTGCAGGCATGATATTTGTATGTGTGTATGCTGTTGTTGTTGTTTTTGTTTTTTGCACAAGTGTCAGCAGTCAGATTTGCTTTCCAATTTTCATTAAACCAGTTTAAGTTCTTTACTTCTAGTAGAACTGTTTTCTGGGGAAATCTCTGACTCTAAGAAGCAACACAACACAATTAGAATTCTATTCCTGTGACTTCCCTAGAGCTCCTTCTTCAAAGGTCACCAGTTATGTTCCACTGATTAAATCCAACGGACTTTTAAAGATCACATTATCCTTGACCACTCTTTTTGCCTTGAACACAATTGACCACTCCATCTTTCTAGATACTTTCTTATCCTTTGACTTCATAGATGCCATATTTTCTTGATTGTCTACCTCCAGTATCTCTCTAAAAACTTCTGTCTCCTTTATAATCCTTTCATTTTCTTGCTGATCTCTCAAGGTAAGGGTGTTCAGTAGGGTTCCATCAATGACCCTTCTTCTCTATTTGTATTTTTTCCTTTGGGAATCTCATTCACTCAAACAAATGCATCAAATCTATTCAGATAATCCTCCAGCTCTGATTTTTCTTATAAAATCTAGACAGTCTAGATATCTCCATTTGCATCTGTCTTCCCATGCTATGTGATTCCAAGGCTAAAGGAAAATGAAAAAATAACTCCTCACAAAATATATGAGCATCCTTTTACTAGACTATGAGAAAAACTCATTCTTAGTTCTGAATATTTTATCATTCTATTGAAAAATATGAATATTTAAGATTTATTGTTGTATTAGGTTCTTGTTATTTCTTATGTTAGCATATTCACCTTAAATGAATTAAACTGACAAAGACATTTGACAATATTATCCTAAGATAAAAATCAATCAATCAATTTTTCTTAATTTTTTTAAATAAAGTTACTACATGCCCGGCACTGGGCTGGTCAATTGAATACCAAAAAAAAAAAAGAAAAAAAAAAAAAAAGAAAAATAAAAGAAAAAGAAACATTCCCTAACTTCAATGGAGACAACATGTATAAATAGAAACATGAAAATATGTATATACATATACATGAAAATATGCTTATTTATACATATATATTGACATACACATTTATAAAATAAATTCAAGGTAATTTGTTGGGAATAGGAACTAGCAGCTTTGTAATAGAAAAAAAAACTTCATGAAGGAAATGTCATTTAAGCTGAGTTTTGAAGATAGGGATTATAGAGGGTAAGAGTGAGGATGGAGTTCATTCTAGGCACAGGGGGACAGCCTGTGCAAAATCACAGAGATGACAGGATGTTATGTGTGGAGAGCGTCAAGGATGGTATTTCTACCTGACCACAGACTGCGTGAACAGGAGTAATGAATAAGTGTAGCCAGATTATTAAGAGTTCTAACTGCCACACAGAGGAGGTTGTACTTGATTCTTATAGGCAGTAAGGCATCATTGTACCTTATTGATGAAGGGTAGAGTGACAGTAAAATCTGTGCGTTGTTTATCAGTTTGGCAGTTGTATGGAACATGGATTGGAGAGGAGAAATAATTGAGTCAAGAAGAACAACAAGGTTTTTCAATAGTCTGATACAGAAGTGATAAAGAGTGAAACTGGGGTAGTCTCTTTATGAGTGAAAGGAATGGAACAGTTGTGTGAGACATTCCAGAGGTAGAACTGACAAGACTTGGCAAGTAGTAATTGATTGGATATGGGAAGCGAAGGACAATGAAAAGTTAAGGATGATTCTGATCTGATAGAGAATTTTAGAAGAGAATTGGCAGGGCTGGAGGGAGAGAGGAAATATTTCATTTTGGACATGTTTGAAATGCTCCGAAGGCATCCAGTAGGAAATATCCAATGCGCAATTGGCAATGTGAACAAGTAAAGTGGTCAAGTATTTCTCAAAGACCTACCATATAATAAACACTATGCCAATTGCTGTGATTACAAAGACAAAAACGGCTTGCCCTCTGAGAGTTTACAATTAGTGGAGGATTAGAACTTCAATCTATCTATGACCTCATCAATACTGTTATTTTCACCAGAGGTATAGACTGCCATCCATCCAAATTTCCCTTCATTTTTATTCATATCTTCACATAAATACTAGATGGGAAAATAATATGTATAATTTTATTTCATGTTCATGTAGCACTCTAACAAGCTAAAATATTTTCCTCTCAAGAACCCTCTGAAGAAGTACTTTAAAGTAGATCAAGAATGTCAGGCCAGTAAAGCTTTAGTGACTTGGCCATGTTCACATACCTGCGGGGGATCTGGAGCCTTCAATTGTTGATCGCCATTTAAGGGGTTCTAACATTTCACAAACTGCAAGTTATGTCTTGAAACTTAGTAGCATCAGTCATCGGGTAGCTGACATTATGGCCTTTTTCTCACAATTTAACATTATAACACAAATTGCTTAACTCCTGCTCAGACTCTTTTCCCCCTTCCACTCTGCACTAAATAACTCCTTTAGGTCATATAACCAGAGTAAAATGAGCTACTCTGTGAAGGGTAGTAAGATACACACATAGTAATTTATGGTACCCTTTGTCTTTCCAGATTTTGTAACAGCTATATCATGTTGATGAAACATTTGGGGGCTATTTTGCACATAGTTCAGGAGGGTCCATGGCACGACTATTAATATTTTGAAAATTTTGATCCAGAAAGTACAGTAGCTGCTTCTTAGATTTAAGGTTTCTTGCAATAGCTTATTTTAAGCTGGACAAGGACTAAATGCTTTTTGCAAAATACAGAACTGCAAAGTTGGATGCTTGGTTAATTTTTGAAATCCCTCCAGATTGTTTTGCTCATCCACCATTCGCCCCCAATTCCCAATTGCTTAGCCTGGGAAACAAAGGGAAAAAACAAAATAAAATTTGCTGTTGATTTCTCCATACTTCTTTGCCCTAACTCATTAAAGTGTGATAATAAAATATTTTATTTTTCTTCTTATCTTTTCTCTCCAACATGCACAGATATTGGGGGTTTTGGGGAGACAGAGTTTAAATGTATCAGAATTTGGCACTCTTTTGCTTTTTAAATCTCAGAGCTTACTTGTTTGGAGATAAAATCCATTCAAAAATCAGTTTGATAATCAGGCAAAAAGAATCTGATTCAAAGTACTTACTGCAAAATAGTATTTACAGCAAGAAGAGCCAGGCTTTGGTGCAAAGAAGGAAATGAGATTCCCAGATCAATTTTAAATTGTTGTATTGTTTTAAGACAATACCAATTACAAATGTTTCCTCTGGGACTCTTCAAATTATGGGGTGCAGTTCAGTGCCTGTTTATGTCCAAATAAGACACACAGAGAATCTCTCAGGGTGTAGCCATCAACAGTGATGACATGGAGTAACTAGGGCTAGGTGGTCACAGGAATGACAGGAAAGTCAAACACTATATGATTTGATCTGGGATCTTAATGTAATGTGGTTAAAAGTATTGAGCAGATGGGAGTGGCAGTCACACAGCCTACCTAGCAATTGAGAGTACATTTACTGATCTCTTTAAAAATGTTCTGATTAGAGGTTTTGTTCCAGAGTGCTAAAATTTAGTTTTTCCCTTTGTTCCAGGTGCACTCTTTGTGAAAGTCCCTCATTCCTGGAGTCTGCCACTTCTAACAGCAGCCCCTTCAGGAGCAAAGGAATGATACTACCTTGAGATGTGTTTTCTCCCCTTGGTAGCTGTACTCATGGTCCCTGAGCTAAGTTCAGCCAACCCCACATTGTCAGAAATAGCCACTCCTTCAGGAGCACCAAATGTCAAGGAATAAGTGTGGTAGAGTAGAAAAACCAAGGTCCCTAGAGTTTGACACTCTGTGTTCAAATATAGTGTCCAATGTTTAGTATGTGTATGACATTGGTCATGTCATTTAACCTCTGTGGGCCTCAGTTTCTATAGCTGCAAAATTAAGAGGTGGAGCTAAATGGCTTCTGATGTCCCTTCTAAAGCTATAATCCTAGGACTCATGTGAAGTAGCATGCATCCTCTCCACCTCCTGATAGTCATACCCCAGGAAAATGTCCTCTGCCTCAGTGCTATATCCAGTCTTCATCCTGCTCCTCTATTTGCCCCCATGAACGAACACACACACACACACACACACACACACACACACAAATCCTAGTTAAAGCACTGTTGCACTTTGGGTATGTAAGATTAAAAAAAATTCCTGAAAAGTAGGAAAAGGTAGAAATGATTAGAAGTTCAATGATTACCACAAAAATAGTTTAGTTATAAGAAAAAGACAGTATAAACGTGCACCAATCCAAAAAAAAATTATAAAAACAGTTTATGAAAGAAGTTTAACTCACACATCACAAAACACAGAGATGCTGAATATTTCAGGTCTCTGAGGATTGCCCTGTAGAGCTTGGGAGTTTCACATAATGGCTTCTACTAATTTATACTTTTATGAGTATTCAAAACCCCTATCTCTGACCTACATAATCAATTTAATTACTTAATTGGCCTACTCTTTGAAAGCCAAGGCTGAGATTCTGTTTTACCAAATTACCAAATGTTTATAATCCAACAGTTGAATGTTTCTGTTCATTTTTGTCCAAAAGAATCAGTCAGCATGTCCCTTCTAACCATATCTATTAATTTCAAAGTATTTTCCTCCCAAATTCATTGCATGAGGCTATTCAAAAAAGTAGAAACTCAACTGTGTTCATGTCAAACTAGTTTTACATGATGTAAAGAAAGTGAATCTCTTTTCATAAGTAACGCTGTCTGAAATGTTCACTTCTATTTTTGTTAGCATATCCTGCATTTTATTATTTTCAGTGTAGTAAAGCATGATTGTATAACTGTACTCCCTGTGGAATCTCTCCAAAAATGAGAAGCCTATCTTCTGAAGCCATCTGAAGGAACATGGTTTTAAGTAAACAACAAAATAACTTGTCGTAAGGTTAATAAGAAATTTTCAAAGATCAGAAAATATTCAGATAGAAATTGGTTTGAAATTTTAGTTATATTTTATTTAAGCGAATCTACTGGCTTATGCTTTTAAAATTCTATAACAATAAAACCATGTTGAAATAAACATAACTATAAGGATGTTGGAATTACACATGTATCTCTTTATTCTTAAGTATGTCACACACTTTAAGCTAATGGACAATACATTCACAGCTGCATAGAATCACAAATCAGTTGGTAAACACAGATAGCACAATGAGATGGATAGAATTATAATAGATATATGGATAATAACACATTCCAGCCAAGATTTCACAACTTGTCTTCAAAGCAAAATGTAAAGCTTGATTGAGCAAAAGATAAAGTTAATACTATCTAATAAGAACAGACCATTATAGATCAGTGAAACTGCAAAACAGAATTATATGACAAGGGGCAAGCCACATTATCTAAATTAACATTTTTCCAGCATGAACAAGAAGGGACACTGTAAGAAAACGAGAGCTAAATAGTATGGCCTGCATTTAGTCAACCTGAAGTAATTATTAATTTATGGTTGTCTGTGATTTTAATGAAAATGAAAGCTGTGAGGAAAGAATTGAGAGAGATAATGTGCCGTGAAATTGAGTTTCATTTATTTAGGGGCCACCTTTTCCTTTTTTTGTTGTTGTTAAAGGAAAGAAAGTTAATGCAAGATGTCCACATTAAAATTTCACTAGGATTATGTAACCGTAGAGTTAAATGGTAATCGTTATCTTTGAGTAGAGTTAATGCAAAAGAAATTTAAGGCTGGATTTCAGGCCCACTGTTAAGGGTGGCAGTAGGCAATGACTAAGTCCCACATCTCATGAAGAGGTTATAATTATTGTCTTTATAAATATGATGAATCCAATCATTGGTTCAATGGCCATTTGATTTTTGCTGTCACCTTGAAATACCCCTTTCCATGGTGACTGTTTTCAAAAGTATAGAATCTGAGAGCCAGGAGAGAACCAAGAGAGATAAAACAAATCAAAAGGCAATCCCTTCCTCTGGCCTTGTATTTCTAAGTAGCTAGAAGAGTGGCAAGTCCAACAAAGAATGAATAACAGGGATGAGAAGCAGGGGATAGTGTCAGGGTGTGGAAGGGACTACAAATCATGCACCATTCTGTGTAATTTTCTTGCACCCAGACAATTACACTGTCTCAATAGCTTAAAATTTGAGAGAGAAAAGAAAGAATAGTCCTAAGATTATTCTGTCAAATACCATTAATGTCAATTTAAGTGTGCAATGGGTTTATAAAAAATTGTTTGGCTTTTTTTCTATGAAATAATTTAAAATAACTTTCCTGTGAAAAACGGCAGGATGTGAAGTCAGAGGATCGGGATTTGAATTCTGGTCCTGCCAGTTACTACCTGTATGGTCTTGAGTAAGTCACCACCTTCTAGGTTCTCAGTTTCCTCATCTGTAAAATGAAGATGGTTAGGCTAAATGACCTCTACGATCCCTAGAATTCTACTTTGGAATCTCTAAGGAATATAGTGCCTTCTCTTTTCTCCTTGATTTCTTTACCATATATCATTTTTCCCCATGTACAAATGAACTTCATGTAGCTTGTGCTGTCAACTTCCTTTCCTTCTATTCTAGAACTTGCAAATTCTGCTGAAGGAAATCACAAAACTATATCATTTGGGTCTGCTACAAATTGATATTGTCTCCTCAATTGCTTCTTCATAGAATCTTTTAATCATTCCCTACAATGACTGTTTTAAATTTTCTTATCTCTCTTCAAGTACTCAACTCTACCCTCTCTTTCTTCTCATTCACTTGAAGACCTCACATTATTGAGATAGTTTAGGAAAGGCAATGTGTTTTTACATCTCTTTTTTTTCTATTCTCTGTATTTGTCAAAGTTATCCTCTTCTTTCCTATTACTTGATATCTTTCTCCACCAATCATCTCCTTTTTCTAATACATTTTCAGTCTTTCCCTATTTACTGGCTCCTTATGTTTATCCCACAAATAACAGATCACCAGGTTTAGGGCTGGAAGGAACCTGAAAGATCCTCTAGTCCAACCTTTTCTTTTAGAAATGAAAAATAAAAACACTAAGTTCTCTTCTACTCTAAAATGTTTTTTAAACTTGGATGTCCTCCAAATTTCTGTCCTTTACTCATATCTTCTCTTAGTGATCTACCTTCATTTAAGCTATCACCTCCAGTTGATTTCCAAATCTACAAGGATCCTCTGCTTTCAAATTGCCTACTGTCTGCTGGAAAGTTATAACTAGACATATGATTGCCATCTAAAACTCAACATTGTTGAAAATGAGCTCCCTTGTCTCCCCAAATCCTGTCTTTCTCTTTAACTTATCTATTCTTCCACCATTATCCTCTCAGTCACACACTAATTGTTGACTCCTCTTTAGCTCTAGCTGCTCAAAAGCTGATGAGTTTTGAAGTTCTATCCATTCTACTTGTGGAATAGCTCCTAAATCTGGAAGGGACAGCTAATATATTCATCAGTGTTGTCAAACTCAAATAGAAGGATAGTTTGGGGGAGGCAGTATACAGAAGCAAAAATACTTTTGAGGAGGGACAGGGTGAAAGGAGAGAGAGAATAGAATAAATGGGGGTAGTGGGCAGGATAGAGGGAAATACAGTTAGCAATAGTAACTATGGTAAACTTTTGAAGCAAGTTTCTCTGATAAAGACCTCAATTCTCAAACGTGTAGAGAACTGAGTCAAATTTATAAAGATAAGAACCATTCCCCAATTGATAAATGATGAAAAGATAATGATCAGTTTTCAGATGAAGTAATCTAAGCTATCTATAATGTTATTAAAAAAATACTCTCACTATTGATTGGAAAAATGTAAATTAAAACAATTCTGAGGTACTACCTCATACCTATTAGATCGGCTAATAGGACAGAAAAGGTAAATGACAAATGTTGGAGGGGATGTGGGAAAAATGAGACATTAATGCACTGTTGGTGGAGTTGTGAACTGATTCAACCATTCTGTAGAGCATTTGGAACTATGCCCAAAGAGCTATAAAACCATGCATACCCTTTGACCTAACAATATCACTACTAGATATGTATCCTAAAAGAGATTAAAAAAACAAAAAGGAAAAGGACCTATATATTCAAAAAATATGTATCAGCTCATTTCTAGGGGCAAAGAATCAGAAGCTGAGAGGATGCCCATCACTTGGGAAATGGCCAAACAGATTATGGTATGTGATTATAATAGAATACTACAATACTATAAGAAAATTGATGAACAGGATGCTTTCAGAAAAAACTAGAAAGATTTGCATGGGCTGAAGCAAAGTGAACTGTACTGTGCACAAAATAATAGCAATATTATAAGGTGATCAGCTGTGAATAGCGTAGCTATTCGCAGCAATACAAAGATCCAAGAGAACTCTGAAATACTTATGATGAAAAATGCTATCCATCTCCAGAAAAAGAACTGATGGTATCTGAATACATTTTTTTTTAGTTAGTCAGTTGAGGTTAAGTGACTTGCCCAGAGTCACACAGCTAATGAGTGTTATGTGTCTGAGGCTAGATTTGAACTCAGGTTCTCCTGACTTCAGGGCCGGCATTCTATCCACTGTGCCACCTAGCTGCCCCAGTCTGAATACATATTGAAGCATGCTTTTTTTACTTCATTTTTCTTGAGTTTTTTATTTTTGTCTATTTTCTTTCACATGACTTATGGAAATGCTTTGCATGACTGCACATGAATAACCTATATTGAACTGCTTGCCTTCTCAATGAGGGGTGGGAGGTGGGGAGGAAAAAAGGGAAAGAATTTGGATATTTCATTTTCATAATTCCAAAGTGGTTCCTAAAATTGATGCACCAATTCTCAACTACACCAACATTGCATTAGTATGCCTATTTTCCAATAATTCCTATAAGATTGTCTATTCCTGTATTTTTCACCTTTACCAATTTGCTGAATATTAGATAAAACATTAGGATTGTTTTGATTTGCATTTTTATGTTGGTTAATATCCTATGAATATTAAATTACTGGAGAATGAGATAGTAACTAGTGAGCAAAACACAAAAATAGTCAAAGAAGAATTTATTTAGATTACATTCACCATTGTACAGAACAGGAGGTGAGGATATTCTCAGAGTTAAAAGAAGTATAAAGAAATATTTTGTTTATAACATTTGTCTTTTGTCATCTAATATTTTCCCAGGTGGAAACAGAACCTGAAAGACAAAGAGACAGACAGACAGACAGATGAAAACTGAAAGAGATAGATAGAGAGACAGAGACAGACTATTTTTATTGTTTGCTTACTGTGTTTCAGGCCTCGATCCAAGGCTTAGAATATAAATATAAACCAAAAAGACAACATTCTACCCTCAAGGAGATTACATTTAATGGGGGAAGACAATACATAGAAGGAATCTGGAAGACGGAGGATACCCACATGGGGGGAAAGGCTATTAGGAAGGAAATAGAAAAGACTGGAGAGTCAAGAGTAGAGCCAGGGGAAAAATGAAGATGGATGGCTGAGACATTGACAAAACAGTACTTCAGGTCAGGAATTTACCAATCAAAGGAGAGAGCTGTAGGAGTGGAGGTATCTCCAAGGTGAAAAGGCTACTCGTAAGAAGGTAATAAAAATCTGGAGAGTCAATAGATAACCTAACACAGTTCTATAAAGAGTCTCAAGGCTTCTTCCTCTAATCTGTGACAGACAACTACTTGAAACATAATATGAGAGTGTATAGCCTCATGAGCAAACTCTACACAGAATCATAGAACTGACCAGGGATGTTTTCAGGCTCTTGGCTTTAGATGGGAGCACATGATTATGAAAGGAAGGGGTTCATTAGTGCTGTCTCTTCATTCTAGAGTCTTTTGAAAAATTGGCCTTTGAGTTTTTCCTCAGTAAAGTATTTTTTTTAAATTGGGAATCCATATATTTAATGAGCATTAATAACTCTTGAAAAAATATTGTCACATTTTGTTTTGATACAGCTGATACTATGGAAGTGTTTTGCATAATTGCACATGTATAACCTATATTGAGTTGCTTGCCCTTTCAATGAGGGTAGGTGGGGAGGGAGGAAGGGAGAAAATTTGGAACCCAAAGTTTTAAAAACACATATTTTAAAAAAATATATACCCCATCCCTCCATTTATTCTATTCTTACTTTTGACCTTGTCCCTCAGAAGTGTTTGCTTCTGATTACCCTCTTTTGAAATCTGCTCTCCTCTCTATCATTCCCCTGCTCTCTTGTCCCCATCTCCCCTTATTTTCCTGTAGGGTAAGACAGCTTTCCAAACCCAATTGAGTGTGTATGTTATTCCCTCCTTAAGCCAAATCCTATGAGAATAAGATTCACTCATTCCCTCTCACCTTCCCCTGCTTCCCCTCCACTGTAAGAATTTTTCCTTTTGTTTTTTTATGAGATAATTTACCCCATTCTACCTCTCCCTTTCTCGTTCTCCAAGTATAATCCTCTCATCCTGTATTTTTATTCTCCAGATAGCACCCCTTCATCTTCAACTCACCCTGTGCCCTCTATTTATATCTATATGTGTATATATATAAACACATAATTTTTTTCCCTCGAACTACCCTAATACTGACAAAGGTCTCATGAGTTATAAATATCATTTTTCCATGCAGGAATGTAAACAGTTCAACCTTAATGAGTCTTGTATTTGAAAGTCAAATTTTCTATTCAGTTCTAGTCTTTTCATCAAGAATGCTTGAAAGTCCTCTATTTCACTGAATGACTATTTTTTCTCCTAAAGGATTATACTCAGTTTTGCTGGGTCGGTGATTCTTGGTTGTAATCCTATCTCCTTTGCCCTCTGGAATATTATATTCTATACCCTCCAGTCCCTTAAAGTAGAAGCTAACTCTTGTGTTACCCTGATTGTGTTTCTATAATACTTTGTTTCTTTCTGGCTGCTTATAATATTTTCTCCTTGAACTGGGAACTTTGGAATTTGGCTACAATATTCCTAGGACTTTTCCTTTGGGGATCTCTTTCAGGAGGAGATTGATGGATTCTTTCCATTTCTATTTTGCCCTCTGGTTCTAAAATATCAGGACAGTTTTTCTTGATAATTTCTTGAAACACAATGATGTCTAGGCTCATTTTTTTGATCATAGCTCTCAGTCCAATAATTTTTAAATTTTCTCTCCTGGATCTATTTACCAGGTCAGTTGTTTTTCTAATGAGATACTTCACATTGTTTTCTAATTTTTCATTCTTTTGGATTTGTTTTGCAGTGTCTTTATTTCTCATAAAGTAACCCTAATTGAGCTCTATTCTAATTTTTAAGGAAGTATTTTCTTCAGTAAGCTTTTGGACTTCTTTTTCCATTTGGCTAATTCTGCTTTTTAGGGCATTTTCCATTTGGCCAATTTTGCTTTTTAGAGCATTCTTCTCCCCATTGGCTTTTTGGACCTCTTTTGCCATTTGGGTTAGGCTATTTTTAAAGGTGTTATTTTCTTCAGCATTTTTTTTGGGGGGGGGTCTCCTTTAGCATCACTCTCAGTTTTTCCTCTACTTCTCTTACTTGCTTCTCAAAATCCTTTTTGAGCTCTTCCATCACTTGGGACCAATTTATATTTTTCTTGGAGGCTTTGGATGTAGGAGCTGTGGCTTCATTGCCTTCTTCTGGTTGTGTGTTTTGATCTTCTTTGTCACCAAAGTAAGATAATATAGTCTGACTCTTTTTGTGCTGCTTGCTCATGATCACGGCCAATTACTTGAGTTATAAACTCTTTGTTAAGGTAAGGAAATTTGTTTCACTCTGTCTTTTTGTGGGTTCTTTGTTTCCAGTGTGAAGAATGTATTCTCCCAAGCTTCAGGGGTTTTATTCAGCTATTTTCAGAGATACTTTTAGTGACCTGTAAATTTTCAGTTCTTCCAAGATGCTATGATCAAGGGTGAGGTGTTTACTCCTTTCCTGGACTGTGCTCTGGTCTATGAGTGACCACAAGCACTCTTTTCTTTCTTGGAACTGTGAGAAGATTTCCTCTTACAGTCACTTCAAGCTCCACCAGGCCAGCCCTTCTCCCCACCCCAGGACCGCCACCCAGAACTGTGACCCAGATCCAAGCACAGGCAAAGCACCAGCAAAGAGATCCCTGTAATTCCCCTCTGATCAGCTACTCGATTCTCCCTCAGTCTGTGGGCTGGAAGCTCAGGAGGTAGCCACTGCCCCAAGGCCATGCTCTTGGGCAACTGGAGCTGAGACCCCTGCGCTCCTCTCTCAGCACTGCAGAAACAGACTTTCCCCACTGACCTTCTAAATTGTCCCTGATGTTTGTGGGTTCAGAGGTCTGGAAACCCACTGCCTGCAATTCAGTCCTCTGAGGCCTGCTCCAGGTTCACTGCAGCTGTGAGCCCATGCCAACTGCGCTCCTCTCCCCACCCAGCGAAATATACCTTTCTGATCAACCATCCAGGTTGTATTGGGCTGGAAATTTGTTTTACTCTGTCTTTTTGTGGGTTCTGCTGCTTTAGAATTTGTTTAGGGTCATTTTTTATAGGTTATTTGGAGAGGTTTGGGGGAGAGCTCAAGCAAGTCACTGCTTTCACTCTGCCATCTTGGCTCTGCCTCCGAAGTAAGTATTTCTTTCAGTAAGAAAGACGAGTTTAAAGGAAGGTGCCAATTTCATGAAATCTGGTGGTGGGGTAGAGAAACACTTTTACCCAAAAAACCCAAAAATTTTTAGGCAAAAATGTTTCTTTAAGAATAGACTTTCCCCTTTTTCCCCATTAACTTGTCAACATAGGCTTATTCTTATGCTGGTTTAATAAATTAAATAACAGCCACAAAGAAAAAAAATCATTCAATAAATTTAATGATCTGAGTCCCAGTGCCACAGGCAAATTCTTTCTTCTTTGACAAAGAATCTCACTGGAGAAAATTATTGGACCCCACTCAAGAGTTGTTGGATAACATCTCAATAAAAATATGCTGAAATTCCCCTTAGCCAGTGGCATTCAATTCCTAAAACAAAACCTAAAGAGGAACTTTTAGCTCTTTATAATTTAATAAGGAGAATATTTTAATAATATGAAATATAATCCACCTCAACTAAAGGCCTACCCTAATACCTCATTGTAGTGTAAAGGTGACTATGCATTCTCCAAACTGTGCCAGTAGAGCACATGTTCTCATGGATCATTGAGAGAGGAAAAGTATTTGAGTACAGGCCAAGAGGTAAATGTACGCCTCTCATGTGAGAGCCTTCCTAGCTAAGGGAAGAGAGTCTCAACAACAGAGTGTATCTACCTGATGATTTTTTTTTAATACAGAGTTTTAACAAGACCATCTTCTAAAGCCCTGAGGATTAAAGAATTACTTTGTAAATGAAGTATCTATAGGGAAGATCTCATTGTTCTAGGAATATCGGTATTATTCAGGATTGTTGGCAGACCTCAATTTATATCTTTATTATGGAGACCTATGAGATGGCTAATGCTTTTTGGGAGGGTGAATTAATTTCTACATGTGCCCCTATTTCACATTAGAAGGGATTTTAAGGAGAATTTGGAGTTATTGTTTTGTTCCCTAAGCCTCTATTAGGGATATTTAACTTTGTTCTAAATTACAACATCCTCAGAGGCGACCCTTAAAGAAGATGAGAATCTACTTACTACCAATGTAGCTAGTGCACAACTACTACCCAAGACAACTGAACAAAACCTAAAGTATACTACAAAGAATGTGGCACAATGTAGGCAAATCTAGAGAGTTGCAAGTATCTACCAGAGATAGTCATTCCCCTAAAATAGCCATGTCATGGGGCAGCTAGGTGGCATAGTGGATAGAACAGTGGCCCTGAAGTCAAGAGGACCTGAGTTCAAATCTGGCCTCAGACCAAACACTTGACACTTACTAGCTATGTGACCCTGGACAAGTCACTTAACCCCAATGACTATGTTAGAAACTATGAGACTATGATAAGTTAATGATAGTCCAAACATGTTAAAAGATAGGTAACAGATGTAGAACAGACAAGGTTTCAAGTGGTAGGTCTTAAGGCAGTGGAGCTTAAAAGAAAAATAAGCCAAAGTAGGATTTAGGGAATACTGCTGCAATAAGCAGATAAATCACAAAGGGGTTTTTTGTGTTTGTTTGCTTGCTTTTTGTATAAATGAAGGCTTTGCACTTGTTGATATGGTCCCCATGTAATGTTCATATAATGGTGCATATAAATTCTATAATGGAGGATTGTCCTGTCCCCATAGTCCCCATGGAATTTTCACTCTCTGTAGGGCAGCATGCATATGATCTCAGTGTTGTTTCACTGAGGAGGAGTGTGGCACTGCCATTTGGGTAAATCTAGATTTATGATTTAAGATTTAAATCTAGATTTAAGATCATGAGGAAGGCTGTATGCTCAAACAGAACAATCAACATACATTCTTGCCCTGCTTTTGACAACTGCCTTCTTATTAGTTCAGTAAACGTTCTTTTATGCTCTGTGTCAGGCCTGTTGTTTATACCGCTTTGGTACTGAAGATTAGGAGAGCTGGCAGCAGCCTCTTAAGACAACCTCTAGATTGTCACTAGGCCTTATCTTCCTTTTTGCCCTGATACATCCCTCTGCCCTTCAGCCCTCCCCACTCCATGGTGAATTCCTCCTGGAAGTACTAAGTTCTTTTTCATCCCTTTCCCAGACTACATTCTGATTATCTAGACTTTATCATCTCCCCCCACCCACCCTGACTACTTCCTCTACTTCCCACCCAGGTTTACACCACTCCCACTTCAGAATGTAAATTTCTTCAGTGCAAGGAAGATTGTCTCTTTGCTTGCATTTTTATTCTCCACAATTAGCACTGTCCCTGGCACACAATAAGCTCTTACTAAATGTTGGTTGATTTCACACTAGATACAATGACCATAACTGGAATAAATGAGTTAAAATGAGTAGAAGACTTCACAGACTCTTGGCTACTGCCTGGGCTGTTGACTAGCAATCAAAAGGGACAATTCACAACCCATAAGCATCCAGAGCTGAATACTGAGCTAAGATGTCAGCCAGCTTCCGATAGTCGTTACTTGGGTCCATGACTTCAGAAATAGTTCAAAAAACATTCATGGTACTAGGCTAATAAATGGTTCCCAATTTATAGATTCCTGATTCTAAAATTTTGAACAAGACTGAAGAAAAAAATGTAATTATTTATACCTTATTTAGGAATCACTGAATAGGAAAAAAAGAAAAGTAAGGGCTTCATAAATGTTGCACTGGGCATGGTGTACAATAATTTTGTATCAAATAGACCAATATGACTTTAACATAATTTCTTGCTGGAAGCTCTAATCAGAGACAAAGCCAAAGATTAAATAGTAACTCAGACCTCAAATTCCCATTATGGGTTTAGCCTCTGACAAAAGGTTGCATTAATATTAAGTTCTTTTTTAAGTCAAGTCAACAAGCATTTATTAAAATCTTACTCGGTGCCAGACTCTATGCTAAGTGTTAGTAATACAAATGTTAGCTAAAAGAAAAATCTCCTCCCTTCAAGGAGTTTACATTTTAACAGGGTAAGGACAAGATGTAAAAGGAAGTTGAAAAGGAAAGGAAAAAGAAACAGAAACTATCAATGTGGGGATATGATAGAAGAAGTCCGGAGTGTCAAGATCATAGCATGGAGATGTGACAAGCTTGGGTGTCCTCCTTACTACAGAGGTTCTGAGAGGAAAAGAGCCAATCAGAGGAAGAGACAATATGCATGGAGGGGATCTCTTATACAAGTAGTAAAGGGATAGAATGAACTTCCAGAGTAAAGACATTTCTGTGTCATGGTAGAGAAATTTGGGGCAGCGACATGGATAGAATGCCAGGCCTGGAGTCAGGCAGATTTATCTTCCTGAATCCAAACTTGACCTCAGACACTTATTAGCTGTGTGATCTTGGACAAACAACCCTCAGTTTCCTCATTTGTAAAATGAGCTGGAGAATGAGATGAGAAAAAAAAACTCCAATATCTTTGCCAAAAAAAGCCCAAATGAAGTAACAAATAGTCAGATATGACTGAGCAATGACAGAGAAATTTTGATGAAGCAGAAGTATTATAAAGACTTATAAGATGTGTCAGTATGTGATGTTATTGTTTCTCTAATATGCATTTAAGTCATAAGTTCAAAATCCTAGAAAGTATGTTTAGCTAGAGATTAATGTTTGAAGAATGAAAGATAATATGCTCCTTCCCTAGTCCTCCTACTACTAATGCCTTCCATCTACTCTGTATGTATCTTCTATTTACCTATTTATGTATGGGTCATTTCCTTCATTTTATTCTAAACTCCTAGAAGGCAAGAACTGTTTTTGCTTTTTCTTCATATATCTACGGTTTAGCACAGTTTCAGATACATACTAAGGACTTAATAAATGCTTACTGATGGAATAATTATTTGATGTATTGTCACATGGAAAATTAAAATAGTAGTAGGCAAGTTGAGGCAGAATTAAGTGAAATTAGGGAATATTCAAAATGTGATAGGCAGAAGGATTATATGAAGTACTTAGTATCATAAAAGCTTAGAGCTTCAGAATACTTCAGAGTTCATGGACTCCAACCGTCTGCCAGATTCAGAAATTCTCTCCACATGAACCTGACAAATTGTTACCTTGCTTCAAGTAATGGCAATTTACAGCCTTGTGAGGAAATCCATTTCATTTTTATATAGCACTAATTGTTAAGAAGTTCTCCACATAAAGAGAGAATCTTAGATCTGAACAGGAATTGAGTAATCATTTAGATCAACTCCCTCATTTTACACATGAGAAAACAGGCCTGGAGAGTTTAAGTGTCTTGTCCACATTTTCACAGATGTTTATTGGTGGAATTTGAACCCAGAATATAGCAACTGAGAAAATTCTATTTGAAATGTTATTGATTTAAATTCAAAAGCAAATTAAAAGATATAATAAATATTTCAGCTAGGACTTGAAGACTTAAGGAAGACTTAATAAGAAACGGATAAGTTAGAATGTGACATTTCTATTTTTCTAGTTAATAATAACATTTGGCACATTCAAGGCTCATTTTTATGTTAATATTTATTAACACACATTGTATTGGCCTTGTACAAAGTCAATACAGCCACCTCCACACAAATGTTTGTGTGGAAGTCTACCAGTAAGAACAGCTAACAGGAAAGATAGCTATTTTGTAGCTTTTTCACTTGGAAGAAAAGAAAATGGCAACACCTCCAATGTCATCTATAGGATACCATACAATTATATTCATACACACACACACACACACACACACACACACACACACACACACACACACACACAATGGCTGATGGAGGGAAAATGTACTTTTCAGAATTTAAAAAAAATGAGCCAATTTTTACTTATGTTTAGGGTTGTGTGAAACATTAATTAAGAAGTGATAAAAGTGACCTTTAGTGAAAAAGACCACCCTTCTTCACTAGTTTTGTTAAAGGGAATGAGTTAATTCATCCATGTTTCTATGTCATAAATATCTCACATGCTTCTTCCACTTTCAAGTTTATATTCACTATTTTGAGATAGTCATGACCAAGAGAAGATCCCGTTGAGTTCTATAGTACATGCTCAATGTGGAGAGAATCTTGATGTATCTATGGAGAATGAAAAAAAAAGTGGCTTGTTTTTCTTTCATCCTTGTGTTCTATTATGAATACATTCAAATAATTTCCTGTCTGGATTTTGAGTTCAAACACCTCTTTAAGCAAAGATGCAATAAAAAGCTTTAATAAGTGCAAGCCTTGCTGAGTGAGGAGTCATTAGTTTAGAGGTGCAGAAAAACACAATTTCTTATTTGTAAGAAGTGTAAAGAAAGGTAGTGTGGAAAATAAGAGCCATCAAAATGGAAACATAATAAGCTATTTAAATGTAGAAATCTCACCCTGATATGATACTTTAAATCCTCTTTTCCCTAGCCTCCTCCGCACCAGAATTCCCATTTCTCTCCCTGTTCCAACCTAAATTTGCATTTTATTTTAGCCCTGTTGATACTAACCCTCTGGCTATTCTCATGTGACTAACCCTCTGGCTATTCTCATGTGGATTATCTACAGGACCAGATTCCATAATGGTGAGAACCTGCCATGGCTTATATACATATTTTTTTTCCAGTGAATTTGTAAAAGACTGAGGAAATGCCACCACAATTTAATTTGGTCTTCATGATGATACTTTTAAATTTAGTCTATATAATCCTATAAAAGAAGAAAGGAAAGAATGAATGCACTAGAAACAATGTATAAGTTATTTGCTGAAATTATTACTTTTTTTCTGGCTGGTTTAATTTATACATTATGAAGTTTCAAATGGAAAAAAAAAGTTTGGGATGGAAAGTAATTAAAAAAATAAGTTAAGCCTGAAACAAAATAAAACATACGTACTTAGTACTAAATTTCAAGGAACAACCAAAAAAAAGTTTATTAGATATATTGCTAATCTTATATCTGAGAAATGCATTGTGCATAAGAAGCTGAGCAATAGAGGAGTTAAATGATATACCAAAGGCCACACATCTAATCATTGGTATTCAGTGTCACATGATGAAAATCTTATCATTACTCAGTAGGGTATACTAGCAAGTAGAGTTCTACAGCAAAAAACACATATAGAGATGTGGAAATATGTGGAATAGTGAGTTCAAATGTGGAGGACATGGATTTGGAATTTGGACTGCTGCTTGACTGTGTACAAATCACTTACCCTTCTCTTGGACTTCAATTTCCTAGTGTGTAAAATGAGAGAACTTCACCAACTTATCTTCAATATCCCTTCCAGCCTTAAGCTTCTATGATTCTACCATTTCTCTCTCTGGGGCAACACAGTTGAAGATAGCTCAAGAAATCTTCATGTTTTCTGCAATAGATTAAGTGGATGAAAAGAGTTGAATATTTGGAGGTCATTTTAAAAATAAATTGTCAGTAAAGCCCAAGTAGCAGAGAAGTAATATAAGAATAAATATATATTTTTGATCATTTTGATGAATTAGGTGCTTTACACAAGAACTGTTTCTTAAGAACTCAAGAACAGGCTCTTAAGAATTTAATTCTTACATGAGTGAATGAGTGAGCAAATGAACAAATGAAAAGATGGATTCATGATTGAACATGGATGTTCAAGGACATGAAAACATGCTTTTATGAATTCTTAGTTTTACCACTGATAGTACTGCTTTTCTTCTTCGATATTGAGGTATGAGGAAATAGTGAGGAATAAAGTGTAGAAGATATTTTATTCTTAATTTCCATATATTTGTAGTTTGAAGAGTAGACTTATGGTCTGAGTAATAGAAAGACCTTATTTCAAATACCTAATCAGAGAATTATTGGCCAAGTGTCCTCATGCACATCACTTACCCTGCAAGTCCTCAAGCAACACCCTAGGACTTATCTTCTAAGTGACAAACATACAATTGGTATTGATGAGGAGAATTTCCACAGCTAGAGTTCCCCACATTTCAAAATCACAGATGCTTTGTGCATTCTTGTGTCTTTGGTTAGTCTGGTTTTACCAAAGCTGAGATCATTAGATTAATACCTTTATAATCTCACTAACTATGCTTTTGTGGAATGGTTATGCTGTGTAGTAATCACCCTTTCTGGTCAGTCATTCTGCAATTGTATACTAATAAGGTCTAGACAAAAGAACAGCAAAAACTAGTAGAAAGCTATCACACTACTGGTGAATCAGTAATATATTAATATGCAATTGACTGCAAATTATGGTTTATATATACTTCTCATTTTGCAAATTAAATAAACACAAACTAAAATGGGAAAAAAGGACAGCTAAGTGGCACAGTGGGTAAAGTAGACTTATTTTTGTCAGTTCAAATTTGGCCTCACATACTTACTACCCTTGTGACCCTGGGCAAGTGACTTAACCCTATTTGCTTCAGTTTTCTCATCTGTAAAATGAGCCAGAGAAGGAAATGGCAAACCATTCCATTATCTTTGCCAAGAAAACCCCAAATGGGGTCATAAAAAGTCAAGCATGAGTGAAACAATTGAACAACAAAAAGTGGGAATAATAATATAATCAAAATAATAACATCCCAAATATTCATGGTGTTTAAAGAATAGAGAACTGGCCAAGGAAACCAAATTCACATGGAAACAGTAGAAGGTACATATCAACCCTGTTGCCATGTCTACTACCTGACTTTTACAGAGGATGGTTTCAGTGAGCCTATAGAGAATAAACTTATATCCCTATACTTTTATTCAGGTACAAAAAGAGTTTTGTTTCAGTGAGCCTATAGAGAATAAACTTATATCCCTATACTTTTATTCAGGTACAAAAAGAGTTTTGTTTCTTTTATCCACTTGTGTAACAATCTTTTGATTATTTAATATAAATATCAGGATAACAACTTTGCTATCTCAGACAATCCCAGGATTACCTCTATTTGAATTCCATTGAATAGATAAGAACACAGAAAATATGATGAGGAGGGTGATGATTTTAAATTGAATCAAAAACTTAAAATCTGCTGAAAAATAGAAAAACTGCTTTAAAATTGAGTTCTAAATTTTAGGATCTTCTTTAGTGGCTTCATGATCTCTTCAACATGGCTTCTGTCTTGAAGGGTGCAGATCATGGCTCCTCCATGCCTTTAAGAGGTAACTTCTGTGTATTACATGAAAATACCTACTCACATACTTTCTGCTTGGTAAATTATTATCTTTTTCTTGTTGTTGTTGCATCTCTCATCTGACACGAGAAATGGTGTTCATGGTTATGTGATGATTTAGGGAGGTTTCTGCCTTTGGCAAGTCAGTAAAAAGAACCTTTAAGAAGTATCTGATGTCAGAATTGTTGAAACTGCTCTGGAGTCATAGTCTCCTTCAATTTTCTAATGGACCTCTTTCTGTGCTAGTCTCATTTTTTTCCATCTGGGAAGTTTGGGAAACATGAGGTTCAGTCTAAACTAAAATTAGGAATAGCATCATAGCATCATAGATTTTGAATTAGGAAATACCTCAGAGGTCATCAAATTCAACTCTCTCTTTTTACAGATGAAGAAATGGAGGTCCAAAGGGTTCAAGTGAATGGATCAAGGTCACATGCATAGTAATTAGCAGAGCTGGAATTAGAGTCCAAGTCTTTTGCTCTTTTCACCATACTACACTTATGTTGCCCTTGCATATAATTCTAGGAAAAAGGCACTAAAAGTTGAATATTGTAAGGAATTGTATTTTTTTTTAATTTTCAGTGTCTTTAAAGCATGTACTTTAAGATCACTGGTCAAAACCAACCCTTTTCCCTTCTTTAAGCTCTTAAGCTATAGGACCCAAATTTTAGTCACATTGGATTTCCCCCTTTCACTCTCCCAGGACCCCACATAGCACCTTGCACATGTTATTTGTTGAACTGCACTAAATTGCTTAGAACTGGTTCTATCTCTGAATATTTGGTCTTTATATTAACTAAGGTCCACTGCAATCCCCCAAATGACTGCTTTTAAATTGTTTGTTGCAGGAACATTTGCAAGATAATATTATGTTCATTGTAAAAGAGTGGGTTGTCCTTACAACTTCCTTTAATGCTTAAACACCAGGTGCTGGGGGAAGCCTTTTATTTCTCTTATTCTAGCAAACGAAGGTCACATTTTTATAGACCATTGATGTCACCCTGTTTTGCAGCTCATTCCTTGTATATTTTCAGAAACAGTGGCCAAAAATGAAAAGAACTTCCCTTTGTTTTCCTCGGGGAGCCCACAGTATTCTTACACCAAAACAGTGGCAAAGGATCCAAATGACTTTTTTCCTACTGTTAATCTGGCACCAGAAACGATTTCATCTGTGCAGAAGCAATTGCAGGCTAGATTGCTTTTTGATCCACAGCAACATTTATTTTCCTGTTTCCTTTTCGCTATTGTTTTCATTTCTCTCTGAACAGATAAATATATTCAAGACTTGAAAATTCCACCCTAAGCAGTGTTCTGCTTGTGCAGTCTGGGCTGATGCCCACATTTACAGCTTGATTCCTTTACTGGGCATTTCCATTTCAGATAGGAGTGGCCCTCTGGAAAATCCAATACTTTCTTTAAGGCATATGCCACACATTTTAATTTCCATGTTTCCTATGTTATCCTTAATTAGTTTAATAGTAACTACTTACATCTTTCTAAAAGGGCCTTATTATTGCCCATAAACACCCAAGACAGTGTATCCATAGGGTAGATTCTAAAGTCCTAATCACATCCGATTTCTATTTCAGGAAGAGGGGACTAAAAATTGAATATAAAGTATTTTTTAAAGATGCTCAATGCTATTAAGTCAAATACTTTAAGATAACTGGTCAAAACCAAATCATTTCCCTCCTACTTGACAGAAGTAAAAAAAAACTAGAGACATGAAAGATTAAAATATTTTCATTGCCTCATCACTTTTGTAAGTGGAGGCTAGTCACTTATAAAAGAGAATCAGGCAAAGGAACCATAGGCAGAAAAAGTACTTTAGTAAATGACCTTAAAACAATTCACCTGCTTTCCCCAGTGTTGGCACTTTTGTTTCTAGTTGGGATCTCACTTTGTGTTGGAGCATGACCTCTATATTAATAGAATAGAAATCTGCCAACATGATTGACAGAGGGTCCGACATTAAGTTGACTCTATTGGAACCATATTTGCTATACATGGGACACTTGGAAACTTCTTCAAATTTCAAAACAAATCTATAGTATTCACATAAAGGTTCAAATAGCCATTCCCTACAAAGCTTATTTTTATTTCCTATAGGAAAAAAGAAAAATGAAGAACTTGAGACAGGGACAGGTATCCTGAGTGGAAGAGGTAACCCACAACCTACTGTGATTTGAAGAAATGTCTAAAGATTCATAACCTCCAAATATTCTCCTCCTAGCCATAGTCTCAAAATCACAAAATTCTGATTTCAAATCCAGATGCTGAAGCATATCCTGGATGAATGACTCTGAATGATTCCCTTACCTTTCCATACCCCAAAGCAACTTTATAAGCCTCTAAGTTGTAGAACAGTTGCTAATAAACATGGGTTGAAGGAGGAGGTTTCTACATTAATGAAGTCACTGGTCTAGATTTAAAAAAAAAAAAAGACTTAAAGTGAAGTAGTAGGCCACTGTCTCCAGAAGGCCACAGAGAAAATACACTTAAATTATGCAATTTAAAATGTGTGCGTACATATTTGCAAGTATCCTGTAACTCCTCTTTTTAAAAAAATTACAAATTAACTCAGAAGTTGTTGATATACAGTCATTGAAGGGAAATAGTGTAACAGAAAGAACACTTGATTTGGAATCAGAACACATATATTGGAATTTAGATGTGCCATTTATTACTCATGTTATTTTCAACAAGTTCCTTAGCTTCAGCAACTTCTTGATCTCAGTTTCCTTATCTGAACAGACTGGATTAATTGATCTCTAAAATAAACCATAAACCCTCTATGAAATATAGTAAATTTCAAAGAAGAAAGAATGACAATATTAAATCCTATGTTTCTGGGTACTGGGCCAGATAGGGATTAGGGTGATTAAGCTCTTGGGGTTGGACACCAAGGAGGGAGAGGAACCTTGGACTCAGGCTATATATAATTTATTAAATTTATGTCTGTAATAAGTCCTTTGGTGAGCACTTCTGTTGGAGAAATAAAATTCTGGCTGAGGGCAGCATGACTGTAAGTAACTACTGAGCCTGGAATGGTTTCTGAGTAAAGATGTTGACTAAATGCTCTTAATAATAATTTTTTAAAAGACTATTTTAAAATTCACTTGAAATAATCTCAGAGAAAGATTTTAGAAATAAACAGATTAAATGTTATCTTTCTTTTTAAACTTACAGAAGTCCGCTCAACCTGTCATCCTCAGGTCCACATTTTACTTTTGTCAGAAGCTGTCCCCTTGATGAGCATGGTAGAAAGAGCATAGAACTGAGGAACTCCCTGGGTAGATCAATTCTGTACACAGCTGGGGCTGAGAAGGCTACCCCATTCTGGGGAATGAAGAATGGCCGGCTTGGGGAGGAGCTGCCCGCCTCCCTCTCCACTCTGTACTAATCCTCAATTTGGCACTGCTTAAAAAGAAAAGAAATCTAAATTGAGGCCAGCTGATTTCTTACTGAATCAGCCAGCTGGATGTGGAGCCAATTTCCGCAGCTTCCACGCTGTGGTAGCCAGGAAATATTTTAATTGAAAGAGCTCTATGTTGACAAATACCGATGACAACCTATTTATAACTTTTAACCAATATTTATGGAATTCCCAATTTAATAACATTTCCCTTTAAGCCCAACTGCAAAATGGAAAATAAAAAGAGAGTGTTATGCTAGAATCAAAGCTCAATGATGTGGAAGAATAGGAGGGAGAGGGAGAGAGAGAGAGAAGAGAGAGAGAGAGAGAGAGAGAGAGAGAGAGGAGAGAGAGAGAGAGAGAGAGAGAGAGAGAGAGAGAGAGAGAGAGAGAGAGAGAGAGAGAGAGAGAGAGAGAGGAAATAAGACCTAATGTATTTAATAAACAAATCAACAGGCACAAAGAACTGGGGCTAAGAAGAGCATATAATACCAGTGCAATTTTGCATGGGGTTTTATGTGTTTTAAGCATGACAGTTTAAACATTTTTAAATTAGAAAAGTTTTCTAGGCTATCAGCAAAAAGGTAAATTTAAAGTGAAAGACTATGAAACTAGCATGTCTGTTGGATATCTCTTTGTGTCTATCCAAATGGGAGTTTTGCAGGCTGGTGATTCAACTCTGATTATACTAAATGAAGTTCTTTTTAAAGTGATCCTCAAAAAGGCAATAGGCATTTTTCTTTCCCTTTTAGTGCAAGTGGCAGTAATCTAAAAGTACAACCTCTAATTAAAAGACTAATATGTAAGAATAACATCAAGAAGCATGTTATATTGTAAGAAACTATTTCAGGCAGAACAATATGTTGACTTTCTGGCTAAGTTCACAGGGATGACCAAGTTTGTGCTCTATGTTTTCTGTCTATGACCTTGTAACGTGGAAGTGTCACCCTTTCCACACCTCACCCTACTCCCCAACCCTTCATTTTAAAATTTGATTTCTTATTTGTTTTTAAGTATGGTGTATACGCTGAAGATCTGGCAAATTACAAATCTTTAATCTGATCTGAGTAGGGAGTATGATGATGCATTATATTGCATGGCGTTGGGAAAGCTTCTCTGAGATTGCTGCTTTGCAGTCCAAGCTGAGTGAGGAATTTGGGAAGATGTTTCTGAACAGAATGCTTTCCCTTCTGGCCCAGGAGTGTGTGCCTAAATGGGTGATTTGCTTCAGTTCAAGATGGTTTTGAACCATAAGCATGGGCAAACAAATTTGCTGGGGATTAGAGGCGTGCCATTGCCAAATTTGCTCAGAAAAAGCAATTACTGATTTCACCATAACTGCTGCGAGTGACGGACAGACATCAACAGTGTAGGAATGCCTTGTTCTGTGGTATGCTGTAGTGTAGCACTACCTAGTGGCCACTTTGGTAACACCAAGTTTTAGGGCTTGAGGGCAAAGCAAACTATTAGAATTCTCTGATTGAAAACTAATCTGCCCGATTATATGCACATAGAAGTTGTGGTTTAGTGGGACAAGAACTAGATTTATTGTCAACAGACATAGCTTCAAATCCCAGTGCTCTATCAAAATAACCTCTCTGGGCCTCAGTTTCCTCACTTTTAAAGTGAAAGGGTTTGCACTAGATGAGATCTAAGTTTTTCTTCCAGCTTGAAAATTCTATGGTTCCTCTATAACACCTATCTGCTAAATGGATTTTTTAGGAGGTAAGACTTTTGTACCTGATGGCTTAACATATGCTGGGTTAAAATTTAGGCATATTCTTATTTTAAATTAATAAGTATTTATGGAATCCTGAATATGTCATAGACAATCCTTATTGTCATCCTCATCCTCATCATTGTCATTATAAGCACCAAAATTATCTTTGACTAAATGTCAATAAGTATCTATTAAGTGCTTACTACATGCCAAACTACAAATCAAACTAGATATATCTTCTATTAATATTATGATTTATTTCTCTCTAAGTGGAATTGCCTACACTTTCAAATAGCTGTGAACCTTTGGATAAGGAGACACACCTTGGATGAACATCATAGCAGCTGCCACTTATATAATATCACTTTAAAGTGAATAAAATGCTTTATCTACAGGGTTACATTTGAAACTGAAAGCAATTTTATGGGGTAGGTGCTACAGGTATCCTTATTCCCATTTTCAAATCAGGAAATGGAATCTCAATAAGGATATGACTTTCCCAGGGTCACACAGATAGTAGCAGAAGTTGGATTTGAGCCCAGTTCTTCCTACTTCTAGGTCCAATATTCTGTCACTGATTATGCACTGCCTCCTTCTTTCAGTTTAAGTAACTCCTTGATCCCTGGATCTGAGTTGTAACTTTGCTGTGATGTGATCATACAGTGTGATAAATGATAAATTCATGACCTGATAAATTTAAGAATATTTCATTTGCTTTGTCTTAAACTTAAATTTTCCAATTTTTCCGACCTTGCACGTAGAGAGTAATTGATAGAGTTTTTAAAAAATAAAATAAATGACCTAAAATAGTTATACTCAAACACTGTTTATCCATCCACTAAATTTATTGAATTTAGTTTTTAAAAATAATTTATTAAGCATCAATGTGTGAAAATCTAGAAGTAGGATGGAATGGTTGATAATAATGACCTTAGAGTCAGGAATACTTGGAGTTAGACACATATCGAGCTTGTGGCTCTCAGCTCATCATTTCAGATGTTAAATTGTAGAAGAGTTGTTATTCTGCATTGGTAGAAGTAATTTCCTCATCAGGCATCAGTCAACACCAATGAAATCATAGGTCCAGACCAATATGCAAAACCCTTATCCAAAGGTTTGCAGCTGTTTTGAAGTATAGGTGTTTTCTAGGTACTTTGAGTCTTACATGAAGATATGATATGCGCTGTGTAGTGAACTTTGCTTTATACTAGCCTACCTCCCTGCTCTATTGTTTTTTTTTTCCTCTGGAATGGAAGAGATGGTGCTGGAGAAGGCCACATACACACACCAGCAAATATTTATTTGGCTATGAAAAGGAGAAGTGAGTTGGATAATCCCAAAGTCATTTATATTTGGCTTCAGACTGCATTACATGATTTACCCTCAGTAGATTATCCTTCCTAAATAATGTTTTGAGTTCATTTGAAAATTAGTCTCAATTTACTAAGGGAGAGCAGCTGGACACTGAAGAAAGTTAAAAGTAGGGCCCAAGTTTGCGGAAAGAATCAAATCTGAGATTAAAAATTGTTTGGATAATAGAGAGTTGATTCTGAATGTTTTCCTACATTATGGAAATGAACAATAATAGAGAATCATTTGGTCCATTGCAACACTGACCTTGACCCAAGGGGGAAAACATTTCTTTCTGATTCATCTAATAGTTTCAGTGCATCCCAACCAATAAGTAGTCTTTGCCTAGTGAGTATGATTCATAATATTTTCCCTAAATGTACATTTTTAAATATGTGTTGGGTTGTTAAGAATTATTTGGTCAAAAGAGGATGTTCCTGCCATGAAATTTCACAGATAATCACATTGGAGAGATCTATATCTCATTACTCACTTTCTATTTTTATGGAAGGTTCATCCAGGTGTGCAATGATGCATTTACAAGTTTACACCCTCTTTGGAAAGGTATTTTGCATTTAAATTGCCCCTCCTCCTGATGCACTTCACAGAAGTGTCAGAATCATTGTGAGAACTAAGACATGAATATTCTATAAGACTTAAATAATAAAACTCAACATACTTATTAAAAATAAGAACAATCTCTAACATACAGTCTGCTTCTACTCATTGTGAGATTTGAGTCTTTCACTTGGAGTTATTGTGTTTACAAGGGGTGACAATTAACTAAGGGAGCCTAGCTGCCTCTGTACCTACTTACTCACAGAGCTGTCTTCGTCTTCTCTTCTATGATGGCTTGGGAAGAGAAGAAGGTGTGGGACAAACATCTAGTTGCTTCCTCTCCAATTCAGGCTACTTCCTTCATTTTGAGGCTACATGGTTGAAATCAATCTGTGTTGCCTCAAACTGAGACCTGGGAAAGAACTTAGCTTAAAAAGGCCATGGTCTATCACTGCATCGAGGGCCATCTCCAGTCATGTTAAATTATGTCTTAACACTGGACCCAGATGGCTTTGGAGGAGAAAGTGAGTCTGGTAACTTTGCACAGACCTCTCTCACTTAAAACCAAATCATTTGCTAGTGATCATGGCATCACCTTCCTGATGTCATGGTCCTTTTGAGAACAAAGGACAAACACTAACAACGTGGTTGAAATACTACTCAAGGCTTTGAACCTACCTACAAATAGGCTAGCCCAGGAGTGGGGAACCTGTGACCTTCAGGTCACATGTGGCCCTCTAGGTCCTTAAGTGTGGTCCTTTGACTGATTCCAAACATCACAGAACAAATCCCCTTAATAAAAGGATTTGCTCTGTAAAACTTGGGCTCAATCAAAAGACCTAGAAGGGCATATGTGGCCTTGAGGCCACAGGTTCCTCATCCCTGGTCTAGCTTCTTTGTGTAGAGAATGAAGGAATTCCTTCAACTGTCATGTTAGTATAAGCTATACAGGTCTAATATTCTGGGATAAAGAAATGGACAGGGTTCAACATTAAAGGAATGACAGCTTTGTTTTGGGATACTACAAATAATTTATGATTCTTTTACTGTTTGTAAGAGAAATTTTTTGAAACTGAGACTATGATACTTTTTAATTATAAAAATATAGTATATTTTAGCATTTGTGGTATTTCTTCCCTTACTCCCCACTCCCACCTTTAAAAGTCATAGGTTAGAAAAACATCCTAAAAAAAAAAAGGTATTTAAAGAATTGAGTATAATTGGAACACTATTCTACCCCTGTTAAGGATAGTTGAGATCTAATTTTGCTAAAATTCTCAGAAGCTATTGATATTATAATATCATAGCACTATAGATCTGGAGCTGGAAAGGATTTCAGATACCAAATGGTAGAAAGGCCAAAATGGGAAGGCATATTAGACAGGTTGACTTTCAAAGGTTTAGGTAACAGGAATCCTGATATCCTTTAAAAATGAAAGTATTCTGCCCCACTTCTTGCCACTCTACCTCCCGACCATATTTAAATGTATGCTGAAATAGCACAGCAAGTAGAATTCCTTCAAGCAAGAAAAAATGTATGATGGCTAGAAAGGCAAGTTATAAATATGTTTATCATATTCTCAAAGAAGGTGACTTGTTTCCCTTTTAATTCTATGATTTTGATAACACAGCTATGTTAAAGAGGAGGAAAGTAAAATTTTAAATTTCTCAGTATAATGCTTGGACTTCTGGTCAAACTGGTAAGTTGTTGTGAGTAAACACATCAGCATGTGATTCTGAACTCTGTGGACTTTATTTCACATGTTGCCTTACCATTGAGCTACCATTTTATGCCATAGCCCTTATTTCCATATTAAGGACATAGAGTGTTGATTAAAAGTTTGAGGATATCATTTTCTCAGCTACATTCTTATAAACGGTCTATGTCTTTGTGGTTTCAAGAAAAGTGACTAAATAATATATAATTATAGATATTCATATCCCAATTAATTCCTTTCAGCAATTCTCATCATATTGTTTCTACTTCACAAACTCTCCCTAGTGTTTTTTCAGTGTTCAAGGTGTTTGTGTAGGCTAACATTTTGTTAAAGAATATATCATATCTACACTCCACAATAATACTGGACAGGGTAGAAATTTCCATGTATTAATATCACTATGACTACTCAAGATAGCATAGCATTCTATCTATCCTGGAAGTTGCCATTCTTTTAAATTTGTTTGATTTTTTTAATCATAGAATCTAAAAGATGATCCTTTATAGTAAACACATACACACACACACAACCATATACATAACTTGTTATGAAGAGAGCACAGATCCAATGAGCGGTAATAAGCATGAAGACACTAGAGTTAGAGGCTACTTCACACAAAAGAACAAGGAAAGCTTGTTCTCATAAACTATCCTCACCATAAACTATGTTGGTGCATTTTCACTTCCATGAAAAATTCTTCTCTTACTTCTGAATCAATTGCATCCTTCCTTGAATTTGCAGTGGTATGTGGTAAGTAGTGCACCCCAAATGATGACAAAGACTTATAAAGGGTACTATATATGGATACTTTGTCAAATGATTAATATGTATATTTAGGTAAATGCAAATAAAAGTTGACTATGGACAAGAATATGTACATCAAAAGTTATCTGATGGTAACATGTTCTCTATTTTGTTATTTTTTTAATAAAAAAAATAGTCCTGGAACCATTTATTACTATTGAAGATTAAAAAAAGAAATCTGAGAAAGGCCAATACTTATGTATCCCTTAACGCTATAGAGTCATTAAGTAAATAACTTTGTTTTGCTATTTGTCATAGTGGTCCTTTAAAGGCCAATAACATATAATCAGCCATTCCTTGACCATTCAAATAGAAATCAAAGGACGTTTTCATCTGAATAGCTGCATTGCAATGTGAAATGGGGTGTATCAACAGAAATAACCCTTTTCATTTTATCTAATCCTAGGAAATAAAAGCTTTAGCTAATAATAACCTACTCTTACATTAGAAATGTAATTCCAGTAAAGGGAAAATCTGAAATAGCTGACCACCTACCATTTCAGCCTGGAATGTCAAACAGCCAGCCAGTCAATTCAAAAATAGAATTAAGTTGCCTAAGTACCAGGTATGGAGGCAGAAGATTTTCATGGCCCCTCTTTTCTTACAGAAGACAATAACTCCCTTTTCTAAGCATAGTGTTACCCATTTACAAAGTGCTGGTATTGCAGAACAAGAATAACATTATAAGCTTAACTGCTACCTCTGATCTCTTCCATATCTAGTATTTCATTTGGGAGACACGACTGGACTCATGGTATAATACAATATGTTATCTTTAAAAATCTTAAAGCACTTTGAATCCAACAATTGCCAATGAGCTTTGATCAAAGCCACAAATACTATGTTGCTAGTGCTTATTATTCTGCTGTAGAGAAAAAAGAAAATCTCCACAAAATAATCACATTTACTTTGCTTCTGCATACAATATTTCTGCTAACTTTCTATTAACATTTTAATGTTACTATTTAGTAGCATGTCTAATAAGTGTGTCTTCAACAACTGTTAATGGGCACCTGAACTATTTACAAAGATCTTTGTTGATATTTGGTATCCCTTAAAGCAATAGATTAATGAAATATAGCTTACACAATCATATACATTTATACATGTATGTATTATTTATGTATATGTATATACACATATACATAAATGTATATACACTTACACATTCTGAGAGAAAGATAAGACCCTTAACAGAAATATTTACTTTGTAAGAAAACTGAGGTATTTTCTAATGGGACGTAGTAAAGAGAAGTCTGACCTATGAAACAGGAAGACCTGGCTTCAAATCTTGCTTTCAATCTACTGGCTGTGTAGTCTTGGATGGTTAACTTAACTTTTGAATGCCTCTGGCAACTAAGATTATAAATTTCAAAAAATGGCTTATTTGCATAGGTAAGATTTTCCTTAGAGAGTTCCCTATGCCAATGCCAATAGTGACAACAACAAACGTCATCCACAATGAATTGTGAGAGACAAGAGAGAGAGACAGACAGAGACAGAGACAGAGACAGAGAGAAAAAGAGAAAGAGAGAGAGAGAGAGAGAGAGAGAGAGAGAGAGAGAGAGAGAGAGAGAGAGAAATAGGAAACACAGTCAAAATAGCAATTAGTGGGCTTTATGACAATGATTAAAAATGAAAACAGGTTTTATATATTTCCACAAAGTAATACCATTGCTATTGTTATATTTTGATTGAGAAAAATACATGATGACAAGAGTCTATTATGAGTTCAGTAACACTTTTAAACATATTTGAATTTTAATTAGCTAAACATCAGACAGACATTTAGAAAATAGTAATATGTGTATAAAGTATACTAGTTGTTCAATCAATAGGAAATGTGTTTCTATATTTATGGTTCTGGGAGCACCTTGTAAAAGTATTGTGGTCCACTGCCCTTCTTACCTCACCAAGGGTCTGTGGCTTGTAGATTAAGATCTATAGTGATTTAGATCAAAGTGATTTGTCGTGTCAAACTCAAATAGAAACATCCCTGGGGGCCACATATTGCTTTAGAAAACCACAAATTAACATTATCTATGCTGTATTTTGATTTTATTTGTTTTGTTAAATATTGTCAATTATATATTAATATAGTTTAGGCCTCACTGAGCTGTGATTTCAGCTATTTGTGTCATTCTGGATGAAGGAATAAAAGTATTTCAATTACTTTGTCAGTCAGCTTACTATGTGCCAGAAACTCTGCTAAATACTGAGGATGCAAAGAAAGATGAACAGACTGTTCCTTCCCTCAAGGAGCTCACATTTCAATGGGAGCAAAAGCCTTTAAGTAATTATGTACACATATGATATATATACACACACACATATGAATATGTATGTATGTATATATGTATATATACGTGTATACACACATGGGGGAGAGACAGAGATAGAGACAGAGAGACAGAAACAGAGATAGACAGAGACAGAATGTGAGAAGATAGAACGTAATCTCAGAGGGATGGAATTAAGGGGGGGAGGGACAGTTGGTTAAAGGAGATAGCAAACGCTTCCTGGAAAAAAACAGGACTTGAACTGAATCTTCAAAGAAGACAAGAAAGATGAAGGTCATTCTAGGCATGGCAAACACAGAGAATCAAAGATGCAGAATTCTGTGTGAGTAACAGCAGGTAGACCAATATACAGTGGTTAGCAGTGCATGAAGTGCAAGACTGGAAAAGTAGGAAAAAGTCAAGTTGTAAAGGCTCATAAATGCTGAACAGAAGACCTACTATTTGATTCTTGAAGTAAATGGGAACCATAGGAATTTATTGAGTAAAGAGATGTCATGACCAGATGTATTCTTTAGGTAAATCACTTTGGCAGTTGATGGTAGGACACATTGAGTAGGGAGTAACTTGAGACAGGGAGATCATTTAGAAGACTTTGTAATGGCATGTGAGAGAGTTGTTAAAAACTTGGAGAAGAGTTATGGTTATCCGAATGTAGAGAAGTCACATATATGAGAGATATTTTTTGTTATTATTTTAATAATGTTTTCCCCAGTTACATGTCAAGAAAAGTTTTAGCATTCATTTTTACAAGATTTTGAGTTCCAAAATTTTTTCTCTCTCCTTCCTTCTCCTCTTCTGAAAGTGGTAGGCAGTTTGATATAGTTTGTATATGTGCTATCATGTAAAATATTTCCATACTTGTCACAGTTGTGAAAGAATAAACAAGTCAAAAGAAAAAAAAACATGAGAAAGAATAAAGTAATTGGAAAAAAAGTATGGTTTGATCAGCATTCAGAGTCCATCAGTTCTTTATCTGCATACTGATAGCATTTTCTTTCATGAGTCTTTTGTACTTATCTTGGATTATTGTGTTGCTGAGAACAGCTGAGCCATTCATAATTGAACATCACATGATGCTGTTTATACCATGTACAATGTTTTCCTTGTTCTACTCATTTCACTTTGCATCAATTAGTATAAGTCTTTCCAGGTTTTTCTGAAATCTTCCTGTTCACCATTTCTTATTGTACAATAGTGTTCTATTACATTCCATATACCACATACATGATTATTACCTGTATATTTCCCTCCATCCTATTCTTCCTGTCTGTCCTCTCTCTCCTTTCACCCTTTCCTTCCTTAACAGTGTGTTGCTATAAGAGATTTTCTATATGTAGGAATGATATTATTAAACAACATATCAGATATATTGAATGACTCATTGAGGATTTATGGATGAACCTAAGGTTTGGAGGCTGAGTGATTGGGAAGATAATGGTATGTGTCTTTAACCATAACAGAAAGATTGAGAAGAGGGGAAAACTTGAGAGGAAAGATAATGAATTCTGTTTTGGACATATGAATTTTGAGATATGCAAAGGATATCAAGGTTGAGATGCTAGCAAACAGTTGGTAGTATGGGATTAGAACTCAAGAAAGAGAAGAGGGCTGATACATAGGCCTGGGATCATCTGCCTAAATAATTGTATCTATGGGAGCTGATCAGATCACCAAGTGAGATACCAAATTGGGAGAAGATGAGAGTTTTGGGCAAATGCTCATGATTATTAAAATTTGGCCATAAATTAAAATCTAACAAAGAATAGTTAAGAGCAGTAGTTAAGACAGTAGGAGAAAAATCAGGATAGAATCATGACATGAACATCTAAAGGGGAGGAATATACAAGATGAGACAATGATCAGTAATTTCAAAAAATATATAAAGATCAAGCATGAAATGTAAGAAAAGAATATTTTTTTCTGTTATCTCTGTGTATTTATACAAAATACACATCCTAAATAGCAAAGTATTTCACCAATGTCTTTGTGTTAAATTTTAAAATGCTTCCAAAGAGGACTGGGATAAATACAAGAAAAAGGAAGGGAAAAAAAGAGGTAAGTGAGAATTCCTACCAACTCTTCCAACATGAAAAATTAGGGGACATGGAGGTGTCTTATTGTTTTAACTTTTATAATAGATCTTCACACTTTTTTTGTTGTCCATGTGTTTCTCTCACTTTTTACATTTATTTATTTATTTGTTTGTTTATTTATTTATTTATTTATTTGCCTCAATTCAATGGTCTACTACTTCATCGTCTACATTTATGCCCTTCCAGAATTGCTTTCTCTTTGTGTAACCTTTATAGATATAGTTGACCAGGTATATTTGACTCTTCCCCATGTGCAAAGGAACTTTTCTACTGCTTCTTAACATGTCTACTACCAACAAGCAGAAAGATAGAATGTCACTTACAGTCATGGCCTCCAGTGCAATACAGCTGTAATGATTGTGTTTACAATTAGTTATGCATTGTAATTAATTCAGTATGTTTCTTTCTTTAATTTATATTCCAAAGCAGAGGTGTCAGACATAAGACATGTGGGCTGTATGTGGCCCACAACACTCCCTGATACAGCCAGAACCAAATTAAAATATAATTGGGAAATATTTAACAAAATAAATAAAATAAAACATACATAATATTATATTTTAAAACTAAGTCAATATGCATCCCACAGGGATTCTTATGTATAAATTTGTGGTCCCCATTCCTATTTGTTTGACACTATTGCTCCAAAATATACTGCCCATCCCTCATTCCCCCCACCCACAAAAAAAGAAGCAAACTACTGCTACCAAAGACTATAAAATTAATGCACATGCTTTAAGAGAAGGAAAAGATCTAGAATATATGAAATGTGAATTCAACTAGATTCTTATATGAAAAGTATTTTAAAAGTCTTGATGATTTTTAAGATTTTCCTTTGTTTATACAGTTATGACATGGAGATGTTCCTAGGATCTTATAAGCTATGTCAGTAAAGCCCAAGTTCTGGCAGACCCTTTCAAGCTAGAAAATCTTCAAGTATGTTCTCAATTATAGAATTGTCTAGCTACTTTCAGAATGACTTATTGCCAGATTGGCAAGGAGGTGATAAACATTTTACTCAAAACAACTCTAAAGGAAGTGATTTCTAGAGTGAGAACTCCCAGATTGAAGCCCCTTCTTTTAGACTTGCTTCTATTAAAATACTCATCATTCCACTGACTGCATGGCAATAGATCTCTAACTTTATCCTTAAGTAAGTGTGTGATATCATGGGAGTTGTATTAGCCAGGTTGTTTTAGTCAATGGACTCTAACTCTATGTGGGGTTGAGGGGTGGAGTTGTCTTTGAAGTCAGAGAGAGTTCCCTGAAAAGTTCAAGATTTGGCAACATCTTAATTTGATATGAATACATGCTTCCCAATTGGTAACTCAAATTCCTGTCTCAGTACTGAAACTACTCCATTTGCTTGTTGTTCACTTTAGGAAAAAAATATACATATAACCTTTTAGGATATCATTTAATAAACAAAGGTCAAAGAGCTGCTGCAACTTCCAAAGATGAATAACCATAAGATAATTTAGTTAGTTCATAATGAAGACAAGATCTTAGTTAGATGTTTAAAATATTCATTAGGCTATTATAATGTTTGATATAACTCCAAAATTTTGGAATTGGAATTTCTTACAGAAGCTGATAAAGTTCTCTTAGGCACAATGTTTACATTTTAGCTAGTTGCCACTAACTGCTTATTTTATGTTATTTTATATGAAGCCCTGGATTTTATTCTTTCTCCAAGTATGAGCAACTAAAGGAAATACACACACACACACACACACACACACACACACACACACACAAAATTTGCTCAATTTTCTGGAAAAGACTAATGAATCCATAAACATACTTTGAATAAACTTTCATTTTTCTCAGTAACTGTACAAGGTACTAAACTAAAGAAAGATTCAAATTTGTATTACACCTAGGCACAAGCTAAGTGCCCTCAACATTCCATTTCACTGTTATCAAGGAATACTTAAACTTTCTTTCACCACAAGGCTACCCAGCTGTTAGTTATAGTAATCTTTGACAACTTGTTGTCAAGTGCTTATCAGAGCTATATAACACCCAACTGTCTTTCCTTGATTTTCTTTCTCCTAAGGCAAACAATGCTTGAAGCATAATGTTCAAAGTTCTAGGTTGATGAGACAACCTACATTCTCCATCCTAAGAACTCTCAAAATAGGGTACTACATATTTTTCAAACAAAATCATTTCTTTTTCAATGTAATTTTTTCCCCTAATTAGTGGCTCCTCCATTTTTGCAATTTTACTCCTTTCCACAGCTGCTCATTGTGGACTTCTGAAAAGAGGTCAAATATTTTCAATGAACAAATTTTTAAAATGTGCCAAATTATCACAGAACAGTTATCAAGACATGTTTAATACTGGTTTATTCACAGGGTTAGGTGACTTAGTAGAGACATAAATATCTGATCCACAGACAATACCAAAATCTTACATCAGACATTTTTCACATATGTGCCATTGGTCCCAAGGGCGACAGAGCAAGAAAACAGGTTTCAACACAATCTACTCCATGAGGACAGAAGCTATGTCTTATCTAAACTCTGTATCTATCCTACAGTATATCACACTACTTTAAATACAATGCTCATTTAATAAATGTTTGTTGAATGAGAAAATGAATGAATGAAGTCAGCATAACTTTTAGAAAACTATTTATAATATTAATATAAATATAATATATTATAATATATAATGTATAAATATATAATATCCAATAAATACAATACTTTATTAATTTATTAATAATTAAATCAATAAATAAAAATTAAACTAAATATAAATGATAATATTTATGAAGCACTTATTATTTGCCACTAGACTAAGCACTTTACAAATATTATCTCATTTGATCTTTACAACAAACCTAAGAGGAAGGCATTACTTTTAATTCCATTTTACAGATGAGGGAAACTGAGGCAAACAGAGACTCAGTGACTCTTCAAAGATCACAAGCTAGTAAGTGTCTGAGGTAGGATTTCAAATCAGATCATCCTGACTTCAGGCTCAACTCTCTATACATACTACCACCTATCTATCTCTAAATCTAAAGTACCCAAATCCACATTTTATTGAAAGTAGTTGTTCACTCAAGTGCACAGGTAAGAAGAGCATATTGTCAGCCTCTTTTGGCATTAGAACATCTATCATTGAATTAAATATTCTAAATCACAAACTTACAGAGATTTGAGAGATAATGATGTCTCTAGTTTAACAGTGATGAAGGATGTTTTGTCGTTCTTTCTTTTTCAGATGTATCCAACTCTTGATAACCCCATTTGAGTTTTTCTTGGAAAAAATATTGGAATGCTTTGCCATTTCCTTCTCCAACTCATTTTATAGATGAGGAAACTGAGGCAAACAGGGTTAAGTGGCTAGCTCAGGGTCACACAATCCGAGGCCAGGTTTGAACTCAGGAGCAATCAGAGAGGTTGAAGTAGAACCAAGAGAGGATAGAGTTGCAGATCAATAGAAAAGAGAGTGTCTAAGGTGACAGGGTGGTCAGCAATGTCAAAAGCTGCAAAGGAAATCAAGACAGAAAAGGCCTGAGAGCAGGTAGAATCAAAAACATGAACTGAAGGCAATGAAAACTCATAAGAAACACTTCACATTGCTTCAGGATTCCAAATGGGGGAAAAAAAACTTGAAACTATATCCTAATATTGAAGTTTTTTTAACAAAAAAAGAAAATTTTTAAATACTGAGTGACAGAGGATATGAGAAAGGAAGGGCTTAACATTGTATTTATCTTAAGAAGATAGGGACAGAAATAAATGGAATTCAGATCTTTAAATCCCCCCTAAACACCAAGAAGGATGCTTTTTCTTTAGCACTTCTTCAGTCATATATATCTGTCTGACAGTGAAAGGCCACTCTAATTCCTTTGTAATACCCTCGGGAACAACACTTGCTCAGAATGTCAAATTCTGGAAACTTGCTGTTAATTACTGTGCTTGCCATGATATTTTCAATTTGATCAGAAGTAGTAGAATTTTTTATCATTCTCTTTCTTAAATGGTTCAAGATCACCACCTAACTTAAGCTATGTTCCAGCCCCCACCACCTTTTAAAGTGACCTTTATATGCGATGACAGATCTAAGATTATATCAATTATGAATTGCAATGTAGTATGAATCAAAATTTTACCCATCAGCCTGCCTTTTCACTAGGAAAAAATCATACACACACGCACACACACATGTGTGTGTGTATGTGTGAGTGTGTGTGTGCATGTGTGTGTGTGTGTGTGTGTGTGTGTGTGTGTGTGTGTGTGTGTATCCTCAGAGGCTATAATCTCATATCTGAAAATACCAAGGATTTTACTCTCCTATCAATGTGCCTACGTAAATCTTACTTCCATTAATATTACTAGGGAGTTACATGTATGTATCAAGAGTAAAATAAATCTGAAAAAGAGAGTCAGGTAAAGATTTGGCATAAAAATTGTTTAAGAGATGACTATGAGGAGAAATTCTGTACAGCAGCACTTTATTATACAAATGATTCAAAATTAACCACAGCTAAAGATGATCTTTCCATTTTCAACAAGGTCATTTTAAAAAAGATTTGCATTATAAAAAAAATAAATCATTTAGATTCAGTATAAAGTTTCTTACTAAGTATAGATCTATGAATTTGTCACTAACTTATTCACTTTGCTAAATTTCTGAATTTCTTTCCATTTACTTTGCTACCAAAACACACACTCTTAATATCAACATATTGTACTTGTTAACTCTATATAGTCAAAAAGGAAAGAAAAAACTTTAATTTTAAAAATGAAGCAATTTATTACTGAGGCTCCAGCTAGCACAGTGGACAGATTGTTGGTCTTGGAGTCAGGAAGACACTGGTTCAAATCTTGTCTTTGACACTTATTAGTTTCGGTACCTCAGGATACCAAACTGACTTAGTTTCCTCAAAAGTAAAAATGAGGATAACAATAGCATCAAACTCATAGGATTGTTGTGAGGACTTAATGAAATACTAGTGCAGAGCGCTTTGCAAAATTATATAAATATTAAGCCATTGTTGTTGCAGAGTATCAGTTCTCCAAAGAAAAAAAATTATTTTTAAAAAGGAAATAGTTACATCATTTATCTATTGACAGTACATTTGAAGGCATACAACATCAATTTTAAAAAACTAACAAACATAATATCACATATTTATATATATATTTGGTCACTTAGCATTATTTATCTAAAATTATTGTTTCATATAAATAATTGTCACAGTGTGTGAAAGCATCTACATATCATGAATTTGGACTATACCAAGGATACAATGAGGTATGAAAGTGCTCCTCCAATGCCTCATCATGGTTTGGAAATAACCTGATCTTACTAAAATCTATGTCAACAGGAAATAGGCTTATGCAGATCACACGAAGTTGGAAAAGCCTCAAGGAGTGTCATAGTTGCAGATTATGGATCCTCCCTGGGAAACAGTCTTGTGAAGTATGAAATCCTCACCCAAATAGATAATTGACTATTATCTATTGGTCAATAAATAATGAATTATATAAGCACATCATCCCAGGAAACCTGAAAATATATAATGGTCTTGAGTTCTCTATGGCCCCCTACCACTTCTGTTGTGCTGCTGGTGGAGTAGAGAAATGAAAGTGTTGAGAATAGTGTGCTGTATAATTTTGTCACCTAACAGTAAATGAACTGTTGGTGCTCTTACTGTAGTATAATTTCCCGAAGAACAATGAGATAACACACTCTTAAAGGAACTGAACAGCATCTATATTGATATTTGCACTATAAATCGGTCTACTGGTCAATCAGTAGGTCACGTAGCATTTATTAAACACCTACTATGTTCCAGAACCATAATGTCAGCTCAGTGGAAGGACAGCTCAGTTTCCTCTTGGAGAGGCACATAAGGAATTTGTTGAACTTGATCTCAACTGTTGCCAAAAAGACAACATACATCTTAAGGCAAGAAGAAACATTTCAAAAAAATTGGTCACCTTACTATACAATTACAGATATAATTAAACAAGCTATTAGGAAAATAACCAGATTTGTGGCTATTATCTATTGAATGGATAAAGCAGAGAAAACCTGTGAAGGTTTTTGATTAGCTTAGATGTCAATATTTTCAAAGGAAGCAAAGATATGCATTGTTTCAAGGTAACTTTAATATAAAAGTAAGTGTGGGAAGAATGCCCAAAAATATTTTAATGTTTTTAAAAGAATAAGATATCGACAACTCCAAAGCCTATGTATGTATTTTGTAGATACATTTTTTTCAATAAGACTATAAGATACACTAGATATAGTGAGCATGGAACAAAATCACCAGATATGATATTGAATTAGATAATGAATGTTTATAGACACATCAGTCATGTGAGAATCCATTGTTTATGTAGCTTGATTATTAACTAATTAGAATACAGTTCCAAAATGGTACCAAATTGTAAGTAAGGGAAAGTATGAAAAGATTGTATAATTATGCCAACTTCTATACGACCTATTTGACAATGCTGATTCTGAAAAAGAAATGGGAAGTGGATGAAAGTAAAGACATTAATTCTGAATATAAGCAATCTCTTTCAGAAGTTGAACTAATGCAAAATAGTCCAGAATATCTCAAAAGACCAGCCAGCAAAGACTTTTTCCCCTGCCAAAGGGAGAGAGATGACACCCAAGGACAAAAACACATTAGGCTATAAGATAAATTCAGTTAATCTGAATTCAATTCAATTTAATTCAATAAACATTTATTACATCTACTAGGTGTCAGATATAGTAATAGGTAAGGGGGTACAAAATCAAAAATGAACCAGTCACCATTAAAATGTTTACATTTTACTCGAGATAAAGACCATAGGTACAGACAAATAAATACAAATTATACAATATCTATATCTACATAAAATTTTAAGGCAGGGAACACTAATACTTGGGGGAATTAGAAAAGCCTCATGGAGGATATATCACGAGCTGAATTCTGAAGGAAGCTAGAAACTATAAGAGGAAATGAGGATTTAGATCATTCCAGGCATGGAGAGAAAAGCACAGAGACCAGAGATGTAATGTCACATCTGGCAAATAGTAAGCATTGAGAAATATTTCAGAGAGCAATATCCATCAATCAGTCAATAAACATTTATTAAAAGCTTCTATGTACCAGGTGGGAAGAGAACTGATAAAATGTTATTGGATTCAGAAATTTGAAAGTTAATAATAACTTTGGAAAGCAGATGCAATTTAGTGATGGGCTTAGAATCCAAATGTCAAGAAACTGTTGCAGAGTAGGATATAAGGAGTATAAGCATCTAGTTTAGACAATTTTTAGGACTATGGCCATGAAAGGGCGGAGAGTTATAGGATGTTAGCTTGAGAGAATGTCATAATCATTGGATTTTTTTAACTATAAGGGAAATTTGCACATTTTCAAATGCCAAATGTAAAGGAGGATGGGCAAAGATCATGAGATATATTCTTGCCCCCAAAATAAAAAAAAAATATTGAAGGAGAAAACAAGTGTGTAGAATTTATCATGAGCATTGGACAAATTATATAAAATCTGGAAGGGGAATGAACAATAGGCAGAAGATAGAAAAGATCTGTAAGTGTATGTTTGTATGTTTAAATATTATTTCCTTTAGTGATAAAAGAATAACTGTCACATTTGTTCTTCACCAATTTAGTACTTAATCTTCTATGAAGAAGTAGAAATGACACATACTATGCTTATGTTGGGAAGAGCCTTTGGGTCTGACCAAACACATACAGAGGAAACCTGGGCTACAGGTGATGGATGCAGTTTTCAAGGAATTAAAGAATTAATTTGCAAGAAATTCCAGAGAAGGCATGATTCCAAAAGAATAGAAACATCATAAATGACATTTTTGCATTGAAAAGTACATAATAAAATGTAAACCCCTACTAACACATGCATCTACTTTATTATCTCCATAAACTCTTTGTGGTTATGTTCTATGATTGCACTGAGGTTGTCCTTGATGAAAAAAATTCAAAAAGAAGCAAAGGACATTTTTATCTGAGTTTCAACACAAGACCAAATGTTCATAACTATAGAGCTGAATTTTCTACAATAAAGAAAACACAAGATCCTGTTGTGTTTGATGACTACAAAAATATTATTTTTAAATAAAATGTAGCATTGAGCTCTCCTCAAACAAGATGACATCTAACAATTCCCTAACAGATGACATCACAGAGATAACTATTCAATAAACTGATAAATATAAACATCAGGCAAAATATAAAATACAGCAATATATAAAAGCCAAAAAACCTTTGCTACTGTCATGTGGAATCCCTAGCAAAACGTGCAGATCTGACAGATTCCCTATAGAAATGGGATTCTCAAGGTGCTCCTTTTGGAGAAAGAAATTATAAAAAAAATTGTGCTAGTATTAGACACTTTCACAAGTCTGGCAGTTTTTCAAAACAGATGATTTGCCATTCATAAGAGAAAAACAAACTATATCCAGAACCCACACTACCAGCTTATGACATGCCCTTGGATTTGAAACTTGTATTGGAAAAGTAGACCTCAGTTAATGGAAAAGGAAATTGGTCTGGACAAGATGGAGGAAACTCCAGAGTTCTTTCAATGATCCTAACCTGCTCCACTTTTGCAAAAATCCTCTCTTTAATACCAGGACAGGAAAAGCTTTGAATTCTGTCCCTGCTGCAGGTTCTGTTTCCCAGGAGCCAGCCTATTTCAATAATGTTTATGACCAGCTTATTTGTTACAAAGGGATGAATTCTCAGTACATATTAATTTGTTTTAAATGAGTTTTAATTCTATGGAAACACTTTTCAATTTTACCCTATGGAGGAAAAGGGAACAAAGGGTACTAAGACTCATGATTTATTGGTCATTTATAAATATTGAAAGATAAGATTGCATGATGAATAGAGAGCCAAATCACAGAGCCAAAAAGAGCTGTGTTCAAGTCCTGTCTCTGACACTTAATGGATTGGTGCCCCTTGGCAAGTAATTTAACCTCCCAATGCCCTAGGCAACTAAGACTATAAGTTGCAAAAAAAAAAATAATGTAAATCTACATTGATAGAGGGAGTTTACCCATATAGGACTTAGTACACCAGTAAAATCAAAGTTTCAGTCCCTGTCCCTATCCCAATAAACATTAACTTACTGTTGGTATGGTGAGATCCTTGTCCCAAAGCCAGTGAGACAATATATTAATGAAAGAACCAAATCATCATTATTGATATTTTTGATGTTAATAGAAGTAGACAATGTAAGAAACTTGCAGTTAAATGACAAGACAGCTGGCTCACAGGTACTCATTGTAGCTGCAAATAAAGGAATTGGCAAAATTGAGTTTTATCAGGTGTCCAAAGGTTAAAAAAAAATCATGTCATGGTATCTCATTTTGCTGTCCTCATAATAAGCATATACAAAATGTCTACTAAACAGATAGATGTAATGTATGTGCCAATATCTGTTGCAATAAATAAAAAGAATAAAAATACTATGAGTCAAGACTGAATGACTCAACAAAACTAAACAAATATATCAACACATACATCAATATAGAGTAATCTCAACGTTAATGTAAAGGTAGGGTGGAAAGATAAAACACACTGGAAGACATGAATTCAGATAAAAATAAGAGGTTAAAGTTTCTAGAACATATAAAAGACCCATGCTTATATATAATGAATACTTTCTTCAGGAAGAGAATCAGAAGGCAATAGACATCATGAATACTAAATAACAACACAAAAATATTAAATCAAATAGCTGAATACAAATGTATAAACATATGTCCATAGAGAGCTTTTGGCTTGGTAAAGCCAAGATGAAAATCACGACCAATTTTGAAGAATTAAAATGAGAATAAGAAATAGCATTCAAACAAATCATTTCCAGCTTGACCTATTTAAACAACAGGGAATGGAAAAGGCAAGAGACATTGAAAATGGCTATTATCATTTCCTTTGGAAGTTTAGCTTATATGAATCCCTCACCATAACATGGGTGAAGAAACTTAGGCACTACCTTGGCCAGCAAACAATCTACTTGATAGGTGAAGAAATGATGGCCAAAAGGAAATGCAGTTGCACATATAAGCTCCTTATAGTATCTTTCAAAGGAGTATTATCAGGAAATATGAGCAGAAACAAGAAGTAGTAGAAGGAACATGAGTTTATTGAAAGTTTGATGTGTGATCCAATGAAAAGACCTCATCCTAAAAGCAGTTAGCTATTAAAGAAGAAAAAAAATCAATGAAAAATAGAAGGGGGGAAAAGAACTTTTTTCAAGATTTCATTAACAGCCCTTTTAATTCATTAAAGACAGTGGAACCACCCCATTTCACCATATTTGGACTCTAATATGATATACTTCATTGTGCTGAAAGAATTTGAAATGTTTTTTAAAAAAAACATTTTTAATTGTGAAATTATACAAAATTTTGACAGAAATAGTGATAAAACAATTTTGAGGCTATTGAGGGATAGATTTTTAATATCTCTGAAGGAAGGAAGTATACATATGACATAGTAGGTAGAGTGCAAGATTTACTCAGACTTCAGCAGAATCAAATACTGTCAAATACTGACTTTGTAACCTACATGACATTAGACAAGTCATATAACCTCTATCAGCCTTAGTTTCTTCAACTATAAAATAGTTGATAAAATAGAAATAATAATTACACCTATGTGATTGATTTTTTTTTGTCCTTGTGGATGGTGAGGCCCTCTAAGTATTCCTGTTGGTGGCCATTGGACATTTCAGGACCTTCTGATAATTATCTGTAACTACTAAAAAAATTTTGGCCTGATCATTCACAGGAAAACAAATAAACAACAACAACAAAAACTTGGGGGGTGATCAAAAAGTAAAAAGAAATGTTGATCTGTAGGGGGTTTTTCCTTTTTAAAAAACTAAATAAATTTGCTTGATACCTTTTCTTTTATATCAGAGATATTTTGGGATATAATCACCCCTCCCTATCCATCTACTGTCTAATGAGCCCTTCCTTTTAAAAAAGAAAAAGACAGTTTACAAAAATTAACAAAATCAAGAGTTAGCAGAATGTTACACCCAGACATACAATACCCATAATCCCCAACACTCTGCTGAGATGATATAATTTTCATCATGTGTTCTCTAGAATAATAATTAAACACTAGTTACTCAATTCAGAATTCTTAAATGTTTATACTTTTTATTCCATAACTCCTGTGAACCACTTATGCTCAGCCATCCCCCAATCAATTAATCCCAACTTTGTTTCTAGTGTTTCTCTACCATAAAAAAGTTCTGCTATTGATATTTTAATACATATGGAAGCTTTCCTCATTTCTCTCTATGACTTCCTGGGTGTATATGACCACTGGGTCAGAAGGTATGAATAGTTTTGTATTTTTTTTTACATGGTTGAACCAATTCACAGCTTCAATAACAGTTAGTTGTATTCACAAAGCTCATATCATGTTGAAAATTTCCATCTTTTATCATCTTTGACAATTTGATGCATGCAAGGTGAAACTTAGGAGTTGTTTTAATTTGCATTCTCTAATTAGTGATTTGAAACAATCTTTCATATGGCTGTGGATGGTGTGCAATTCATCATTTGAAAACTATTTGGTCATATCCTTAGACTACTTATCTACTAGAGAATACCTTGTGGCCAAATATTTGTATGAATTACCAAAATATCTTGGACATCAGACTTTAATGAGATATATTATATGCAAAGAAGTATGTTGTCTTTCTTCAAAGAATGATAAAGTAGATACACAGGTATTCTAGTTCCCTGCTCAGGGGACCTGAGGTAGCTATTTGTCTACCTGACAATAAGAGAAAGGTCTGTTATATTTCCAGGATGTGTATCTAGGACATCACATGAAATCTTCTAAGACTTGTCAAAATGTTTAACTATTACTTATTTTTTTGATTCATACGGGCACAATTTTTACTGACAGAGGAAAAATGGAAAGCATTGCCAAAGATTATGATGCCTTAGACAAGAAACTGAAGGCCATAAAGGCATGGGTGATGTCTTTCTTACTACCACATATTATTGAAAGGAAGGGAAAAGAAATTTTGCTAGAGAGGAGGAAAAAAATGATTTAGGATATGCATATAGTTGGTAATTATTGTGTCTGGGATATGATTTGAATGCCTTAATTTTATCTTAAAATAAAGCAATGACAGGCTACTTGCCAGGAATAGAATATACCTAAAGAAAGATGATAGCTAAAATTCTATGGAAGTCACCCCAAGAATGGTGGGAAATTTTCAGAGGTTAAATTCTTAAGCCACAAAGGGTAAAAAATTGATTAAGAAGTTTAAAAAAAAGGGGGGTTAGCCTGAAGAGACTGATGTAGATGTGCAGACAATTCACCACCCAACTTGAATTAGAAATCTCTGTCTCTCTGTGTCTGTCTCTGTATCTGTCTCTTTGTCAATCTCTTTGTCTTTCTCTGTCTCTGTTTCTCTCTCTGTCTCTCTCTGTCTCTGTCTCTGCCCCATCTCTCTCTCTCTCTCTCTCTCTCTCTCTCTCTCTCTCTCTCTCTCTCTCTCTCTCTCTCTCTCTCTCTTTCTGTCTCTCGTGGAAACAGAGTTGCTAAGGGTAGTAACAGTGGATGAATACAATAGCATTGCATGGACTTATATTAAAGTTCAAAATGAAGGGAGAATTGAAAGCTAGAGATGTCATAAAAGATAACGGACCCATATTAAGGGAAAGAGAAGGATCACATTTGGTGTGAATAGGTAGAATAGCAAACTTATAGCTAAGATGAATCAGTGATAGGTAGGTGTCTCAGGAGCTACAGCACTGTATTTGGAGTCAGGTGGGTCTATTTTCAAATCTAGCCTTAAACACTCACTAGTTGTAGGACTCTGGACAAGTCATTAAACCTCAGTCTACCACAATTTCCTCCTCTGTAAAATGGAGATAAAAATAGCACCTATCCCAGGGTAGTTTCAAGGATCAAATGAAATAATATTTGTAAAGCACTTTGCAAACCTCAAAGTACTCTATAAATGCAAGTTATTATTGTTATTATAAGTTAGATGATAAGTGAATACTTCCTTGACCTTGATGAATTCAATTAAACTTGTCCAGATTAGTCACTATCTAGATTGCTAAATGGACTGACTGATATAAGCTATGATCACATGACCAGCAAGATGGATGAATACTATTTTTTTTACTTCTTTAATCCCTAAACGCCCCCCCCCAAAAAAAAAAAGACTTCTGTCAGATATAGAGTTGTTGAAAATAAATACAGGATAGGAAGACAGAATACCCTCCTCATGTGAGGATACTGAAGCTACCTAACAATCCAGTCTTAAGAGTTTATAAAATGGGGGCATAGGTGGCACAGTGGATAGAGCACTGGCCCTGAATTCAGGAGGACATGAGTTCAAATCCGGATTCAGATACATAAGATACATAGCTGTGTGACCCTGAGCAAGTCACTTAACCCCATTGCCTAGCCAAAAAGAAAAAAGTCTGTGAAATGGTAGATGAATGGAGAATCTGAAGAGTGAGGAGAAGAGTAGGAGAAGAAGGAGACATAGGAGGAAGAGTGTCTAATATGTGCCAAAGGCAGGTAAGTGACACAACGGGTAGAATACTGAGTCTAGAATCATGAAGACCTGAGTTCAAATGTGTCTTCAGTCACATACTAGCTGTGTGACCTTGGGCAAGTCATTTAACCTTATTTGACTCAGTTTCCTCATAGGACATGACTGAAAATGAACAACAATATGTTCCAGGCACTGTGCTAAGCACTTTACAAATCTTATGTCATTTGATCCTCACAACAACCCTGGGAAGTAGGTGCTATTATTATCCTCATTTTACAGAAGAGGAAACTAGAGGCAAAAAGAGATTGAGCAACTTGTTCAGGGTGAAACAGCAAGGAAGTGTCTGAGGTGTAGTTTGAGCTCAGGTCTTCCTGACTCCAGTTGGAACGATCTAATCCCCTGTCCCCCATAGGTTCCCCAAGCTGATGAATCATAAAAGTGACTTACAGGACTTACAAAAGAAACACTGAAAGAACAAAACCTAATTCAAAATCCGAAGGGAATTATGGGATAACAGCAAGAAATTTTGGAATTGTTTGAAAGCAAAATGAAATTCTTAATAGTAGAAATCAGAAATTAATTTAAAGCATAAATCAGAGAAATCAAAGAAGAATTGAGTTGAGTAGAAAAAAAAATAGAAAATCTCTCCAAAGTGCATGTTTTAAGAGAGAGAATAACAGATTTGAAGCACAAAAATATTGCAGTAGAGGAAAATTATGCAAAAAATATTAATTACATACTAGCCAAAGTAACTGACCTTTATAAAAGAATTCATATCTTACCAGACACTTATTAGCTATGTGTCTTTTCATAATTCATTGAAATTTGCTAGGCCTCATTTTCCTTATCTTTAAAATGAGAAAGTTGTACTAGATGGACTCAGAAGTCCCTTTTAACTCTATGTCTTTTATATACATACATACATACATACATATACATATATACACATATATAAGTACATACATGTGTATATATGTGTGTGCATATACACACAAAATTAAAATGCCATGTTAATATAAGAGATTGAAGTTATAATAAACTGAGAAGGGACTGGTTTGCATAAGTAGATTTATAGATATTGTGTAGTATATATTTCATAGTTTCTGCTTAACCTGCAGACAAGTTCATCATCTACATGTTATGTACAACAGTTTTATTAGAAGCTTTTCCTTCATTTTCTGTGACAAATCCAGATATAATGTCATTTGCTAGATTTTTTTTGAGCCATTATAAACATGAGATTTAATTCAGTCAAGAGATGGTATTAGAATGTTTCATCATAAACTCTGTATTGCGAGGAAAGCTCATAAAATATTATTTAAGAAATTCCTAAAATTGCAGAGTCAAGAAATATGTCGTTCTGCAATTTAAGCAGCACTCTTCATCATCAGCTTGCTGACATCATCGAATAAATCTTTAAATGGTGACTGATGAGAAGTCATTTTTCCCCCCAATAAACTAATCTAATTCAAAAAATTCAACAAGTACTTTTCCTATGTGTCAAGCAACTTGTAGGCTTTGAAGATAAATAAACAAAAATGAAAAAGTTGCCTTCAAGAAGCTTGCATACTATTGATTAATTGCTTGAATAGTCCTTGGTGAATTAAGAACAATAAAGTAACTCACCGTACCATATATTTAGGCCTATCAGACATTGGGATCATAAATGACCTGTATTTCTGTCATATTCCATTCACTTGAAGATAGAAGCTAAGTTCTAAGAATCTTGGAATGCTGGTTGGCCAACATCGAGCTTTTAAATATATCCCAGAGCAGTTATTTTAAATTTCAGCTCTCCTCAGGTTCAAAAAGCAGATTGGGGGCACTCCTAACTAGAAGAATTTTTGAATCAAGTTATGTAATCTAATGTCCGATTTTAATAGAATTCTACCTTTGACACTAAAAAATGTGTTAACAAATGAGAGGTGAGCAATTCAATTAATTCAATTAAAAAAGTGTTTATCAATCTCATACTATGTGCCAGGCAACAAGCTAGGGGCTGGACAAACAAAAAATAAAAACAAAATAGTAGCTAACAATAAGGAGTTTCCATTCTGCTGTATACAACTGCCCATTAATTTCCACAAAAGTGTCCTCAGGAAAATTACATTCGAGGAAATCAACTTCAGAAACTCAAAATGGAAAAAAAAATACTAAAAGTAAAGTAAAAATAAAACACTGAAGAATACTACATCATCTATTTGTCATATATAAGAAAATGAAAATTACCTGCAATGTTAATCTCCCCCTTTTGTTTAGGAAATGTCTTTGTGCTAATTAGTCGGCTACTAGCACTACAATATATCTGACATACAAGTCTGAAAAAGAGAATAGGTTCAACCACTTTGTCAGTATGAACAATGGTACTTCTTTCCTGGGGGTGCTTCCATTTGGCCAGTATTTATAGGTGATTAGGAATAAAAGAACATTATTGATCCTACGATTCTGCAAACCCAGAGTGATATGAGTAAGTCAGAAAAGGGAGAGGTTTAGAATGCCTAAATAGCCCTCATGTCTTCCGGTATTTTCCCTTTTTTGTAGGTATTTGGCTTTTATTGGTAAATCTCCCACCCAGTGAAGGCAACCAGAAGTGTGTGTCACATGTATATGACTTGCATATTCATGCCCATGCTGGCAAATCTTCCATGGGTGCCAGTACATCAATACGGAATAGCTCAATAACAATGTAAATAGCATTAATGCTTGCCTAATATGATACACTGAGACCATACTCTTTCCCTCAGGGCATGCCAAAGCGCAAAATAAATGTTCTGTGGCTAACAGATGGTATGAATAGATACTACTTGTTTACTCCCAGTTTAAAGAATCAGTAATAATTTGCTCTGTTTGTATGATACAGATATTTCCAATATCTATTTGTTGGATCAAATTGAAAATTAAGTAAACTACGTCATTAAAGAAGATAACAAAGGGTGGAATAAAGAAACGTATTCTCCTAAAAAGGAGAATTAGCAAAAACATCTAAATTAAATAGTTCAAATCTTTCCTCCATCCCCACCATGTCTTCCGGCTTTGTGGAAGAGCATTTCCAGAAACTCTCCATGTATAAGTTGTACAAATGAATGTACTATATTTTAATCCATAAACTCCATTCAGCAAACATTAAGTGCTTGTCTTGCACAAGAGAGTCTGCTAGGCTCCTTGGGATGCAAAGATGTAAAACAAGAGTCCTTTCTCTCAAGGGTATTACAATTTAATGGGGAAAGGGGATGGATTGGTTCTTGTAAAAGATACTTAGTAAAATTGACCAAGAGATGTATTTGGTCAAGAAGGTAAGCACTGGTCTACAGTTCTGTAACAATAAATTTTGGTTGTTCTGTGAATTTGGGGAAGTCACTTTGTTTTGTTGAATGTAAGGAGGGAAAAGTAAAGACAGACTTCTATTTTGCAAAAGAACAAATTGCTGGTCTAGGTAAAGCGATCTTTCAACTTGTTTTATAATCTTAACTTGCTGAGATTGATGACTCATCTCACCTCTTAGATATCTTTCTCTCTCAAACTTCTTTGTTCACTCATTGTTAAGTGACAAAAACTTCAATCTCCCAAAACCAATATACGTAGGAATACACTCATACAGCATTTTTCTCACTGTTGTTTTCTCTGATTTTCACTTTCAGTTGAATCTATCCAAAATACTAGTGATGAAAACCCAGAACTTTTTCTCTCTTTCAACGATTTTCCTTTGTACCCTTGTGCCTTTCAAGTGAAATTCAAAATCCATTTCCCTTTTTGCAAAGCACTTCAAGTAATCTGTCCTGCTATACTTTTTATTCCCTCTTTTCCTTTGGTCCAGGCACATCTCTGATCACTTGCCTTCCTTTCCTTCTCACCTTTATACCTTAATCTCTTGAGTAAAGTTATTCTTATTCTACATATCTGTCAAAGACATTCTTTTTTCAATTCCTTCCTATCATAAAGCTCAAGCTATTGTATCTGAAAACTACTCTGAAGGATGAATCAGCAGGGACTAATGAGTAATCAAACAAAAATGACACCACTCCTCGATAGACTTTCCTTTTACCCCACTGTTTCTGTTGTCTTTTCCTTCCTTCAGTCATATGACTATTAAAAGAAGTACAATCCTGTTGCATAGGAGATGAAAAATCACATTACCTATTGAAAATATTTATGCAAGTGTGAGCCGTTTTTCATACTACTAAAAAGTAAGCATCAAAATGCTAAAACATTTACAGCACTTCAGTTACAGCTCTTGAAATAGACAACTCCAATTTCCAAGTATCACTTTAAAACATTCAAAAAAGACTTCTATAAAATGTACATCAACAATAATGTAAAGGACAAAATAAGTACTATGGCTATTAAGTCATAATAACAAGAAATAATTTTTGAAAATCAAACTTCCCAGTTAGTTGGCACATAGGACAATGACCATAATAGGATAGTATGCTTCATTTTAAACAAAACAAAACCTTTCAGGACATCTTATCTGAAAATTAATTCTGTTTAGCTTTGGCATGAACACTGTCACAGACTGAAAACTGACTACAAAAAAACAATAATGATAAATGGCTATTTATTGAACTGAGGTGGGAGATAGGCAGTAGGGTGAAGCAAGGATCAATGTAAGACCGCTTTTATTTAACATTTTCATTATGTCAGAAAATTGTAGCAACAAAAATGGTGATGGATCTTTGGGAATTGATTCATGAGAAAAGATTAAAATCACATAATATTTATAGCTTTGTCAAAAATGACTTAAGGGGTAATGATAACTATTTGCAAAGAAGGAGATTAATTATTCAAGAGGGCATAACTAAGAATAACATACTAGTTTAGATGCATACTGGGGGCTATTTTCACAACTGCTTTTAGTATTCTAGAATGTACAATAGGTTTTTCCCCAAATTATGAGTCCCAGTACTTAAGCAATTCATAAAGATACTATATAAATATAGTTGTTGCTGTTGTTGTTTTTTCTGTAGACTTAGAATAGACCTGAACATACCAATCATTCTCTTTTATCCCAATATGCTACATGCAAATAACCATGCATATTTCTGTCTTTTCAATCATGGATTTTTTTTGTCACTTGGGCAAAACTACAAGGCAAGTATAATTTAATTTTTATACCTTTCTAACTCTATTGTGCTATATACCTTCTGAGTCATCTTTTCCTCAAGGTATCCAGTGCCTCCCACTACCTTTGTCTTCCTTTAAAATATCAGCTGTTGCCATGTTCCATCTAATGAATGCATTCATACTAATATGTAAATGACTAATAGAAGTTGTAAGTTAATGGCTCCCAGAAACATTTGCATTTTAATAGGAAATGTTTATTAACCCACATGAATGAATCTCTAAAGATGACATTCTAAATAGGAGAAAGAGGAAAGGAACTTTTTTAAACACCTACTATGTGTAAGGTACCCTGCTAAAAGCTTTATAGATATTATCTCATTTACAATTGTATGTGCCTTTGACAGATTTTGAGTCTTTTTTAGAGTCCTTCTATACATCTAGTTTGGCAGCAAAGGCCATTATATAACTTAAAGCAACTAGACCATTTTCACATAGAGCAAGATAATATTTCCCTACAGTCAAAGCTGGAGAAGTTGTGCATCTCAAACACTGTCCCATTTTCCTTTCTCTATGCTGCATGTACATTCTTTAATTTGGTTTGGCTTATGTACCCCAAGTCTGAATAGAAGCAATTCATGAAGGTCTCCCAGAATATTATTTTTAATTGAGTTGTGCCCTCTTAAAAGAACACTTATAATTGAGATTTAATAACTCCATAAAAGATAAATCTAGTGGCCATGTAATAAACAGTAATTAATTAGTTAATATCAATTAAATACTAAAAATATTAATTTACATTTAACATCTAACTACTATAATTTGCTATAGCTATCTTATTAAATGCTAATTAAATTCCTAAACATTCTTACAAGTTTAATGCATTAATAACAAGAACGTAAGTACATATTTACTGTATCTGCAATTCTGAGTTCATTACATGGCAACTAGATTTATCTCTTTTATACTAATTAAATATACTAAGCAAACCTCAGTAACTTTTCCTAACACATACCATAACTGTTTTATTAATTTCAAATTAAATGCCCATTTAAGGTTTCTAATCTACAGCTGCCCCAAACAATTTTCTGTCAGAAGAGCAAAGGTTATTATGTTGTTCAGCTTAACAATAGCTTTCTTAGATTTGGGGGCAAATCTTTTAAAATTTGATCGAATGTCTCTTCTAAGTTGGCACAACAATCCATTCTTAACCTTATGATTTTTTTTTTATTAACACATCTCTATTTATTGCTGTTTTTCTCTGTGCTACATGTCCCTCTTTGTTCACCTGCAAATTCTGTGACTGTAAGGTTGGGTTTGGGTTTTGTTTTTGTTTTTGTTTTTGTTTTTTGTTTTGTTTTGTTTTTCCCTCTCTGTACCATATTATAAGGGAAAAAAAATTGAGAAAAGTTTTTTTTTCCTCATTTGCAAGCAAGACTATTTGCTAGCATCTTCCTCAAATATCTTTTATTCCCATTAATTACCACTTTATTGTGTTAAGGAAACATTGCCACCAGGAGAATTAAAAGAAGAAAGAAAAAACAAAAACCCTTTAACGTTTGTAAGCCAAAGTGAACCAGCCCAGTTGGAATGCCGAGAAAGCAACACGGCTAAGCCAAGGTTACAGCCTCAGGATGGTTTCTGAAAGACTCAGGAAAAATACAGTACTTGCATGTATCAGATGATTTAGAATCTTCAGTCCTTCCTGATATGATGGGGGATGTCATAAAGACAGGAGGCTGCTGTGAAACAAGAAAAGCACATTAGCTATTAACCTTCCCCCAGCCGATCAACTTTATTTTGCAATCTTCCCTCAGAACCATTAGAATACCCTGAAGAAATAACTTTCCAATTAAAAAGGATCTCAGAGAACAAAGCCATTTTATCTCTGACTCCTGGTGTTCTTTATTCCAATAATTTAAATTGGAATTGATTTTTCAATTTAGCCGTTGACTTGCTATGGACACACAGCTGAAAAGGCCGAATGGAATTGCATGGCTGAAATATTTGTCTTTGTGATGCACTTCTCATAAATTCACAGGAGGTTGTGTGTGTTTTTTTTAATGCATTTTCTTCTTCTGCCATTGCCTTAGACAACAGCTTTTTAGCACAGCATGGGCAAACTGAGAAAACACGTCCAGTATGACCTCGAGGGCCTCCTCCTCCATTCCTCATAGATCTATCTAATTGTTACATCTCCAGGAAAATGAAAAGATCCAGAATATCCAAAACGACAGCTGTTCTTCAAAGACTATATTTGGTTTCTATTTTTGCTCTGATTCATTTCTTAAAAAAGAAAAGTAATTATATCACCTATAACCTGGCTGTGATGTTACTAGTAGCTGAGTTCTGCTCTTATAATTACTTTAAAACAAAAAGAATTTATTTTCTCCACCAAAATATTTTAAATTAAATATACTAGTTATTGGTTTGTTTATCTATCATCTATCAATCTATCTCTCCATCTAATCTAATGATAGATTGGTAGTCAGGAAACTTTAGCCTATTTTCAATTCTGGAAATAATTTTCTTTGTGTGACCTTGAGTAACATGGCTTAATCTCTGTCACAAACCTCTTTGCCTATCACTCTTTTTGCCTCCTTCCCTTCAGCCAGGTGTCAGTACTTGTCTATACCAGGGTTCTATAACATCTCTACCAAAGCTATGCTAGAGCCAGTTCGAAGTGTTTTCAAAAGCTGATTGTTAAATTTTCAATATGAGTATTTACAGATCAGAAATCAGCAAACAACAGAGGCTTGATGTAAGTTTTGTTGATTATCTAGATTTAATAAAATGATGAAGAAAATTTAATAACATAATGTTTATAACATAAAGTGTTGTATGTAAATTTTTTTGTATTTTAAACGTGAGTAGTGTGTGCATCCCTCCCTCCCCAAATAGCCAATTATTAACCACTTAACAGCTCACTGTTGCCTCTGACCAATATTCTGAATATAGCTATAATTTTAAGAGATAATATATTGACAGCATTTAACTCAGAGAGCCAGTATCAAACTTCAGTATTATTTCTGGCATCTTCTGCTTATTACTCAGACTATTTTCCTAGATCCTCACCTTATTATTACCCAGACTCAGAGACATGAGTTTCTGACCCTAGGTTTTATCAGAACCAGTGTTTGGGTCCCCTACCCTTTTTATACTGTCTTCCAGCTCTTATTCCTGATACTTGACCTCTTAGACTCTGGACTTTCTGCCTTCCTGTAACTATGAAAAATTTCCTGTTTTTCCTCTCCTTTCTTGGGTCTTACACAATCATAGGGGTTAGATCTGGAAGAATCACAGGGTTTAGAGTTGATCTCTATGGAGGTCATATAATCCACTCTATTCATTTTACAAGTGAGAAAACTTAAACCAAGAGAGATGAAGAGATTTGAACTCAAGTCCTTAGAACCCAGAGCCAGTGCTCTTTGAAATGCTGCATGCTGCCTTTTGTTTTTGATTCCCTGGTTTTACAGATTTATGGCACCTGACAGCTTCCTTCTTATCAAACTTAATTGTTAGCTCTGCTGCATTATCCCTTCCAATTCCCTACCCTCAACTGTCTATCCTATTACCTCCCATAAATGTCTTCATACAAAGATACCATATAGCAGTGATGCATATAAATATTATAAAGAGGAAATGTATTGCTTTTCTTCAAATCAGAATTCACAAACTTGCTTTAAAAATGCTAGTTCACAAGGAGAAACTGTGTAGTATAATGAAAAGAAAACATAATTGGTTTGACACTCAAAGAATTTGACCAAAGCAAAAACTGTACATCCTTCCCCATCCTTCCTTCTAGTTACATATCCAAATGATTACAGCATATATAGGTGGTATGACTTTGTCTATGAATATGTTTAAATGTAAACAGAAAGAACACTGTATTTGGAGTCAACAAATCTGAATTCAAATCCTGGATTTGTTTAACCTCCCTATAGCTCAGTTTCTTCTGCTGTCAAAGGAGGAGATTGTACTATCTTGAAGTCTATCACCCTATAATCTGTATCTATATGCATGTGTGTTTATATGTGTCAGTTGTGTGGAATTTGACATATGGTTGTGCTAGAACCAAATCAATCTGGCCTGCAAAGGCAAATTGTTAAATTTTCAGTATGAGCATTTACACTTCTGAAATAAACAAATGATACAAATCAGGACATGATTTATTTTCTTGTTGATTGCCTAGACTTAAGAGAGTGATAGAGAAAATATCAATAATTCAAAATATGCCTAAAAGTGTATAATCTGTACATTGTCCCCTCAGAGAGCCAGTTGTTAAGCCTTCACCAACACACCTCTGAGTATGTGACACCAGCTAATCACAGCTGAAGAATACCAACCAGAGAAAATTCATGGAAAGTTGCAAGGGAGTATAGCATTGAGATCTGTGATTGCTGTATATCTACTTATTTCTTTTCTGGTTTTTAATAATATGGGAAGGAAAAAAACAGTAGGCAGGATATTATTTCTTTAGAATGACATCTACATGATATACATAAGATATGAAGACATAGCACATTAACTTCTATCAATCTTTCTTTCCCCTAAATATATAATGAGCGAGAAGACAACCATTGTTTGATGCTGTCTAGTGGAAAAAAGAGCTGGCCTTACAGTCAGAAAGACCTGAGTTCAATTTCTGCCCTGACATATACTGGTTGGGTGACTCTGGCCACGTTATTTATTCTGTAAGTGCTCCAATCAAATCTTTAAGATCATAAGTTTCAGAGAAGGCACTGACCTGCATTTATGGAGTGAGTTTCCTCATTCAGAAGTTCCTTATGTCAGTGAAATTACAGGTCTGATACCTATTCTATGAGAGAAATAATCATAAATGTTTAATAAATTATTTTGGTTGGTTAATTAAGGAAACAGGAAGGCTTTTAAATTACTAATATTATATATTCTTCCTCCATCTACTATGCAAACCTTCATGGTGATTGATCCTTCCTATGAACTCATATTGTACTTACTGTCTATACAGCTTATTTGATTGTCACTTAACATATTCTGTCTTTTAGTATGTTTGTTGGTCATTTAAATACATGCATCATTTCCATGGAGCCATGGGTCAAAACATTGGACCAGAACATTGTCCAAGGGCACTGGAATTTAGAAATTATAAGCATTTGAAATAATGATTTTAAATAATTGCACAATTTTAAAATGAGTTACATTTACATATTGACATTACTTTTCCTCATTCAATAGCATAGAAACTAGTCAGCAAAAATAATTAGTTAAATTAGGAAACTACCAGATGGCATGTATCCCCATCCCAGCTGTCCCACCACCTACATATAGCAGCATACCAGGTGAGCTCCACACCAGATGAATCCCTCCCTGGGTGGTCATCTCCTCAGAAGTGGCCTTGATGTGTCCCATTGGGGCTACCATTGGAGATCTCCCATACCAGAAGGGATAGTGTTTCATAGTCTCTCCTCCAATGATTGATATGAGAATGTTTACTGCTACTTAATCCAGCTTCCAAAATTGCTACTCATGACTCTGAATCTCCGAACTACAATGCAAGGTCTCATATAGACAAAGGAGAACAAAGCTGGTGGATAATTGCTCTGAGATTCTTGGAAGAAATATGCTAAGGTTTGTAAGGGCTAATGATTATCTTTTTCAAGGATAATTTTCTTCTTCTAATTATTTCTTCCATTACTGAAGTCAAGGAAGGGGACATTTTGTACTGCTTAGAGGTAAAGCTATCTATTTGCTTTGGTGGTAGTGGTGGGGAAGTTGACATATAAATATGCCCTGTAAAACTAAGTTCCTTGATGACAGCTACTATTTTATTTTGTCTTCTTATCTCCCCTGCCTAGCACAATACTTTGCACATAGTACGTTTTTAATACATGTTTATCAAATTGAAATAGAACTCAAAGGCTAAGATGATAGCAGGCTAAGATGATACTTTAAATGTTTTTTTCTTCTTTCTCTTTAGAAGTCCCTTGTCTCTCTCCTAATAATTTCATCTATCTTAGTAGCATCTCTTTTTTGCAAATTCCTTGAGATGGTTGCTAATGACTTTCCAAGTGCAGATCATTAACAAAGTATCTTCTCTGAGATTCAAACAACCTATGTTATTTCTGAACTTCAGTTTCTAAGGAAGCAAAGGTAGTTGCCTAATAATGATCTAAATCCTAATTCATCAGTGCTGAAAAAAAGATCCTCAACTTTTATACTTGATGATAAAGTATTTTTTCCCTTAGACATATTGAAAATAGAGGCTATTGTATGAAACTTCTTCATCTAACTATTTGAAGGTATTATAAAGGTAATGTGAGGCAATCAGTCAAGATGTATTAACCACTTATAGCAATACAAAAAGACAATTGGCAAGACCAGTATATTCAATACTTCAAAAGCTCTGTAGTTTCATTGTAATAGCTATTTTTTTCTATCAATTCACATCAAAATTATTGCAAGTTTTAGTAGATAGGCTAGAGAATTGCTCTTTTTAATAACTTTTTTACATTGCTATTGTTTCCCACCACTATACCTCCTCCCCTTCACAGAGAGCCATCCCATACAAAAAATAATATTTTTAAGATCAAACCAAAAAAAGTCAACATAACTAATAAATGTATCCAAAAAATCTGAAAATAAGTGCAATGTGAAACACTTATGGACATCCCACCTCTGCCAAGGGGTTGGTTGAGAGTATCTTATATTGTGAGTTCCTTTTGCAAAGAAAAAAAAATCATCATTGGGTAGCCTCCCTTCTGTAGCTAAGCCTCTACAAACTAAAAGGTAGTTCTCAGACAAAAGGTAGTCCTCAGATAAAAGTCAGTCAAGACAAAATGGACTTAAGGTCCATTTTAATTCTGTGCCCCTCTACATGAAACGTTTCCAGCTTAGTTAGACCCTGCCAAAGGCTGTACCCTACTAGGATAGAGCTTGAGAAATGAGTCTCTTCCTTGGCCCAATGAGGCATGAGTAGGATTTTAGGAGAAGTTACATTCTGTATAAATGCAATTTAAAAAAAAAGCTGTGGGAAGTCACACTCATCTTCTAGAAGCCCCAGAGCTGATTACTCATGCATCAAAGGAAACATAAACATACACATCCATTTTGAGGATATTCACTTCCCTTAATATACTAACTTCAACTTGAAAACTGTTCATGAAAATCTACCTTCACTAGACAAATAAGCCTTGATTGTCAATTGCTTTTATATAAACTAAATTGGGGGGGACCTTTTATTATTATTATGTTCACTAACTGCCAAGAAAAATACTGGATTTGGATCAGATATCTAGCAAGAGAAAGCTTTATAATCGCTCCAGAAAAATAATGATTTGGCAGTATATTTTTAGCAGAAAAATTGGAAATGATTTGGAAAGTAAAGCTTACAAAATAGTGAAAGTTGAAAACAACAGCTGGATCTATTTGATCCTCAATGAACTTCCACATTTGAAGTCTGAGTGAGTGATGGAAGAGGAGAAGAAGAAAGTGGAGCTGTGATGCAAGATCAGGAGAGAACGGATGCTTTGATTTGCATGTTTCATAGGACTGAACTTGAAGACTCTTATGACACTTCCCTACATATACTCAAAAGTAAATCTTTTTTGTTTAGAAGGAAAAAAGGAAAATTCTGTGGAGAAAACTCTATGTATCAGGTATCAGATACATAGTTCAAATCCCTGAAATGAAAACTGGCTTCTTCTCAGAGGATTTTGATTCTTCTTTAAAATATAAAATTTCAAGTTTGTCATCTCCAGAACAATCTAAAATAATGTTTTAAATCCAGTTTTTAAACAGATCAGCAGCAGTGGAGTGGAAGTTCAAGCTTCTTCATGAATCTGATGAAATTCTTAAGCCCTCGTTGCCAAATTTTTCCCTTTTTCATGGTGCTAAATTCATTAAACTGTAAAATCTCACCCTTTGACAATCTTTAGTCCAGCTGGGCCTGATGGTGGCACACACCTTAGAAGTCTAAGAATGATGGATTTCTAGAGTGCAGGAGTACGAAGCTTTAGTGGACTTGGGCAATCAAGTGTCCGCACTCAATTTTTTACCAATATGGTCAACCCCAGGAAGCAGGGAGCTATCAAGATGCCTATGGAGGGGCAAACCAACCCATGTTGGAGACTGAGAAGATCAAAGTTCCCATGTAGGTCAGTAGTTGGATAGGGCTTGTGTGAGAGCCACTGTATTTCCAACCTGAATGACATATGGAGTTGTTGCTGTTGTTCAGTCCTTTCAGTTGTTTCTGATTCTCTATGAACCTATTTTGGGATTTCCTTGACAAAGATACTAGAGTGATTGGCCATTTCTTTCTCCAGCTCATTTTACAGATGAGAAGTGAGGTAACCAGGGCTAAGTGACTTGCCCAGGATCATTCAGCTAGTAAATGTCTGAGACTGGGATTTGAACTCATGAAGCTGTCTTTCTAATTCCAAGCCCAGTGCCCGATCTACTGATTCATCACAAAATAGGGAGACCCAGTCTCAAAAAATAAAAACAAAATTAAAAAAAAAAGAAACATGCTTTACTTCCTCCCACAAATCCCACCTCCCTTCTCCTTCATATCTCATTTCATCACTTAAATAAGTAATAACTATAGGAGGTCAGAGTGATGAGTATAAAAAGTTAAAGAACTTCAATTAAAGAAACATTTATTAAGTGCTTACTGTATATAAGACACTTAAGGGGAGAGAGGTGTCATACAAATGAAGCAATATCATGTAGCAGAGCAATTTCTGGACTGAGTTAAAATAATTTAATTCCTAGCTCCTCCCTATTAGCCATGCCTCCTGGGTAAGTCACTTAAGCTCTTTGTGCCTCAGTTCCCTCATCTTTAAAACGGTAATAATTCTTCACTAACACATAGGACCATAGATTTAGAGTTAGAATTGACTTTAGAAGTCATGCAATCCACTCCCTTCATTTTAATGTGAAGAAATAGGGACAAAGAGTCTGGGCTGTCCAGAGTTAAATGTGTTGTAAACCTTAAACTGCTATCTAATAAATATGAATATGAGTCAGTGCATAGGGGAGCATTACCAAAGTTCAAGTTCAGGGAAGTGCATATGATTATCGGGTAATTCTATAACATGAATAACCTCTCTTTTATAAGGTGAATATTAGTTTGCATAAGGTTGAAGGTATTTGTTTATTTGTTTTAACTAAATATTAAGTTTTTAGAAGTGGATAATAATATTTAAATTTGGTATAAATGCTTAACATGAGCATGTCTATAAACACATACAAACATATATGTATGTGTATATATACACATGTGTGTATGATATATACATATATAAATATTCTGTGAATCCTTTTATCCATTACTGTGATATATATGAATACTATACATTATCAGAGTGACCCCAGTGGCTCTTCCTTTCTTCCCTTTTACCAGGGTAGAGTCTAAAGTCATTGTCACCTTTGCTAATTTTTTTTAATTACTTTTGGTTAAGTGAGTGTTAATGACTAAAATTTAAGGTACTTAAACATTATTATCACCTTAATCTTTCTGAATCAATCCATCCTATTCTAAGTGAATATGTGTATTGAGATTTTTACTGTTTATCTTAAGCTGAAATCCAGTCTGGACATCTAGTGGCACAGTGGACAGAGCATTGGATCTGGAGTCAGGAAGACCTGAATTCAAATCCTGCCCTAGACATTAGCTGTGAGATCCTGGGTAAATCATTTAACTCTGTTTGCCTTAGTTTCCTCATCTGTAAAATGAGCTGGAGAAGGCAATGGTAAACCACTCCAGTATCTTTGCCTAGAAAACCCCAAATAGGTAATGAAAAGTTGGACACTTCTGAAACAACTGAATGACAATAAGAAATCCATTCTCTCTCCACTCTACCATACCTGCCTTCTATCCTGTATTCTTGGCTCACACAGACTGGATGCCTGACTTAAATAAGGACAGTTTCTATCATTATCCCATTACAGCTCCTACTTCTGTGACCTGGGGAAAGTTACAACCCGATTGAAGTTTCATCACTTGTAAAATAAGGTGACTGTGACAGTAGTATGATGGAGCCAGCTCAAACCAGCTCTCAAGAAAAGATTGTTAAATTTTCAGTGTGAGAATTTATACTTCAGAAACCAGCAAATCCTTCAAATCATGTCTTAATATATTATTGTTGTTATTTGTTTGTTTGTTTGTTTGTTTGTTTTTAACATTTACCAGTACAATTCCTGGGACATTACTATGTTATCTCTAAGGTTCCTTTAAGTAAATTATTTATTCATTAGACTTTTTTAGAAACACAAACAACTTTTTATGTTAAAAAAAAAAGGAACTAAAATGTAGCAAAATATTTCATATGAGAATGAATGTTAACTTGCTATCAGAGCCGAAATTCCTCTTATGGAAAAATCAGGAAGTTCTCTCTGCCTGTTCTAGAAATGGTCATGAGAGTTTAGATTCTTAGATCCTTTTCTGAGAAAAAATGAAAACAAAACTGTCATTTATATAGGTCCTTATAGTTTTCAAAGTGCTTGCCCCTTAGCTCCTCACAACAATGCTGTGAAGTAGGTAGTACTGATACTTTTTTACATTTTGGAGAACTGAAGAGAAGAGAGGTGAAGTGACTTACTTAAATGGTTACGCGAGCAAGCAAATAGTAGTGAGAGGATCTGACCCCAAGTCTTTCTGAATCCAAATCTGTTACTTCCATTAGGTTTTTACTGCTTGGTTTTTTTGAGCTGAGTTTTCCTGGGGACTAGAATGGAATAGAAGGTACTGAATTAAATGCATAGCACAAACTTCATAGGGAAAAAAAAAGATGATGACAAATGACTTAGAGGAAAATGGGATGTTGAACTACACATACAGTACATAAAATTATGAGACATTGGTAAAGTGTTAGTATAGAAAGATTTCCCTGTACCAATGAATGAATGAATGAATGAATGAGGAAAAAAAGTTAATAAAGGGCTTACTCTGTTCCAGACATTGCTAAGTGCTGAGGATGCAAATAAAAGCAAGCAAGATTCTCTCAGCCCTCAAGAAGTTTGCATTTGAATGAGAAAGATGACATATCAGGGAGTGGTCAGGTTTTTGGGGCTGGAAAATCTGAGGTCAGTGTTGCAGTCTAAATGAGAGTTAAGATATTGGCACTGTGAACTCCCTGATAGCATATGGCTGATGGAAAGAAGCTGCTTCATTTGGCCAAGGACTGGTGAGTTGTTACTAGAGGTTTAGATTATATTGGAAATGCCATTCTGATCTCTGCTTTTGAAACCCTACTCACCTTTCAGGATTCAGATCCAATGCCTTCTACTCCAAGAAGGCTCCCCCTCATTAATTATTTCTTCAACCTCATAAGTCTCTTGGTTTATACCACTCATTTATTTGTCATATTCTAGTTTACACTTAGATTATTTGTATATCTGTCTCAGTTCTCTGGTTAGAAAAAAAAATATTTCTTGAAGGTAGGGACTATGTCTTCATCTTGAAACACTGTATATATGTGAGTGATTGTCATTACCTCCCCAGAACCTGACATTTAGTAGATTCTTAATACATTTGTGGAATTGAATTAAATAGATGAAAATAAATAGCTCAGATTTGTAGGTATTCTCAAAGATAAAGCACCACTGTTTTAGAATTCTGGAAAAAAAAAGAGTTCCTCAATTATTAAAATCTGGATTCTTGCATGTCCTTTTTCAGAACTTAACTATAGCACAATTTCAACATCTAAAATTTCAGTTATTTGACAGTTAAGCTTGAAAATTATTATAAATAGAAATACCAAATAATTCATACTTATATATTTCGTTACAGATGTTGTGTGAATTGTTAGAAATTCAGGCAGAGAAAGTTCATATTAATTGCTTTCAAATACCTTTGGCCAAGAAATGGAATATATTGTGCAAAATTTAAAATGTTCTGAGTTGAATAAATTAACTGAAACACTGTAAGAAAGCCTGTCTGCCTTAGAATAAAAGAATCACACAGCTGAAAGTACCAAGATGTGAGCAAAGTCATTGGGTTAGGATGGACAGAAGTTCATGATGAAAATAGAATTTGGATGCAAAGTTGGAGGAGAGATGGAGATGAGAGCTGAGCATTTCAGCTGAACATTGGTCACCAGGCAGAACTAAGGCTAAAAGAGTAACAATTCTTAGGTGTCAGAGCCTAGAACATAGAATTATTTCTGAAGGATAACCATTATAATAATTAACATATTTGGTATAATTTCAAAGTCAACAGAGTTAGATTGGACCTGGAAGGAGTCCATTCTCAAGCTTAAAGATCAAGTGGAGTTATAGCAAATCTGGCTTCTTAATGCCAAAAGCTGTTTAATATTATTTAGGTGTCACTTTCCTTTTCTGTAAAATAATGAGATTGAATTAGATTACCTGTAGGTGACCTCTAAAGCTAAATCTATGATCTTGATCTTCCCAAGAGCCTTACACTCTATGTTAATAGCAAATTACATTTTCTTTAAGCAATATTATATTTTTCCATGTAATATAAAGTCTAAAATAGTTTGACACTAAAATTGTTCTGGAAAACAGTCACAGAATTGTGGGAAAGAATTTCAGGGATTATGTATTCCAACAGAAACTCAAGGACAACAACAAAGTTCTACAATGCTGCTGAAGAGTGTCCATCCATTCTAGATTGGAAGGCTCACTTCTTCTAATGAAGCCCATTCCATGTTGAGACAACTCTTTTTATTAGCTAGTATATCCCTCCAGCAAGCAACAATCTACCTCTGAAACTTTCATCTATTGTTCCATCTGGTGTCAAACAGAAGAAGCCTAATCCTTCTTCCACATGATTAGCCTTTCAGATACATGAAGGCAAATAACAAGCATCTCATAAGTCTTTTCTTCTTCAGACAAAACTTGCCCATTTCCTTCAGTGATTCCTCAGATGACCGTTACCTTCATGTGTTGGTTGTCCTTCTTCTAGATATATTGTGTCAAAATATTACTTAACACATAGAGCCCAGAACTCAGCATAATACCTCAAAATATGTTCTGACCAGGGATGAGTATAATGAGACTACCACTTTCCTCATTCTAAATACTTGCAGTTGATATAGCAATGTACTGGTGATTTAATAGATGTGGGTTCTTATTCCAACAATTCATATTTATGCCCTCTATAGAATCATATTTTTCCCATATATATTCTCATACTATGTTACTCTTGTCTATATCCTCAAAGAGGATTTATCCAATTTACTTGGGGCCTTTAATTTAGGACCTCTAGGAATTCAGCAGATACCAATGGATCATCTGTTCTGTCCTTGTCCATCCCTTATTCTTAGTATATGACGTATGACAATACTAGCTAGATTTTTTTCCATATCTATTCATTTTATCATTAATTGTTTCAAAAACCTGGGACAATTAACTTCTGTTTCATGTAGTTTTCATTTATGATTTCTTGAAATATAGCTCTGAAAAAAAAAAAAACAAGCTTTGAAAAAAGCCCACTGTGATTCAAATAGAATTAAACTGAAATCCCTATGGTTTTCTTTGATTAGCCAGTAAAAGGTCCCAGCCCATGCCTCTCTTGCTCATTGTTTGGGTTTTGATGGCTCAGAGTGTAGGTAGCAATTGTTTTCTGTTCTGGCCAGCAACTCTGAGTATCTTCCCCTCCCAGAATGCTTCTTCTGTGATGGTAAACTAGTCCATCTTTTATCTCAATTCTTACCTAGACCTTACTCAATGAATGGGTGTTGCCTAAGACAAACTGAGACCTGAGAAAATACTTTAGGTTAAAAGGCCAAAATACCCCCCTTCATCCTGGGTAATCAATCTTGAAGTACCATTAAAATTATATCATTTCCACAGATCACATCTATGTAAACATGGCTTATCTAACAACTCTTATTATTTTTCCTTTTTTAGTGACATTTCTATTTATTTGTGTAACATATCATGTTTAAGTACAAATGTGATTGTTATATTTTCAATGATGGAGAAAATTTCTTATGGAAATTTTCAGATGTCATTCATTTTTAAAATCTTTTTTGTTGTTATCTATTTAGATCCATAAATTCTCTTAGAATAATTGGGTTTAATATACTGTCACTAATTTTCTATAAATTTGTTCTTCCCACTCTTGCTTCTGATCATTTTCTCAGATGATACTGGACAAAATCTCTCATGATCATCTGTAGATTTTGTAAATAAATGTAGAATCTAAAATTGTATTGTACTCAACAATTTTACTTCTAATTTTGGTAAGAAGATCAAGTGTTTCCTGGCTAATACTGTTTCTAAGCTCTGCTCACTTCTCACTGTAGCAAGTTTAATTTCTTTAGGAATTGATGATATTCCATGTCATTGTCTATTCTCTGATCCATTTCCACATTTAGATAGGTTAGGTTCATTTTGCCTCAAATGAATGTCATAACTTTTCATTATTTATTTTTTCTCCCCTTAGGCACTGATTTTGATTTTTGTTCAAACAAGAATTAGCTGACTGTATAAAAACAATTTATTTTGAATTGACACCTACAATTGGAAACCTGTCATTATAATCAAGTTTATTTTATGTCATTCCATTTGAATGCTACCACATTCAGTAGTTTCTGACTATTTTCTTTCCTTTTTTGTGTTTTATTTATTTTATATTAATTTATAATCTGTCCCTCCTATTTTCCATCCCACCCACTCCAATTGAACAATTAAAAAAAAAACCTTCATAACCAATATGCACAGTCCAGCAAATCCCCCAATTCCCATTTGTGTATGTGCACGTATTGTGGGTCTACATGTGTTTCTGGGTATGTACCTTTTTCAGCATTTTAAGTACATCTTTTTCTTCTGGCAGGAAGTGGGCATCATACCCTGTCTTTAGACCTCTGGAATCATGGTTTGTCATTACATTGATCAGACTGACTCTTAAAAAAAATATTGAAGATAGGCACAAATATTCTGTGTAATCTGCAAGTGTTTTGTCTTTCTTATTTATTGTTCCTGAAACATGCTTTCCAACATTTTTTGTATCTTCCCCCAAATCTATCTTTGTATTGAAGTCATTTAATAATAAATATCATATTGATTTAATTGGGAACTACTTATCAAAATCCTTACATATATTTTCTATCTCTTCCTTCTTGCCAGAAGATGCTGCTGCATAATCTAATATTGTTTTTCTGGTGGTCTTTTTGAAAATACTTATGAGCACTGTGAAATAAGGTGATCAGCTCTCTCACAAAATGAGTCCATTCCATTTCTGTCATGTTTGGACACATAAGAATATCAACTACATCAATTTCTTCCTTTGCTTCTTTAAGCCATCACAAGAAGCTGACATTTTGAATGTCACAAGTTGAATTAATGCTTGTAGATAGGAGGAAAACAAAACGAAATAAAACAAAACCAAAAATGCACCTCTTGTCACCTGCTGTCCCCTTTTCAATGACTGTTGCCATCACTGAGAAAGTAGAAGTGGACTTCACATGACTGACAGCCCTTTTTGCATTTGGTGGGGGGCAGTTAGTGTCTGAAATATTAATCACCAACTGACCAGCAAACTGGAGAAAGCCCTCTTTAGGGGCAGCTAGTGGCACAGTGGATAGAGCACCAACCCTGAAGTCAAGAGGACCTGCATTCAAATCTGGCCTCAGACCAAACACTTGACACTTACTAACTGGGTAACCCTGGGCAAGTCACTTAATCCCAATTGTCAAAAATAAAAAATAAAAAAGGAAAGAGAGACCTCTCTAATTAAGTAAAGCTAGTCTTTGGAAAATAGGCATAGTCTGTTGTTAGAACTATAGTCACTGTCTTTCCAGCTTGGTAGAATGAAACAATAAATTTCACTGGGCTGACATCTTCAAGAACACAGGATTACAGTATTACCCTCTGGCCAAAGTGAGTCCTTGAAGTGAGATTTTGTAGAAGACTAAACCCTATATCTGGTTTGGATATTGAGATTTATTCTAATAAGTTGATGGTCTGACTTTGTAGACAAGTGATATGCAAATGATTCCCAAACTATTTCTTGCTATAGAATATCATGACTCATTAATTTCACCTAAGTTCACATTATTGGGGGAGGGGGGAGGAGTGTCATTCATGTTGTGATGTTGTTAACTGTTGGACTCTGTCCCTAAAATCTTTTTCATGAGGTATGTTGTCCAGTCATTTCTCTCCTGTCTTATTCTGAAATAGTTAATTTTTTGAACCCAAGTGTAGGAATTTAAAATTATCCTTATTTAATCATGTTTTATTAGACGCTGCCCACTGTTATAGCCTATTGAGATATTTTAAATCCTCTCATTTAATGTATTAACTATAGCTCTCAGGTTCCTGTCAACTGCACATTTGATAAGCATACTATCTATGCCTTCATTCAAGTAATTGAAATGTTAAATAGCACAGGGGCTGGGATCCATACTTGGAGTAGTGCCTTGGAGAGCTTCCTCTGTGTCATTAACCCACATGACTTTCTCTTTATATAGCCGCTATGTCTATACCTTTTTCTCAAGTATAGCGAAGAAGACTTTATACTTCAGAGAACCAGATATAGCTAAAAGGGACTTTAGAAATCACCTGACCCAGAGATGTCAAACTCACTGCCACAAAATTCCTGAGTAAGACTGGGTTGGAATTAAAATGTACTCAAAAAATGTATAACACAATAAATAAAAATGCAATACAAGATAGAAGATACTAACTTATTATCTTCTAAAGCCATATCATATAAATCAATATGTAGCCCACAAGCTTCTGTTTCTGTTTCAATGTGACACCACTGACCAAATCCATCTTTCTACAAATGAAGAAACTGAAGTTCAAACAGTTAAGTGAAATGTCCAATGTCACATAAGCAGTAATTAGGAGAGCTAGAATTCAAACTCATGACCTCTGCCTCCGAATACATTGATCTTTGTACTATGGTCCTTTGTCTTTTGAATTTCCATGATTACCACTCCATCAGTTGAAATAAGCACACTCTCCTTTCTCCCAACCTTCTTAAACAAACAAACAAACTTCTTAAAAAATAATAAGAGGCAAGGATCCAAACTCTTTGTTATGGCAATAAGAAGTTCAAGGTTTCCAAAACAGAACAGATGTGTCTTGTAAGAATTTGTAGTCTGCCATTTGTAAATGTCACTTGAGTTTCATATTTCCTGAGCAAATTAACAGCCATTTTCAGTAGATGGTAGTATATTTTACAGTGAAAACAATATATGTGGTCAGAGGCAATTTTATGCTTTGGAATTGTATTATAGAGAATTTCAGATAAATTTATTATAGAAATGAATCAATAAATAAAAAAGAAACTAAGGATTTTTAGAAAAAAAGGACCTATAAGTTCTAAGTAAATAGCATTTTCTCAGGTAGAATAAAGGCAACAGGGGCAGCTAGGTGGCACAGTGGATAGAGCACCGGCCCTGAAGTCAGGAGGACCTGAGTTCAAATCCGGCCTCAGACCAAACACTTGACACTAGCTGTGTGACTCTGAGCAAGTCACTTAACCCCAGTTGCCTGAAAGCAAAAAAAAAAAAAAAAGCCAACAACAACAAAAAAAGAATAAAGGCAACAGAAAGGTAGGTTAGGGTCATCTAGTGTAAACTTTTGGATGAAGTTATGTTGATTTTTTTTTCTGAGTGCTTAGAAAACATTTCTTTATTAAACATTCTAGATAGTTGTCCACCCCCCCAAAAAAAGTGAAGTCAAAATATCAAGTAATAGTTCAAAGACTCTAACGTTATTTTTTTTCATTGAAACATTTTTCCATGTCCCATACTATGGAAACCTTTATGGAAACCTTTCTGTTCTCCAAGATTACTTAAATATCACTGAACAGAGCCTTCTCAGATCCTGTCCCTACACTGGGGCTTTGCTCACTGTTTGTTTTGGCAATAGAATTGAGTGTGCATTACCCAGGTCTTGAAAAAAAAAAAGATCTGGAATTTTTGTTTGACTTCACTGTTCACCATCATGGACTGAAAAATATGCAATCCATTAATTCAATATTTAAAAACTTATTAACATATCTAGTGAGAAATTTTGCCAAAGTAACTAATTTATATAGTAAGTAACTGTTCCTTCAATCTTGTCCTTGGTCTAGTCTTTCAATGCAAAGTCAAAAGTCTAAATTAGGAGAGTGAGTACAGTATGGTACAGTAACAAAAGCCTAGGCTGAACTTAGATAAGCTGAGTTCTAGTCCTGGAAACTGCTCTCATTTATACTCTAATCATTTAATTTCTGTGAGTCTCAGATTCCTCATTTGTAAAATACAGCAAATACTACTTGGGAGATAGTTCTACATTAAAATTAAGAGGACTACTCTCTATTTGATAAGAACTTTTAGGAAAATTAAAAGCATCCTAGAAGAGAAGAGACTTAGATTACATGAAACACTACATTCCACAATAAATTCTAAATGCATTATTAAATAATATACAATAAAAAATTAGCAAAGGAGCAGATGAAATACCTTTGACAATTATAGATAAAAAATATATGCTTAATGAAACAGAGAGGCATTTACAAAAAATAAAGTAAATAACTTTGATTATATGTAAATGAAAAGTTTCTGCACAAATAAACTTATGTACCTAAGATAAAACAAGAAACAGTGAAATGGAAAAAAAAACTTGGTAAAAATTTTATCTTTAAAGCTTTATGTGCATACATATTCACATACAGAGACATGCATGCACGCGCACGCACACACACACACACACACCAGGAATATTTCCATGGAGAACTATAAGAATAAGTCCATTCCCCAAAAGTTAAATGGTTAAAGTCTATGAACACACAGTTCTCAAAATAAGAATTGCAAACTATTAACAACTATTTGAGGGGAAAAAATGCTCTAAATCACTAATTAGTAAGAGAAAATATCAAAAACCTAAGATTTCACCTTACAACCAATAACTTGGCAAAGATGACAGAAGATGGAAATAGTTAATGAGAGAGGGTGTAGTAATATGTAAACATGAATGCATTGGTGCCGTGACTTAATACAACCATTTTTTGGAAAACAATTTGAGATCATGCAAATAAAGTGAGCAAAATATTCATGCCCTTTGACCCAGGCAAGATCCCACGTGTAGAAATATAGATCAGGGCCAATAGGTGGTTCAGTGGATAGAGCACTGCAGTCAGGAGGACCTGAGTTCAAATCTGGACTCAGACACATGATACTCAAAACTGTGTGACCCTGAGCAAGTCACTTACCTCCCCCCCCAAAAAAAAGAAATATACATCAAGGAGCTCACTGATAAATAGGAAGCACACATATGCCCAGACACACACGCATACACACATACACACACACACATATTTATATTCATTATTTTTTTTAGCAGCAAAGAATTGGAAACAAAGTAGATGCTTGTTGATTAGGGAATGATTGAACAACTTGTGGTGCATGAATATAATGGAGTAGTGCTGTAAGGAATGACAAATATAATTACCAGGAAAAAAAAAAAAAACATGAAAAGACTAGCATTAATTGTTGCAAAGTATAGTAAGCAGAGCCAAGAAAAAAAAATACATACAACTGCAACAATGTCAATGAAAAGGACAGATACACACACACACACACACATACACACATACACACACACACATTCACAATCCATGTTGCAAAAAATAAATATGGTCCCAAAAAGAGAAAAAAAAAGATACCCCCCCTTCTTTGCAGAGGTAGAAGGTCCATAGAACCCAGAATATATTTTCATTGGAGTGTATGTGTAACAGATTTTCTGATTTTCCTTTCTTCTCTTTTTTCTTAAAAGAATTTCTATAAAGAATGACTCTGACTGAGAGAGGTGGAAGTAAACTGAGGGAAATTTAGATGATGTAAAAAAGATATCAATTATTTTTTTTAATTTAAGGTAAACATAGGAAATCTGTGCATCATATAGGCACATGACTATATCCTTTAGATCATAATCATGTTATGTCCATGCTCTTTTTGGCAACATAAAAGATATCATGAACACTCATCCCCAGAAGCATCAAAATTGTAAATAGAGTAAAAGAGCCTCTTGCCACCCATATAAGGTGGACATGTTTCTTCCTAGTGTGTCAAATCCAGTCTGCTTTCCCCAGGGACAGGTGAACAAAATCGATGTCTCACAGATTGATAGATGTGTTCTTATTAAGAGATCTTTTTTTTTGTTTATTTGTTTTAAAAATAAAAATTAATTTACATTAAAGATAAATCCTTGAGATATCATAAATATAGGTCTTTTAAAAATAAGAATTTACATTTAAATGCTTAGAAATTCATTGTACCAACTCACGTTTTCAAAGCTGTTGCATTATCTATTAAGATTGCACTAAATGTCATTCTATAAAAAACCTAGTTCAGAACTGCTTAAAAGAGCAGAATCTGTGGAGGAGGAAATGCATGAAAGACTCAACTATTACCTGAGTTGAACTGTTAGAAAATTGAACATAACATAGAAAAAGAACTTTTTAGTTCATTGATTTTTATACCAAATCACGATTCAAAAATATCTTTATTCGAGGAATACATAGCATTTTATGGCACTCTAAGTTTTTTGCTAATCTCTTTACAAATATTATTCCATTTTTTCATTACAATAACCCTAGGAGGTAGGTGCTATTATTATCCCCATTTACAGACAAAGAAACTGAAACAGACAGAGATTAAGTGATTTCTGCCAGGTAACAGTTAGTAAATATCTTACGTCAGATTTGAACTGATTTCAGGTGTAACATTGTATTCACTATGCTACCCACTTGTCAACAATATTTGAAGAATATTTTTTTATTGAAAAAAAGTGAATTAGTACTGAAATTTTTTCTTACTTCGACTTTTTGACAAATAATATAATTTAACAAAATTAGGTAGTGATCCTCAAAAAAGAAGGCTTTTGAAAAATTTTAGGAAAATCCAAAATGTTCATTAGAGAGAACCTAATAATAATATGCTAGCATTAGATAATGTTTAAATTACTCCCCTGGACTAATGCTGGTTATGCATACCAAAGTGCAGGACTCAAATTATGCTTTTAAACTTGGGGAGAATTGAATGCAAAACAAAACAAAACAAAAAAACCTTTCTCTTAGGAAGCTGGAAATCTAAGCATTTTCTCTTCTTAAATTAATAGGAATTTTTTTTCTTCTTCCAAGTTCAAAAGTTGTTTCTTTTCAACTTTGCTCTTGAAAACTAACTTGCACAATTTCATCAGGTGCTTTTTCATATCAGGTTATTTGCTGAGCAGCTAAAACAGGACCATTATGAAGTTTAACAACTGGTGTCGCAAGTGCTTTGAGGACTTATTACTAAGAATATTTGAACAATAATTTCAAGAAGGAACAGAATGGACCCTAAAATGTGTGTTTAAAAAAATGTCCATTTTCAGGGCATTCACAGGTAGAAGGAGGTAACAGATAAGCACTCTTGTCTGGCACATCCATACTCATAACATCTATTTGCTTTGCTTTGTCAAAACATATGAAAAATCATTAAAGTGTTTTAATAAATGTCTGGTTTTCCTGCTCATTCATCTTATAAATATTAATTAGCCATGGATCAGGCAATTAAAGTTTAATCAATTTGCACTAATTAGCACCACATACTTGCATAAAAAGATAAAACCAACTCCTGCATCTGGCTGTTATTTGCAGTTTTTGTCAAGTGCTGATGAGTTTAATCTTGAAGAGAAGATTAAGAAGAAAAGAAAAAAAGTAAGTCAAGAAAGCAGTGTTAATTTTATTAAATCTTCAGTCAAAGCTCTGGTCATGAGTAGCATGGAGATAATGCCAGCAACATTTCACTTTTTTCTAAAAGTAAATACAAAAACCCTGCACACCAGACTCTTGTAACCACATCCAACAGATCCTGGGTCTCACAGAGAAAGAAAATTTTACCATATAGCTTCCACTTATCCTCCAACTTTAAATTTAAATCAAACTTATGTGAGTTCTGTTTGGATTTTGTAAATAATAATGTTACTAATATTCATTAGTCCTGATTTTCTTCTTTCACAATGAATATGAATGGACTCTATTGGAGTTTTTTTTTTTAAATGCATCTGTGCAAAAGATAGTGAATTGCTCCCCAGTAAAAATTACATATGTCTGTTGGGGTGGGAAAGTGCTTCAGAATATTTTAAAAGTAGCATTCTGAGCTTTTGTGGATATTTCATAGCTACACAAATTTTCATGTTCTATCAAACAATTTAGATTCAAGCTCCTGCTTTTCTGTCTTTGACTCTTGAATTTGATTAGATAAATTACACTGCCAATCTGTACTGGAGACATTGTACAGTGCATTTGCATTACTATTTTGTGTTTTAATAACCAGAGAAAATAAAGTGTTCCATTACTGCCTATTCATATAATTGACAAGGATTATAGGGAATAGAACTAGTCTTTAATCACTGATGGGAATTTACCTTAGGCTTGGCAGGTAAAGCCACATGTTTTAAGATGATTTAGCATTATACTAAAAAATAGAGCATGATTCATAAAAAAGCTATGCTCCATTTACATAGGGATTTTCATGCAGTTTATGCAAGAATAGACCAGTGAATGGTTATTGATATTTTTCAAATAAAGTATGTATGATTCATTAAACCTCCTATTCCCCTGTGTAACAAGCCACTGCTCTGTTAAGCACTCTTTCAGTAGGTATCCCATAAAGAGAGCACAGGCAAAAAAAAAAAAAGAGGGGGTGTTACTTTCAATGTGTATTTAAAAAAAGAATACAAATGGGCTAAAACCTCAAATTCACATATTTGCAGATGATTCTCTAAACTACAATCTGCGTAATAATATAATTATTTATCTTATTACCAAAGAAAATTTGAATACATTTTATACTTGTATATCATCATTGTTTTAAGTATGTGTGTGAATGAGCGTACATGAATGTCTACATAAGTGCTTAAGAAAATCCATGAATCAAATATCAGGGCCCTAGCATTTTAGTTGTGAAGTTGGGGATTACATGGCACAAGGCCTTCCTTTGAATAATAGATTTGGAATCTTATCTTCATGCTAATAGAATTTCAAGTTAGTTGGTAATAGACCCAGAAGGTTATTATGTTTAAGGGGAAAGATATTGAGAAGTAAGATAAAGTAGGAAGTAAAAATGAAAATATTTCTATGGATGGAGAAGACCCTTGAATAAGAGCAGGAATAGGTATAATAGGTTTGATGTCTAGCTATGTATTTTACTGATTGTATGATCTAAACGAATCAAAATGTCTCTGTGGCTCAGCTTCCTCATCTGTAAAATGGTCCTCTAAAATAGGACCTCTTCCTGAAGCAATAAGATTGAAGTTTCTTGAATTCAAAGGGTTTGAAAATAAGGAAACTTGATCAGTTTCTCTACCCACTTCATTTCTTTCATCCTTTCATTTCATGCCTCTACAAATGAACATAAATGTTCATGATAACTCTGTGACCACCTAAGCAAAATAGTTATTTATCCAAAAGGAGATTTATTTAAAAATACTCTTTTCAGCTGTCTGGATAAAGGAGTGAAATGCTATAGACATACAGACGAGCATGAAGAATGGTATGATGGTAGGGCAGTGTCCCAATTTACAATGCTCTGGCAATTCCAAAAGACAGAATCCCATTTTTTTTTCCTTTTTTGTTTTGTTTTATTTTGTTTTTTGATAGGAATAGCCCAATTTTTGATGCATAGTAGAGATGTTCACTCTTCTCAGGGGATCCAGGACAATCATTAAAAGGGAATAATATAACTCCTATCTCCTTTTAGATCTGTGCTATGAGATCTTTGTGAGCAGTAATTGCTTGAGAGGAATGAGAATATGAGAGTGGAATATTCACTGATTTACTCAAAGTTAACTAAAAAGGGGGATATGGAGGTTCTTATCAATGATGCTAGGTCTGATGTGACCATTTGGGATCAAATGCATACCTTATCTATAAGGTTATTTTGAAAACAGGATGAGAACCACTCAGCTAGCTTTAGGTGAGAAATGAAAAAAAAATCAAAGGAAAATGAAATGTTTCAGCATGCATGCTAATTATCTGGCAAGTGCCAGGAAAATGGCCTTGGGTTATTCTACCATGTGAGGAATAAAAGACCTTTTTAGAGGTATGTTTTCCCTACCTTGGGGATTTTACATGTGTTGTGCCAACTTGGCTTCCAAAGTGGAGAAGAAATACATTTCCCTTATCCAAAGATCCTAAAGAATAATAAGGGACTTACTTACTAATACAATTATGCATAATTGTGTACACGCATGTATTTATTCTATAAAAAAAACAATATTAATTCATTTCATTCAGTGTAAAGGATAGCACTTTCAGCTACACAATTCTAAAAAAAAATCTAAACCATGTCTTTATAAATCATTCAATCAAATAACAATATTCCTTAAATGCCTACTTAATCCCAGACACTAGTTACATAAGAACAAAGAATAAAGGAAGTCCTATTCACAAGGAACTGACATTCTAATAAGGGAGATAATGGTTCATATACTAGAGTACAATATATAATATAAACGTAAGGTTAGTAAATCCAAATACATATAAATATCATAAACTAAATATGTACAAAATTGAACTCAGTATCTTTCTTTCTAAATTTTTACCTCTACCCTCATAACTTCCCTATTGCTGTTGAGGGCAATACTCACCTCCCAGTCACTCAAATTTGCAACCTAGATGTTATGCTGGACTCCTCACACTCTCTCACCCCCTATTTCAATCTGTTGCCAAGGCCTATCAAGTTCACTTTTGCTACATCTCTCAAATTTGCCTTATTCTTTTCTCTGATACTGCTACTACCTTAGTTTGGGACCTCATCACGTCATGCTTGAACTATTACACTAGGTGCTTGTGGGTCTGCCTGTCTGAGTTTCTCTGCAGTCAAATTTGTACTCCATTCAGTTACCAAAGTGATTTTCCTAAAGCTTCAGTTTGACCATATTACTCCCCTACTCAATAAACTCTAGCAACTCCCTACAACCTCCCAAACATAAAATCTTCTATATGATGTTCAAAAACCTTCAGAATCTAGCCCCCTCATACTATTCCATTGTTCTAATACCTCACTCCCTGCCATATTCTTCCATCCAGTTATACTTTCCCCTGAGTATTCTTCAAACAAGACACTTTATCTCTTGTCTCTAGGCATTTCCTCTGGCTGTTACCTATACCTGGAATGCTGTCCCTCTTTATCTCTCCATATTGGCTTTACTGGTTTCCTTCAAACCTCAATTGCTACAAGGAAACTTTTCCTAATGTGTCTTAATACTAATATCTTCCTTCTTTTAATTATTTCTTATTTTTCCTTTTTAATACCTTATCTGTACATATGTGTTTACTTGCTGTCTCCTCCATTAGATTGTGAGCTCCTTGATTGTAAGGACTGGCTTTTGCCTTTTAGTATCCCCAGTGCAAAGCACCTGATATATCATAGGTGCTTAAAAAATGTTTATTGATTAAGTAATTAAATACAAGGTGCTATGAGAAGGGAACTAGCATTTGGAGGCTCAGGAAAGGTTTTATGTAATAGATGATACTTTAGTAGCATCTTAAAGAAAGGGTGGAATGTTATGAGGCAGAGGTAAAGAAGGGATGTATTCAAGGCATATAGGATGGCACATATAGGCATATAGTGGAAGGGCACAAAGAAAGGAGATGAAGTATTGAGTATAGAATAGAGAGAAGGGTAGTTTGGCTGGATTTCAGAGTTTAGGAAGAGAAAGAATAATGTCCAGTGAGACTAGAAAGAAAAGTTGGGACCAGATTGTATAAAGATCTAAAAACTAAGTAGAGTAGATTGTATATTAATATATAATCTATAGTTGTATATTGAAATATATAGATTATAACAGAGTATATTGTTAGATTATTAGGGTATATTATTATATAGAATGTATATTATAGATTTTATATGTTATATAATCTATAATTATATATTATGTTATCATCTATAAAATATACTCTGCTCTCAGGTTTTAGAATCATACAATTTGGACCTAACTTTTCTTTTTCTTTCCAGTCTCATTGGACATTAATCTCTTCTAAAGTTCTGCAATTCAGCCAAAACTACCCTTCTCTCTCTCTCTCTCTCTCTCTCTCTCTCTCTCTCTCTCTCTCTCTCTCTCTCTCTCTCTCTCTCCATACACACATCTTAGAGCCAGTAGGAAGCCACTGGAATGTAGGAGATTCACAGATTCAGATCTGCATTTATGGAAAAATTTTGTGGGAGAGACATGAGAAAGGGAGGCCAATTTGGAGTGTTTCATGATAATCTAAGTGAAAAGCAATGAGGGCCTGAAATAAGGTGGTAGTTGTATGAATAAAGGGAAGAGTTCAGCTGTGAAAGAAGCTGAAAAGGTAGAAGCAGCAGTATCTGGCAATTTATTAGCTATATTAGATGAGGGAGAGTGAGAAGTCAAGAATAATCCTCAGGTTATAAATATGGGAGACTAGAAGAAGAATGGTGCCTTCAATGGAAATAGGAAACTTTGGAAGAAGAAACAGCTGAAGGGAAAATATATTAAGTTCAGTTTTTGGCATTGGGAGACTATTTTTTTTTCTGGGACTATAAAGCTCAAAGTGTCCAACAGGCAGCTGATGATGTGATGATTGAATTAAACTCAATGGAGAGGTTGAGGGTGGATATATGAAGTTGGGAAATAGAATGTAGAAAGAGCTGAAAAGAGATATTTGGACAGAACTTTGGGGATCACCCATAGTTATGGGCATGATATAGATGATAGGCCAGCAAAGGAGATTGAGAAAGAGGAGTTCAGATAGGTAGAAGGCAAACTATGACAGGGTGGTGCCACAAAAACCCATAAAAAAGCGTATCCAGTAGGAAAGCATGTAGAACTATCGAATGCAGCAGATATAGCTAAAAGAGTTAGAACTGAGAAAAGCTCATCAGACTTGGCAATTAAAAGTTATTGATAACTTTGGAGAGGGTAGTTTGTGGTGAGATTAGAAACCAAATTGTAAATGGTTGAGGAAGAAGGGAACAAGAGGAGAAGAAAGAAATGGTAGAAGTGAGCATAGACAGCTTTTTTTAAAAAAAAGTTTGGCTTAGAAATAGAGAAGAGAAATAGGACGATACATTGAGGGGAAGGAAAAATTTACTGGTCTCTTTTTTTTTCTTTTTCAGATGAAAGAGACTTTGGCATGTTTGGAGGTAGAATTAAAAGAACCAAAAGATAGGAAGAGGTTGAAGATTGGAGAGAGGTTGCTGATTGAGGATATAATTCATCATGGAAGACAGGATAGTATTGGATAAAGTGCACATGTGGAGAGTTGGTTTTGTCAGTGAGATATTATAGTAAGGGATTTTTAAGATGGAGAGAATGAAAGAAGAGGGTGCTCACATTAAATAGTCTTAATTCTTCTTCAGCAGAAGGTCAAGGCCACTTAGCTGAGAGGGGGTAAAGGAATATCGGGAGGGTTAAGGAGGGAAGACATGATTTAAAATAGTTTCTATGAGGAGTGAGTCAGGGTATCATTACAGAGGAATAAATGGATTGTATTGCTTCAGTGAGGACCTAGTTGAGGTTGAATAAAATGAATTTATAATGTACTCAGTAACTATGGCTATGAGACTTCCTCCAGCTATATTCAGTGAAAAGGGGTATAAAACTAGAAAGACTTGACATTATACATGTAGTGAAGAAATCAAACTCCTATTGACCCTTCCACAACCTTGCAGGGATTTGCAGATGAAAATATTTTTATGAAATTTAAGGCTTCATGTAAATGCCAGTTAGCATCATGACCATGATGCTGAAGTTTGCTTAAAAGATGAATGAACATCTTCAATAAGCAAATCAGAGTAACAGTGTCCTACTGTCTCATAATAGCCTCTAAAAGTTCTTCTCAATGGCCCTCATACACCAGCAAATTTTAGAACCAAGTTTTGGTCCAAGAACTAGGACCAAAGTCTTCTCTTCCACCTCCTTCCACTTTACCTTGCTTTGGAGTTTAGTGTGTCATATTTCATTCTACAGGGTTCTTAGGAATTAAAGTATAATGTATAACAAAAAAAGCCACCAATTTATGGCATAAATCATTTTAAATATTAATAGATAGGCCTCTAACTATAGCATTAACCAAGGGGCTTCTCCCCAAGCTGGTACTCACCAAAGCATTTAGTAGCATGCTTACCAGCACACAATTAATACATACTTGCACTTATCATTTTTACCTTAAAGTTATGAGTGTGTGAAGAGATGAGGAACACATTTCTTTAAAAAGTCAGATACCAATGCTTCTTTTCCTGAATTTTGAATAAAATGCTTCCCTGGTGCTTTTCATTTTGAGTATGAGAAGGTGTTAATCAGTATCCAATGTAAGTTCTGTTTTCTCATTTTTCCCATGTTGTTTAATAGAGTATCAGTGACCAGTGTGTGTGTGTGTGTGTGTGTGTGTGTGTGTGTGTGTGTGTTGTTGGCAGTATTGGCTTTAGGTACAGATAAGGCCAGGGGATAATGGAGATGGACATTTTAGGTTGTCTTATAGGGTATTATACCTTGCTGAAGTCAACAGAAGTTTCAGATCTAGTACTCGCTTGTTCAGAAAGTGGAAGACTATGTTCCTAATTTAAGGTACCACAATTACATCAGGATTTAGTCTCAGTCCCTATCTGTCCACTTTCGGTCACATATATATCCACAGCCTTCCTTAAAAAAATACAGGAACCAAGGAGTAAACTTCCAGCTCATTGATTCATTCATTTGCATTCATTCATTTCTTTTTTGTTAAGCTCTTTTCAAATCTTAAAGCACTAAATAAATTATTATCATGTCAAAAAATATTTATTATCTACTATGTGTGCCAAATACCATTCTAGGTGGTGGAGACACAAAGACAAAAATAAAATATTATCTGCCTTCAAAAAGCATATTCTCCTGAGAGAAAATAGCATGTATGCATATGGAAAGTATGTATTAAGTAAATACAAAGTAATTTTAGTGGGAAGGCCCTAGAAGCTAAGAAATAAGGAGATGTTCGTGTAAGCCACATAATCTGAGCTTTGAAGAAAGCTAGTGACTACAAGAGGTGGAAGGTAGAAGAGAATGCATTATAGAAATAGAGGAGAAATTATGCAAAAACATTGCAATAGAAAGGAAATGGACTTGGTATAGTAAGTAGGGCAAGACCATAGATATTCAATGTGCACAAACATAAGTATATAATAATACAAATAGCTAACATTCATATAGTAGTTTAAGGCTTGCAAAGTACTTTACATATTATCTCCTTTTATTCTCACAACTTTGAGAGATAGACACTATTATCATCCTCATTGTAGAGATGAGGAAACTGAGGCAGACAGAGTTTAAGTGACTTGAAGAGATTCACACATTTATTAAGTATTGGAGGTTAGATTTGAACTCAGGTCTTCCTGATTTTTGATCTGCTGCTCTAACTACCGCTCCACAAAGATTCTTAAGAGACAAACTAACCAACCAGAAGAAGTTTAGAGGAAAGGAGTAACCCTGTAAATGTTTGGAGAATGATTTAAAAAAAAAAGGTAAGGGAAGAAGTGAAAGAGTACATGATTACCTAAAGTATCTTTATAGTAAGTCTATGAAAATGATCAGTAAACACACCACTGAAGCTGTCCAAAGAGTTCCCTCCACAGTCCATACATTTCTGGCAAAACAGCATAGCTTAGGTTCATTCTCCTATCAGTGGCTATCTTCTCTGAGTATTTGTAGTTCTCTGATACTTGTAGAATATTCTTCTGCATAGTTGGCACCAGCTGAGGAAACCAGGAATTCTCAAACCCTCAAACTCAAAATGTTGCTGCCAACATTAGAAACAACTTTCTCAGTATCGCTGTTTGGTCACTTAAACTCAGGGAAAGAAATACAAAGCAGAAAAGGTAATCAGAGACTTGAGTCCCAGTCCTAGATTTTTTTTTTTGAGGCCAGTACATGTACTGGCTGCTGCTTTATGTGGGCAGTAGCCACTTTTAATAGGGATAGGGAAAGGGAGGACGAGAAAGAAGCTCCTCTTCTATCATGAGAAGTTCATGAGAAAACTGTCTGATGTCCCATATTTAGAAGAAAGGAAGAAAAAAATTGTGAGTTGAGTTCTCTCTCCTGTTACTTGTGTTGAGCGCACAGCTTTGGCTGCTCAGGACCTCATCCTCTTTGACAAAACACAGTGTCATGTTGGCATGAGAATGCATAGAACAAATCATAAGCCTATGATTTTGGCTCCCCTTTAGAAGGAACATACCCACCAGAACATACCAGCCATGATAGGTGGCATGCTTAGAACTCAATGAAATGTGTTCTAGAATAGCACAAAGGAGTGGTGGGTAGGAGAGGGAGAGGCAGTTGCTCTGATCACTTCCATTATACTGAAAAAAAAAAGATGGCTTTATTTTTTGTTCTTTTATTTTTGAGAGTCAAATGTATAATATTTAATTAATTTAAATTTAAAGTAATTCATAATATTTAATAAATAAAGACTAATAACAATGTATAATTGGATTACATGGTATTGCAAGATAGGATTTCTAGTGATCATTTGAATTTTATTCCTAAGAACTAGGAAAAAAAAAACCGGAACTTCCAGTTCACATCACATGATTAAAGAGACTGAAGAGGAATTAATGAGAATTAAAATGAATACTGGTTAACAGGCCCAGTAATATCACAAATGACTTATTTGCTTTCTAGCTTTAAGTAAAACTTATGGTTATCTACTTCATTAACTTTGTAAGTTTTTTGTTTGTTTATTTGCTTATTCCTGTTTCATGCTTGGAGGTTTATGCCAAATTTACCTATGGACTTTCAATGAGCTAGACATAAATTTACAGAAAAGAAACTATATGTCTTATTTTCACAGCCTTTAGAAATCTTAACTTTTGTAGCATTTTTGGGAAAAATGATTTTTCTTGATATATGATTATATGTATGTCATATATGATTATATATATATCACATGATTATGCTACATCAAAAAAGGAGTAAAAATGTGTTAAGGAAGTAATTGTTAATTTTTTTCAAATGATGCTTTTTCTAAAACATTAATAAGTATTCAAAACCCTAGCTATTTAAACCAAGATAGACTTGTGAGAAAAGATAATTCTTATTTTGCCAGTTCACTGAAAATCATCTACCTGACACAGAAACAAAATGCTTTTCACTTTTGTGGCAGTAGGAATTTTATAGCATATCACAAATAATCCACTATCATTTATTAACTTTTTTAGAATGCAAGCTGAAATTAGTGTTATTTTATTTTGTGATAAGCTCTTGAGCAACCTTTTAAAAATTTGTCCTACCCATATTTAATTAAACCAAGAGATTCTTCTTCTTCTTCTTCTTCTTCTTCTTCTTCTTCTTCTTCTTCTTCTTCTTCTTTTCTTCTTCTTCCTCCTCCTCCTCCTCCTCCTCCTTCTACTCCTCATCATCCTCCTTCTCTTTTTCTTTTTCCTTTTTTTTTCTCCTCCTCCTCCTTTCAAAGCATTCCTTTTAATTTCATGCTTTGCAGGTTAAGGAGAGTGCCATGAAATGAACATGAAATCTAGCTGGTAATTGGTATATAAGTTCTTATTTTCCTCTTAGTAAACATGTATAACTCCCATTAAGGTGAAAGAAGGTTATGAACAAACAATGGAAAAGAATGTTATGTATGTTAACTTAGTAAATATAGTGTGTGCTTTCTCCATCTACTATAGTTAGAACAGCTAGGATGAACTCTGATGTAATTCACACAAAGATGTAGGGACAATTGAAGAAGGTTGGGCTAGAAGCATCAACACTATTTCTTTAATTTACTATGAGGACAAGAAAATATTCTTGAAAAAAAATATTTAAATGCATGTCATTTCATAATTTAGTTTCCATAATCAAATGTGGTTATAATCTCTACATCTGTAATGTGGTATGGACCACTTGGCAGGAAATGTGATAAGGCTGCTGATAGGGTGGGAAGATATTTGGTTCAGACACAAAAGGAAATGGAGTTTAAGTATTTTCAAAATAATAAAGCACTTGGATGTTGTCATCTATCGAGGGTGGCAAGAATATGCTTCAAAACACCCAGTGATGGGCAAACGCCATCCTGAGCTACACCCAGGTGTATAAAATTGATGGTCTCTTCCACCTTTAAGGCTTGCTCAGTAGGAAGATACTGTGCTCTGCCTACCCTAGAAATAACAATATATACATGTGCGCACAAACAAAAAAAAATCTTCAGTTCTGCTTTTATTCAGTGCTACTCACAAAGATGTAAGGATGAGACATGGTTGTCTTTAACTCATCAGTTCAGTTTCTGAGGATGCACATCTGCTGGATGTGTGTAGTCACACATTGATTATGAGGCCATGTCCATTCATCGAAGCTCACTATCTAACCATAACTTTCCTTTTATTCTTCCTTCTGATATGCTATCTCTTCTTGCTGCTTCTTGACCCCTACTTCGTGCTACTTGATATTTAAATCAATGGTTAAATGAGGTGGTATCTCTGTTCCACACTTCTTCATATTTACTTTAGGATTTTCAGTCTTTTAACTGGCCATGGACTTACTTGTGCATCAGTTCCTTCGCATCTATCCTAAGTTCACTTGGCCTTCCAAAAGCCTCTTAAAGAATCATGGGGTAATTCTAAACAATTAAAAATTTAAAGGTACATTTCAACTAAAAAAAATGCCCATATTTTGTTTACTAGGAAGGGGGAGATAGGATAAGAATGGTTTCCCAAATACAAGTTTGCCTTTTAAGTTGAATTAGACACAGGGAATTTTTCTAAAGTTAAATGATATAAAGAAACATTTAAAGGAATCCCAACAATCGTTTCTTGAAAAATGATCCTCACCTGTAGCTAGAGTTGAGCTTTTCAAATGTTCCATGCCTTAGGCTCAAGTCATCTTTTGGGCTTTATTTAACCGTTATTTAACCGTTCCAATAACCCTCTTGCTTCATCCACATCTTTTTCCGTGTCTGGTACAAGCATTTATGTGTAGATTTTAAGATGCTAATTCAGATTTTAATGCTTTGAACTCCCTTTAGACTCTTACACAAACCCTTCATCCATTAGTTAAACGTGTCTTGGAACCATTCTCTATCTTTCCAAACCCTCACTTTCCATTGCTTACTTTTAAGGTTTTGATCAGACCATTTCCATATCAAAGAGTACCTTCTCCACTTCCTCTTTTAGGACTGGGTTCAATAAATAAAGTTTTCTTTTTTTAATGTAGAACTCCTTGCCACACAAAACAATTCTACTGATCCATTTTATTCCTTTTAAAAAGATATGTCAGTTTATCATTTGTGAATAATAATGCCTTGCACAATATCTCAAATGAAATAGGTGCTGCCTTGAATTGAACTGTGTATTTTATTAAATTAAATTGTACAAAATTATGTGAATCTGTTTCTTCATCCTGTCTTCCTATGAGGAAACATGTCTAATTAAAAACCTCATAAATCCTTGTAGCCCATTGCACAGTACCAGAAACTCCAGAGAACTGAACAAGTATTTGTTGATAATGAATAGATACATTCTCACAGGTGTTCCCAATGACAGTAGACTTCCAACATCTGTAAAGCAATCTCTATATACACATATCTAAGCAGGGGCTAAATGGACTAATAAACATCCAAGTTAAAAAAGAAACTAATCATAGGACGGGAAGCTGCAGTAATGGAGTTTAAACAGCAAAGTCTACAGCATATGAGGCAAAGTGCTAAAGATGGGAAAAGGTAATAAAAAAAAAAATGTTTTTCCACTCTCTCACTCCTCTTATCTTTAAGTTATAGGATAGGCAATGCCTGAAGAATCTGGCCTAGAAAAGGACTGGAACAAAAGACCAAGTCTATCTGGTCTGAGGACTTAGTAGCTCAGTTCTAAGACAATATAAAATACTCAAATCCATCTAGAAAAAAGGAACAGGTGTTTTGACCTAAGTGGACCCAGACCATCAAAGTTGGTCCAGTACCAAATTATGCCTGATCCCTATAAATGTAATGTTTTTTGTCAAAGCAGGTAGAATTGTTGAATGTTTGTTTTGAATAAATGGTGGACACCAAGTAAACATATGTTGAAAAAATAGAGGGAATATGCATATTTATGAGCTCATGAGCCACTGAAACATTAAAGTCTTTATTCTAAAATATGGGAAACTATGGTCATCAGTTCTTCTGAATTACCAAATCTGATCTTTCTTCAAATAGAGGTCAAATGACAAAAAATGTTCTTTTGTTTTTGTTTTTGGTAAATAAACATTTACTTAGTGAATACAAAATAAAAAATTGAATGCTCCCCCACTTTTCCCTGTTTACTTACATGTAAATTGTATACATGACATACTATATTAATGACATATGTCCTAAAAATTACACAAAATAAAAATTAAAAAATATGAAAGAAGGATGAAATGATATTTGCCTCTACAGTCAGTAGTGAGCTACTTGAGTTTATTAAGTTGGGAAGTGACAAAGTAAGATTTGGACTTTAGGGAAAAAAAACAAACAAAAAAACCCACTTATTTATCTGCATCTGTTTATAGGATGGATAAGAGTGGGAAGATATTTGATTCAAGAAAACCTATTGGGAAGCTACTGCAATAGGCCAATCACAGCTGATATCAGTCTGAACTAGAGTGGTAGCTTTGTGAATATAAAGAAATGGACATGTGTGAAAAATGTATAGAAGTAGAAATGAAAATATTTGGTTAATTGCCTGGATTTGTGTCATAAGTGACAGGATACAGGAATGACACCAAGGTTTTAATCCTAGGTTACTAAATGAATGGCAGCACCTTCCACAGATATGGGGAAATTGAGAATAGGATAAGTTTTGGGGAAAGACAATGTACTGATTTTTTTTAGGTGAGTTGGTGTGTTGTATTTGATAAGCTACTGGATTTGATTCAGAAAGACCTGGATTCAAATCTCACCTCAGACATTTACTAATGGTATGACTTAAACTTAATTTTCCTCATCTGTGAAATAAAGGATTGGACTTGATATTCTCTAAGGGACTCTCTCATCCTTGATCTAAGGATATGCTTGTTAATACATTAATTAACCATTTCTGTGTGAAGATTCAGAAAGCTCTGTTGTATTGATTTTTTTTTCTACCTTAATCCAGTAGCAACCTTTTAAAAGTCTTGGATTTTATGTCTCCAGGAATCAAATGAAGCTTTCTTCTCTGAGATCATTGGTTAAATGGTGAGCAACCCACTTTTCCCATTTTTCAGACTCCTCATGATCAGCCTTTTAAACCTCTGCCTGTGTAACTTAGGCAGATTGACACTGAAGTCAAAATGTAGAAAATGAAGGCCATAAAAATTTTGTTGATGTTCTTAAGTTCATCTAGTGGTGGAGTATAGGTCTCTTGATTCCTATCTGGTCAGGGGGAAGAAATAGAAAGACAAAAGTCCAAGTAGTGTTATGAGTACTGAGGGAAACACCACTGACAATCAGTTTTGGCCAAGACCTCTAACTCTCTGCAAATTCATTTTATTTTTACTTCCTTACTCATTATGAGGGTTCATTATTTCACCATTTCTTTATGTCTCTTATAGTTCCAAATCTCCTAGTCTTTTTTCTGCCTTTATTAACCATTCTAGGTTTCACAGGCACTTAATATAAAAAAAAAATCATTGCTTTTAGTAGAGCTACTTTAAACATGATTTTGATTTTGTTGAAGTATGTATGCATTTACTTCCTGCTTTAGGGTTTGGGGTATGGGGAAACTTTGGGGAGAGGGACATCATGTAACAATGAGAAAGTACTTTTCAAAGCAGATTTATATAAGTATATACGCAAATATACATATACACAAATATATGTTTCTATAAAAATATGAGCCTTGGAGTTTGAAAGCCTTCTTTGAGAAATGTGGAAATATAGGAATATGTATTTATACATGTGTCTATATTTGTATGTTAAATTATTTTAACATACTACAAATAAATGTTTTCCTTTCAATTTCTATTCATTTCCTTTTGTATAATTGTATATAACTATATGCATAGGGAAGCTGCATGAGATAAGAGTGCTGGGCTTAGAGTCAGGAAAATTCCATATGACTTTAACTAAATCATAGAAAGGATTTGGAGGAATGAATTACCACACCAGGAATTCTACTCTGGGGAAGTAATTCATAGATCTTCTCATGTCTTTCCATAGTTTCAATTCACTAATTATTTAGTGAGCACCACATGTAAAGATACTGTGCAACATTACAAGTGGATGTAGTGAAATAGACACTGACCTCAAAGAGTTAACAATCTACTCAGAGATGGACAGGTAGACAAACCTAGAAACTGCAATACTAAATAGGCTGTGTAAACAATAATAAGAGTGATGCAAAGAAAAGTTCAGAGGAGTAAATGAGATGTTTGGAGGAGGCCGACATAATTTCTAGCTGAATAATGAAAAAAGCTTTCCTGAGGGAAGGAGAGGGCGGAGTCAAGATGGCAAAGTGAAAACAGTGACTTGCTTGAGTTCTCCCCTAAAACCCTCCAAATACTGATAAAAATGGCTCTAAACAAATTCTAAAGCAGCAGAACCCACAAAAAGACAGAGTGAAACAAATTTCCAGCCCAAGACAACCTGGATGGTTGATCAGAAAGGTATATTACACTAGTATGGAAGAGGAGCGCAACTCAGCGTGGATGAGCAGGCCTCAGTGAACCTGGAACAGGCCTCAGAGGACTGAATCGTGGTCAGCTGTGGTGGCTTCCAGACTCCTCAACCCAGGAACGCCAAAGACAACTTAGGAGGTCAGTGGGAAAAGTCTGTTTCTGTTTGGAGAAGAGGCAAGGTCACTCCAGTTCCCCGAGAGAGTAGCCCTGGAGGGGCAGCTGCCTCCTGAGCTTCCAGCCCACAGACTGAGGGGAAATCCAGCAGCTGATCGGACGTGGGTTGCAGGGATCTCTCTGCTGGTGCTGAGGCAGGAATCTCTTGCTTTGCCCATGCTTGGATCTGGGTCACAGTTCTGGGGCGGTCCGGGAGGAGGAGTGCTGGCAGTGGAGCTTGTAGTGGCTGGAGAGAAACCTCCTCACAGTTCCAGGACAAAAGAGCTTGTGGTCATTAACAGACCACAGCACAGGCCAGGAAAGGAGTAAAACCTCGCCCCTTATCATACCACCTTGGAAGAACTGAAAATTTACAGGTCCCTACAAGTATCTCTGAAAACAGCTGTACAAACCCCTGAAGCTTGGGACAGTACATTCTCCACATTGGAAGCAGACTCTTACCTTAACAAAGAGTTTAACACTCAAGTAATTGGCGGGATCATGAGCAAGCAGTGCAAAAAGAGTCAGACTATATTATCTTACTTTGGTGAAAAGAAGATCAAAATATACAACCAGAAGAAGACAACAAAGTCAAAGCTCCTACATCCAAAGCCTCCAAGAAAAATATGAATCAGTCCCAGGCCTTGGAAGAGCTCAAAAGGGATTTTGAGAAGCAAGTAAGAGAAGTAGAGGAAAAACTGGGAAGAGAAATGAGAGTGATGCAAGAAAATCATGAAAAACAAGTCAACAGCTTGCTAAAGGAGACCCAAAAAAATACTGAAGAAATTAACACCTTAAAAAATAGCCTAACCCAAATGGCAAAAGAGGTCCAAAAAGCCAATGAGGAGAAAATGCCCTAAAAAGAAAAATTGGCCAAATGGAAAAGGAAGTCCAAAAGATTACTGAAGAAAATACTTCCTTAAAAATTAGAATAGAGCAATTGGAAGCTAGTGACTTTATGAGAAATCAAGACACTGTAAAACAAATCCAAAAGAATGAAAAATTAGAAAACAATGTGAAATATCTCATTGGAAAAACAACTGACCTGGAAAATAGATAAGAGAGAATTTAAAAATTATTGGACTATCTGAAAGCCATGATCAAAAAAAGAGCCTAGACATCATCTTTCAAGAAATTATCAAGGAAAACTGCCCTGATATTTAGAACCAGAGGGCAAAATAAAACTTGAAAGAATCCACAGATCTCCTCCTGAAAGAGATCCCCAAAGGAAAACTCCTAGCAATACTGTAGCCAAATTCCAGAGTTCCCAGGTCAAGGAGAAAATATTACAAGCTGCCAAAAAAAGCAATTCTAGTATTGTGGAAACACAATCAGGATAACACAAGATTTAGCAGCTTCTACATTAAAGGACCGCAGGGCATGGAATATAATATTCCGGAGGGCAAAGGAGATAGGATTACAACCAAGAATCACCTACCCAGCAAAACTGAGTATAATCCTTCAGGGGAAAAAATGGTCATTCAGTGAAATAGAGGACTTTCAAGCATTCTTGATGAAAAGACCAGAGCTGAATAGAAAATTTGACTTTCAAATACAAGACTCAAGTGGAACATGAAGAGGTAAACAGGAAAGAGAAATCATAAGAGACTTATTAAGTTGAACTGTTTACATTCCTGCATGGAAAGATGATATTTATAACTCATGAGACCTTTGTCAGTATTAGGGTAGTTGGAGGAAAAAATTATATGTATGTAGATAGATAGATAGATATAGATAGATAGATAGATAGATAGATAGATAGAGGCACAGGGTGAGTTGAAGATGAAGGGGTCATATTTGGAGAATAAAATTAAGGCATGACAGAGGATTATACTAGGAGAAGAAGAAAGGGAGAGGTAGAATGGGGTAAATTATCTCACAAAAAAAAAACAGAAAAGAAAAGGCTCTTACAGTGGAGGGGAAATGGGGGAAGGTGAGAGGGAATGAGTGAATCTTATTCTCATAGGATTTGGCTTAAGGAGGAATAACATACACATTCAATTGGGTATGGAAATCTGTCTACCTACAGGAAAGGGACAAAGAGAGCAGGGGATGATAGAGAGAGGCAGATTGGAAAGGGGTAATCAGAAGCAAATACTTCTGAGGAGGGACAGGGTCAAAGAAGATAAATAGAGATGATAGAGAGGAGGCAGTTGGGAAAGGGGGTAATCAGAAGCAAATACTTCTGAGGAGAGACAGGGTCAAAAGAAAGAATAGAATAAATGGGAGGGCAGGATAGGATTAAGGGAAATAGAGTTAGCTTTTCACAACATGTTTATTATGGAAGTGTTTTGCATAACTGCACATGTATAACCTATATTGAGTTGCTTGCTTTTCAATGAGGGTGTGTGGGAGGGAGGAAGGGAGAAAATTTGGATTGCAAAGTTTTAAAAACATATGTTTAAAAAAATGTTTTCATATGCTACTGGGAAATTAAAAAATGCATGAAATGGGGTACAGAAGTCAATCCTGCCCTACAGGAAAATAGAAGGGGAAGGGACAGATAGAAGAGAGGGTGCACTAGGGGAAGGGATATTCAGAATTAGTGCCATCTTGGGTGGGGGGAGGGACGAGATGGGGAGAAAATTTGGAACTCAAAATTTTGGGAAGTAAATGTTGAAAATTAAAAATAAATAAATTTATCTTTTAAAATAAATAAATAAATAAATAAAAATCAAATTGAATTTTTAAAAAAAGGCTTTCCTGAGGAAGAGGCAGTTGAATTGTGTGGATGCAAAACATTTTAATAATTGAAAGTAAAGGTCATTTCAAGCAGAAGGAATAAGACCAGTAAAGAAGCATTGGTAGAATATGAAAGGCATACCTGAGAAATGACACCTAGGCTGATATAAGGAGAACAGAGTCAGTGTGTGTGTGTGTGTGGGGGGAAGATTCAAATGTAATATTTGGTGGACATGGAGTAGTTTGGATTGTATTTGGTAATCCATGGGGAGCTATAGAAGATTTTAGGTTGGGGTAAGATGGTTCTTAGGATAGTACCTAAAACATAGGACTCATGGAAATGTGTTTTCATAGTTTTTGAATGAGTGCATAGCTCAATGATCAATATGGTATATTAGAGGGTAGAGCGCTAACTAGTCCAGGAGTCAGGAAGACCTAAGTTTAAATGTGACTTCAAACACTTACTGGCTGTGTGACCCTGGGCAAGTCACTTACCTCTTAGTTATTTGCTCAGTTTCCTGATATGTAAAATGAGCTGGAAAAGGAAATGGCAAACCACTTCAGTACCTTTGCCAAGAAAACCTCAAATTGTGTCATGAAGAGTCAGACAGGATAGAAAATGACTGAATAACAAGAAAAACATCAAATATTCATTACAGAAGAAGTGACCATACAAATGGGGAGATTAGCTTGGAGCTCACTACAGTCATTCAAATGTGAGCTGAGAACCTAAATGAAGTGGAAGCAAAAACAGAAAGGAAGGGATGGAAGTGAAAGAGACCAGAGAATGATAAATTTATAAAAGGAGAAGAAGGCAAAGATGATTTTGAGGTTTTCAATAGTGGGGACTTTCTAGATGGTTTTGAATTTTCATTGTAGGTTTTATTTTTATGATCAGAGTTAATAAATATCAAATGAAACTTATTTTACTTGGTATTTTGTTAAAGAAGAGTAATATGGATGAGCTGACTTTTATTTCACTGAAAATTATTGGAGGTCTCAGTTTCAGAATCAAAATGACCATTGTTGCAGTATTGGATTTTCTAGAAGAAAAATAACTTTGACAATCCAATTACTTTAGAACTTTGTGTATTCTCTCTTCAACATATATAATATTAGTTCTGATAGTCTTTACTCTTAATTGGAGATTCAATTCCCTTAATATTTAATTAAATACCAATATTATTCAGTTAAAGTAAGCAATATATTTAGTAATCATTTCAGTAAATTGTCTCAATTTTTTAATTACAAAAAGGAAATAATTTCTGGTGACACTCTCTAGTATATCCTGAAATATAGCCAGAGATATAGGTTTTAATGAGTTGTTTTTAGTTTATTGTGGGGCCATGAAATACAAATAGAATATGTGTTATTCCCTTGGGGGGAAAATGTTAAATGAAGTTCATTCTAGATTTCTGTGATTTGAAAATGTTCATCTTCCCCTCACATACACACAGAAAAATGGCTAGTGTAGTAACAGAGAAGCTCTGAACAGCTTTTCACTTTATGTGATATATTCAAAGCTTATATGTTACATGCTACATATCATTCCCATTCACATACTCTACCATCCAATCAAACTGTCTTTCCTGCTCTTCCTCACATGCATTCTATCTCTTATCTCCATGATTTTGAACTAATTATTCCCCAGGCCAGGAATGAACTAACTTTTCACCTTCACATCTTAAAATTTCAAGCTTCCTTCAAAACTCAGTTCAAATGCCACCTCTTACATAAGGCCTTTCATCATTTCCCTAGCTACTAGTGGCTCTCCACAAAATTTCTTTGTGTTTACTTAATATAGCCCATATATATATATATATATATATATATATATATATATATATATATATATATATATATATATATATACACACACACACACACACACACATATATACGTATAAATCACATTTATATATGTGTATATATGTGCATATATATATACATATGTATTTGTGTATCAATATCTATCTATATTGCAGTATTGTGTAAGCTCTATGAGGGCAGGCATTTCTTGGTACATCTTTGTATCCCAGCATGGAGTGCTCAATTTCTTCCACTGTAAAATAGAAATAAATAATAGCACCCTACCTTCCAAGATTGTGGTAAGTATCAAATGGGATATTTATAAAGTGCTTAGCATAGTGTGTGGTGCACAGTAAATGCTTATTATCCTTGTGTAAATAATCTCTAGAGTGTTGCTTGAGGAACATAGATATTACTTCTTGCCCTGAGTCACATAAAGCTAGGAAGTGTCAGAGATTGAATCTGAACCATTTTTTTTCCTGACTGTCCTGTACCCAAGGAAAAGTCTATTTAAATTAGGTGGTAGAAAATATCTGCACTGAGCATTCTTACAAGTCATCCTTTTAACCAGTCAAACTTCATAATTATAAGACAGCTGAAGCAAATGTACTTGTTCAGGTTACATTGGCTATGCTCAGTTTTATGGCATGGCTCTCAGTCCTCCATAACTTAACAAAATGAGGCAGATTAGACTAGAAACCATATCATACAGTCACATTTAAAAATTCTTAATATATTTTTAACATTTTTTTCATTTTTAGCTCCTTGAGAAAATTAACTTTGATATGGGATAGTATGATTTATTGTTGAAATTTACAACCACCTTTAGAAATAAATTTATAGGTGAAAGTAAAATAAATGAGACTAACAGTTCCTTAACTTTGACTGACTCAGCTTTTCTGAGCTCATTTATTTACTTTTTATCTCATTGTGTTATTTACTTGGTGAGCGGTCTTTGTTGGTATTTTCAAGAATGGACTTCTCTGTCGTGTGTTTAGATTCTTGATAAATTCAAACCTGTCCAAGGGATACGGTTTTTATCACATGCATAGGAAACACAAATGTTTCATATGAAACAGCTTCGGCAAGATTCCACAGTTGGCCACTTGAGTCTCAGATAACAAATCCCAGATAATTTCTGATCTGAAGTTCCTATTTAAGACTATCACAAGATTACTAAGTAATTCTTCAGTGTGTCCTTTTATTACAATATTAGATAAGAGCATTTTAATTCAGAGAATTCTAGATGTTAGGAGGGGAAAAAAAGCAAAAAACTTTTTTTTGTTTGGAAAACCATGTGGAATAGAAATAACAACAGGCAGCTCTTAGGGAGTGCCCAGATATCCCTGAAGCTGATCTGGAATTCAGTTTGTAGGAGCATAGAATCATACATTCAGTATCACTTAATTCAACCCTTTCATTTCACAACTGAGAAAATTAAGGCTCAGAGAGGTTAAATACCCTGCCCTAGGCCTCACAGATAGGAGGCTCTAAAGTCAATATTTGAATAGCCTGACTCCAAAGACAGAACTGTTTCCATTCCAACAAATTGCTTCTGCTTTACTAACTCTGGAGGCTGTGTTAACATACCTGTATGAGAATAGTACCCAAGACAGAAAGAATGCTGCTTGTAGCCACTTTACAGAGACCTAGCACAAATTGGCCAAGCATATCTGTGGTGGCTACTTACAAAATGCATATTAGACAAGACTGAGCAAACCATGGTATGCAAGTTCAACTGAATATTAATGTGGATGAAAAATATTAAACATTTTGAGAAGCATGGGAAGATATGTATGAAGTGATATAGTGAAGAAATGAGAACTAAAATTCTGATATAAACTAGTATAATGGAAAAAAAAATCTAAGTGGAGAGGGAAAAAATTATCAAATACTAGTCAGTGATAGCAACAGTAGCGTGTGGTTAAAGTTAAAGGATATATCCACTCCTTTTTCTTAGTAGTTAATATGGTGGTGGTTGTCCTCTCGAAGAGGATCAAAATGACATCACTATGTCAGAGTCAAGTTGTAGTGCAGTCAAGCTGACTGTGCTTCATCAGATCAAGACATGCTCTGAAGGCATAGGCTGGGCATAAATAGTCCATGGGAACATTTGGGAAGGATTCTTTAAATTTGCACACCTCACATTTCTTTTGAGCTACTTAATTGGGAGGGAAATTTGATCTTTTGTTGTGTCTCATCTATCAAGACAAAATATAACAATAAATTTTAAAAATACTTCATGACATCATAAAAAAATTTCCTTCAGAAATGTTCTCTGACTGGGCTGAGTAAACATCTGCCACTTTTAGGGGGCTGACAAGAGAGCAAGCTGAGTTTCCTGGACAGAGGTCTTGCTACCTTGGGGTTCCTTAGCCTAGGAGCCATGAAAACCTGGAAGCAGGAAACCTTAGACCTCCCCCTTAAAGCTCCCTTTCTATCTTATATGCCTGAAGAGAGTCAAAGTTGGTTCCTTGTTTAAACACCTGTTTGAGTTCTTCAGTACAGAGAATTTCTGATGTGGAAATTCCTTCCATCAATGCAAATTCCAGTTCTGACAACACATCTGTAACTTACCATCTCAGAGGTTTTACTGGGGACACTGAGAGGGTAAGGTTCACATAGGTAGTAGGGAGCTGATTAGACTGAATAAGTGCCTGACTCCATTGTTGTATGAAGATGATTCGAAAGGTGTCCCTCTCTCTACTCTTCTCCAAGATCCCTCCAATCAAAGGCTTTATTAATAAATGCATAGGGTTCAAATTACATAAGTTATAATCCTGTCACTTTCTATCTTGGCTATGCCACATATAGAAAATTACATTCAATTCTGGATGCCACATTTTTGGAATATTAACAAGCCATCTTGCATGGTACTTTCCCTCCGAAGGGTTGCCCTCTTCTTTGTATAATTGTGAATAGAACTGCATATCTTTCTTTTAAAAATAATTTATTTATTTTTGGTTTTCAATATTCACTTCCATAAGATTTTGAGTTTTAAATGTTCTCCTCTTCCTTCCCCTCCCCGCTCCTCAGAAGGGATGTAATCTGATATAGGCTGTACTTATACAGTCATATTAAGCATATTTTCACATTAGTCATGATGTATAGAAGAATTAGAACTAATGAGAGGAACCACAAGAAAGAAGAAATAAAACAAAACAACAAAAGAAAAGGAGAGCAAACAGGATGCTTCCATTTGCATTCAGACTGCATGGTTCTTTTTCTGGATGTGGATAGCATTTTCTGTCATGAGCCTTTTGGAGTTGTCTTAGATCCTTGCATTGTTGAGAACTAAGTCTATCAAAGTCAGTCATCACATGATGTGGCTATTACTACGTACAATATTCTCCTGGTTCTGCTCATTTCACTCAGCATCAGTTCATGTAAGTCTTTCTAAGGTTTTCTGAAGTCCTTCTGCTCATCATTTCTTAAAGCACAATAATATTCCATTATATTCACATACCACAACTTCTTCAGTCATTCCGCAATTGATGGACATCCCCACAATTTCCATTTCTTTGTCATGACAAAATAAGCAGCTATAAATATTTTTGTACATGTGGGTCTTTTTCCATTTTTATTATTTCTTTGGGAATATAGACCTAGAAGTCGTATTGCTGGATCAAAAGGTATGCACAAGTTTATAACTCTTTGGGCATAAGAACTAGATATCTTTCAAATGAAAGTTTCTTCATCTACCCTTTTAACTGATACTGGCAAGTATAGCTTGTCTTCCTCTGAAATTCCACAAGACTGGTATTCTATTATGATATATCCCCAGTCCTCTTTTCCTTCCTTCCAGCCTTCTAAATATTTCTCCTTTTCACTTTGATAAATAAAGAGTGCAGAAACTATTATATACATCTTCATTAAATTGAGTTTATTCAAAGGGCCTAGGTTTTGAAGTGAGATAGATAGATAGATAGATGGACAGACAGATAGATGGATGGATAGATGACAGAGATAGATAATAGATTAGATAGATAGATAGATAATAGATTAGATAGATAGATAGATAGATAGATGGATAGATAGATAGATAGATAGATAGATAGATAGATAGATAGATAGATAAACATTGAATCTGAAAATTATAGCCAGGCCGTAGAGGAATTCCTGGCCTGACTCACCCTCCTTTGGAATTACTTGGAGGTTCACAGTGGGCCTGGCTTACTTTTACAGCAGCAGGTATGGTAAGCTTTGTCAATTCACCAAGTCTATAGACATCATTCAGAGAAGGCTGAAGGAAAGGGTAAAGGCAGTTGGGGCATCTTCTGCAGAGGATGAGACTGTGAAATTCAAGGAGCTGCTCGAAGATATTAAAGAAATTAATTTCTCTGGGGATAAAAAAAATAAGAAAGTAAAGTCATCATTACTTTCAAGAAGTGTACATTCTAAGGAGAAGATAACACATAAAAGTAGAAAACAAAAGGTTAAGGGGTAGCTAAGTGGCACTGTGGATAGAGCTCTAGCCTTGGAGTCAGGAGGACCTCAGTTCAAATCTGGTCTCAGGCACTTGATACTTACTAGCTGTGTGACCCTGGGCAGGTCACTTAACCCTGTTTGCCTCATCAAAAAACAAAAAAGAAAAAGAAAAAAAGAAAGAAAGAAAAAGATTATAGGGTACCCTCATGAAGGTAAAGCAGAGTGAAAATGAACAGTATGGCTCAAATTTTTGATATATGGCCATTCTAAGTGTAATCTAAGTTCCAAGCCCATTGGTATAGGACTGTCTCCTTATTGGTGGAGATCAATGCCCCACACCAACATGATAGGAAGGGCAGAGTTGGTGAGAGCAAGAGAGAAGAGAGCTCTAGATTCTTAAGTCTCTCTGAGCCTCTTTAGTCTTTTTGGTCTCTGTAGGTGCTTCTGGCAAATAGCTTCTAGAAAGATGGACAATGACAATCTCACCTCAGATTGCTAAAGGGAGAATAAGTCTTCGGGAAGAAGCTGATGTGTAGAGCTTTGGTCATGTCCCCATTTACAGATTGCTACTTTAGAAATTTCAGGGAATATTCTCTTTGAGTGAAATCTGGAACTCTCTCTCTTCATTGAACTGAGTTATCTCACTCCCAATACGAGAACTCTATGATACTTTCTTAAATTTTTGTTTTGCTAATGACTTGGGTACATGAATTTCTTTGCTGCCTGCTATGTGTTTGTTCACTGGGGAACTGGTATTTTGTGGAAAGGCAGTTAAAATTTGTATATAAAACTTGAAGTCTTCCTTTCCCCATTAATGACAGTGATCAGAAGTTTAGGTAAACCTGAAAACAACATCTGATAGACTTACAATATTCAAAGGAGTAGATGGATAGAATTATAACCTGGTACATCTTTTCTCTAAGTAGAAGACAGTGGCCAAGCTTCTGGTCCCAATCTCCTGCTCCACACCACCACCATCATTGGCAGGAATTAAATTCTCTTTTAGAGAAGGGTAGAGGGAAAAATAGGCTAGCAAAGGTGCTTCTCTCTCACTTTGAGCCTCACAACATGTCAGGGACAGCCCTAGCTACATATGCAAAGATTCACCGATCATCCATGTTCCGAGTTTTCTCATGCTACAAACGTATGTGTAACAAAGTTGGAAATGAAAGAACATGATGTAAGTGGCTACGCCCTCTTGCATGTAATTTTATTATTATTTTTGTTTGATGTTCAAGTGTTATTTTATTTAGAAAGTAGAATATTTCTATTGCTGTTTCTTTAAAAATAACTCCATGTAAAAAAGTTCATTTATATATAATCACTATAAATGTATAGGGGAGGAACGTTAAAAGTCCCTAAAATATACATTGATCCAAATATACATAGGTTACCTAGGTAGTTTATTCACATTCTTTAGATGAGAAGTTTTTGAAAGAGACAGGGTGATACATAGATAGATAGATAGATAGATAGATAGATAGATAGATAGATAGATGATAGATGGATAGATAGATAGATAGATAGATAGATAGATAGATAGATAGATAGATAGATAGATAGATAGTTGGATGGATGGATGGATGGATGGATGGATGGATGGATGGATGGATGGATGGATAGATAGATGGATAGATAGATAGATAGATAGATAGATAGATAGATAGATAGATAGATAGATGAATAAATAGATAGATAGATGGATAGGTGGATAGGTGGATAGAGGAAGAAGTTTCTCCCTGCCCTCAACTCACCACTCTTCCAAACTTCTATATACTGTGGAAAGCACTTTGACTCAACCAAGTTTGCATTTTTGGCCATCATTTTGACTTACCACTCTGCTTTACCTCACATATCTAATCAGCTGACAAGCTCTATTAATTTTAGTTCCACAAGGTAGGAGATCAATCACCTTCTTGCTACCCCTATGAGCACCATACTAGTTTAGGCCCTCGTCATCTCTTGCCTGGATTATTGCAATAGCCATCTCATTGAGCTTCCTGAATCAGGTCTCCATTTCATTTTCCACATGGTAACAAAAATGGCTTTCCTAAGATACAAATCTTATTATGTCACTTCTCTGTTCAATAAGTTCTAGTGACTCTCTATTACCTCCAGGAACAGGGAGGAATTATTCTTTTCATCATTTAAACCCACTTTGAAACCTTGTTCTAAACTACCTTTCCATCTTTATTTTCCACTATTTTCCTTCACATACTCTGGTGTCTAGCAATACTGCCTTTGCAGTTTCTTGCACAGGATACTCAATTTCCTTTCTCATTAGCATTGCATTGGATTTCTCCATACCTGATATGGACTCCTTCCTCACCTCTGCCTCTAAGGATCTCTGTTATTTATCAAGACTCAGATCATAAACTACCTTATACATGAAGTCTTTCCTGTGTTCCCAATCTGCTATGCCTACCTCCTCTTATTATCATTTATTTATTTTGTATATGTACTTACATGTGTAGGAACCTTGCCTTCTTGAGGGCAAGTACAATTTCATTGTCATCTTTGTATATCTGGTAATTAGCACAAAGCTTGGCACATAGAATACTTAATACGTGCTTGGTGATTGACTTGCTTATTGATTAATATAGCTCAGATATAGGAAATAATAGTGTGTTTATATATCAATACCTATTAATATATCAATATCAATATTACATTTAGATATCCCTTGCTTCTTGGAACTATTCTCTTCTACTGTAAACTTATTGAATGCAGGAACCGATTCACTTTTCACCCTTATATCTCCTACAAAGTGCTTTGCATACAGTAAAGACTCAATAGATGTTTACTGAATTAAACTGAATTCAAATACCACTTAATTTAAAGTAAAATCACATAAAATGAATACTATCCTCAAATTGATTTCAATTTATGAAATTAAAGATTTATTCCCACAAGGCATACAAATCCCTTAGACCAAACATGAGATGCTGAGTAGTTCTTGAATCATATATGGGTTATACTAGATGACCTCTGGTATGCCTTCCAAGTCTAAGATTCTACGATTCTGATAGCTGTAAGCACTCAGGATGATTGTGTAGAAAAGGGCCCAAGATTCATTTTTTTTCCTTCACCATTTTATAGTATTAAAAAATGCTGTTATTACTGAAATCATCATTTTTGGTTCCCACTGTTTTATTACAATGCTTAGTTCTTTCCAAATACCTGAGATAGGATTTTAAGACCTCGGATGCAGAGCTATATGACATTTTAAAGACCATCTGAACCAATACTTTCCTGGGAAAGTCACTTAACCTTTCTAGGCCTTAAGATTCTTCTGTGCACATTAATTTTTACTAAAATTCATATATCAACTAAGATTTTTAGAAGAATGACAAAAATGGCCAAAAACCCTTAAAATGTAGTGTCTGGGCTATGTTTTTTTTCTTATTAATTATATTATAGTTGGGGGTATATACATTTTATTTCCTTTTCCAGATAATAAGCTCATTGAGAACAGAGATAATTATACTTATTTTTGTAGCACAGTATTTTGTAAGTAGGAGATACTTCATAAATTATGAGCAACCCATTGGTATCAGAGTCTCTCCTTATTGGTGGAGATGAATGCCCTGCCAAGCATGAGAGGAAAGGTAGAATTGTTGATGGCAGGAAAAGTTCAGCCATTTTCAGTCTTCTTTGGGACTCTTCAAGAATTGAATTGGATGCTTCTGGCTTCCAGTTTCAAGAAGGAAGGCAGAAGAGTCCGACTCCACTTTAGCTAAAGGGGAAAAAAAAACTCTGAGAAGACATAAAAGAATGTGACAGTCTTCATCATGCCCCTGTTCCCAGTTGGCTACATAAGAGACCTTGGTGAACTTCTCCTTGGGTGAGATCTAGAACTCTTTCTCTTGGTTGAGCTGAGTTATCCATCTCCCAATAGGAGAGCTCCTTATTCTGTATTGTCTGGTATATATTCTCCTATATATTCTTTCTCTGATTTTTGTTTTGTTATAATTTGGACAAATGGTTGTCTTTGCTATTCACTATACATATGTCCATTATGGAACAAGTATTAGGTGGAAAAGGAGTAAAGCCTTGCATATAAAACTTAGGGTCCTACTTTCCAGCAATAATGACACAGTTATCAGAAGTTAGATTGAACCAGATTACATCCCCTAGACTAATAATATTTAAGGTAGCAGATAGATATAATTCTATATCTATAGATATAGTAGAGTAGCTTCTAGTCCCAACCTCTTGCTTCCTGGCAGGAATAAAAGTGTCCCTTGGAGAAGGTGGGGGTGGGAGGGAAAGATATAGATTCTACCTCCACTCAAGACATACAACAACATACCCATGCTACATATGGGGGACATATCATTGATACACACTGGCCTCTTCTTATATGTGAAGTCTCTAACAATAAATGGGCCCCTTGTTAACATGATATTTAAATGATTGAATGATTTAGCAAGAAAACATTGTGCGCACATTAATGCATATAATTTCTTTGAAGAGTTTTTGAATAAAACCATCCTAGGATCATAGTCAAGAAGTATCCTTTTTAAAGTAAGCAATGTTATCTTTTGTCATATCAAAGAGTATAGATTCAGAACATCATACAATGCAAAATGGATAATTTTGATAGCATTAAATTGAAAAGTTTTTGCACAAAGCCAATGTAACCAGGATTAAGAGGGAAGCAGAAAACCGGGAAAGAATTTTTACAGCCAGTGTTTCTGAAAAGGGCCTCATTTCTAAAATGTAGAGAGAACTCAGTCAAAGTTATAAGAATACAAGTCATTCCCCAATTGGTAAATGGTCAAAGGATATGAACAGGCAGTTTTCAGATGAAGAAAGTAAAGCCATCTGTAGTTAAATGAAAAAATGCTCTAAATCACTTTTGATTAGAGAAATGCAAATCAAAACGACTCTGAGGTACCACATCACACCTATCAGATTTGCTAACATGACAAAACAGGAAAATGATAAAGCTTGGAGAAGATATGGGAAAATTGGAACACTAATGCATTGTTGGTGGAGTTGTGAACTGATCCAACTATTTTGGAGAACAATTTAGAACCAGGCCCAAAGGGCTATAAAAATGTGCATATCCTTTGGCCCAGCAATAGCACTTCTAGGGCTGTATCCCAAAGATATCATAAAAATGGGAAAAGGACCCACCTGAACAAAAGTATTTATAGCAGCTCTTTCTGTGGTGGCAAAGAATTGGAAATTTAAGGGATACCCATCAATTGGGGAATGGCCGAAAAAGTTGTGGTATATGAATATAATGGAATACTATTGTGCTACAAGAAATGATGAGCAAGCAGACTTTAGAAAAATCTGGAAAGACTTGTATGGACTAACACTGAATGAAATGAGTAGAACCTGGAAAACATTGTAAACAGTAACAACCACGCTCTGCAATGACTAACTTCGACAGACTTAGTGCTTCTCAGCAATGCAAGGATCTAAGACATCTCCAAAAGTCTCATGATGGAAAATGCTATCCACATCCAAAGAAATAACTATGGAGTATGAATGCAGATCAAAGCATACTATTTGCTATTTTTTTCTTCTGTTTTGTTTTGGTTCTTCATTCTTGTCATTCCTCCTATTGGTTCTAATTCTTCTTTACAACATGACTAGTGTGAAAATGTGTTTCATAGGAATGTATGTGTAGAGCCTGTATCAGATTGCACGCTGTTTCGGGGAGGGGGTGAAGAGGGTGGGGGAAAATTTAAAATTCAAAAGCTTGTGGAAGAGGTTGTTGAAAACTAAAAATAAATTAATTTTAAAAAAAAGAAAAAAGAATTTGCAGTGAGGACCCAGTTTACACTGTGTAACAAAAAAAAAGGGTAGAGATTTCATAGATTTTATATATTGTTTTGACTTCTCCAGGGATACTTTTTCCCACTCCCATTCACCATCCTCTGCAGCTCAGCTTATTTAGAAAATACAAATGAATGAAAAAATGTTTCTATATGAAATTAGAGAATTTGGATATTAGTTATATTTAATAGGCTTCACTGGTAAGTAAAAATTTCTTCATTTCTTAAAGGCTTTAGGCAGAGAGTAGATTTCCTCTTGTTAGGGGTATTGAAAAGACAATTCCTATCTGTTTGTACTATTATTCATAGATATCTATAGGATTGCTATTTATAATTCTATTGACCTGCCAAACATAAGCTCTTCTACTCAGAAAAAAAGTCATATCATCCCTATAGAGTGACTTATGTAACAGCACAATTTGAATGTAGTTAACACTAATACACTATAATAACGTAATGTATTTCCACATTCTGTTCTGATAGGTGCTAAGAGGATGAGGAGAGGTAGGCACTCTTTTTTTTTAATGTAAATCTTAACTTTAAGTTTCTTAGGATGGTATCAAAAGAACTTGAAAAATATATAAGAAATTCTGATTTTCCAGAGTACTTCTAGAGCTTTCATCTCCTTAATATATAAGAAAGAGTACACATTTAAGGTGAAAACCTGAAGACACTTACAGGGGCCAATTTTTATGTGGTAAAGAGTATAAATCTAAAAAGGGTAACTATTGAGAAACATAGAAAACTAAAACATTCACAACGGCAAAACATTAGAAAACTCCACCATACAAAAAAGAGGTAAAAACAAGAACATCTCCTTCTCCCTATTATTATTTGACATGGTTCTATAAATAGTAGCTCTAAATACTAGCAAAAAGACAAGACAGAACAACTAAATAAACACTGGCAAACAAGGATTAAAATTATCTCTTTTTAACTTACATGATAGCATATTTGGAAAACCCTAAAGAGTCAGTAAGTGAGATAATTAAAAGCAAGGTAGGAAGATACAAATAAAAAACATTAGCATTTCTATATAGTACTAAAAAAAATGAGAAAATGATAATAATAGAATATTCATAATAGCTATATTGGTGCTGGTCTTCTAAGATACATCCAAAATTTCCGTAAGCATAACTCTAAGACATTCTTTAAGAAAAATGGATTTTAATAACTAAAGAAACATATAGCTATTCACTGGTCTTGCCAATATAATTAAAATGAGGAATAACCTGAGAAGGGGCAGATTCAGGAGGTCAACAGTGAAGCAGGAGAGGCATCACTGAAGACAGGATTGGTTGGAGAGAGAAACTAAATACAGGCACAACTGACTAGACATTGACAACACAGACGATCAGTGGAAAAACAACTGGAGAATGCTTGCTAATTACAGAAACAGAGATGTTTGCTAGTTCTAGTATTAGCAGTGTTTGCTAGCTCCCAATAGGAATAGCTCATAGAGAGGTGTGAAATTAAGCACCTGAACTGTGTACATGATCTCTTGTGCTTGCAGTATGACTATAGACAAGTCAGTTACTTGGGCATGGGAGGAGCTGATTACATTGGTGATCATTTATATTATATTTAATTCTTTTAACTCTATGGGCAAGAGTTAAGACTATACTCAGTTAAATCACACTTCTGTAAACAATATATGTGGCCAATACCTGGGCCTTCATTCACTGAAAAGAGTCAGGGAATTCGGCAACAGTGAAATCTGGTGATTAAATGGGGGTTTTTTCATGTTGTAGCACTTTTTACATGTTGTAATTCCTTGCCATTTCTAAAACATCCTTTTTCTATGCCTTCCCACACCCTAAGCCAACAAGTCTATTCTCTCCTTTTCCAATCTCCACTTATCAAAATACTTCTTTTCCATCAAGCTTTTGCTCAGATTTCACTTCCTATATGATGTTTACCCTGCTCCTTTTTGCTTTAAATGACTTACTTCTTCTCAAAATCAGTATTTTGGCTTTTTAGGATTATAGAATTTCACAGTTGGATTTCTGAAGTCAGCTACTTTAATTGCCTCATTTTATGTATGAGAAAACTAAGAGCACAAAATGAAAAATAACATGTTTAGAGATGACACAAATAGCAAGTAGCAAAGCTCTTAGACCACTGAAAAATCATCAAAAATTCCACCATTAACAGGCAACAATCTACCTGTGTCCACATCTATGAATCTCAGAACTAAACCCTTTCCTTCTTTGTTGGAGTATATTTAAAGGAACTATGATACTTCACCAATAAATGGTAAAAATTTAACTAAAAAACCTTAAATTTGAGCATTCTTTTCCATAAAGTTATATGATGCTTGAGAAAGTCTTAAGGTTTGAATTACTGTTGAATAAATGTATTTAAAACAATATTGAATTCTACAATTGACATCTTTATATTGGTATTTTAAGTTGATTCCCTCTGTATCTGTTACTGTCATGTAGATTTCTTTCTATTCTACCCTTTACGTTTTTCTAGATTTGCTGATTAGTTACACAGCTTGTAATGATTCTTGAATAATTATAACATTTTCTCAGCATCTTTCGATCAGACTCCATTTCTGTTTGCTGAGGGCCTTGATCTCAGTTTGTGCCTTGCTGCACTGTTTTCTATTACTGTACACTGTTTGAAAATGCCTTGATGGTGATAATCCTTCAGTTCCTAGTGTGTGATCAGTGTGTTGAACACCCCTGACTTGCCTTTCAAATTTCCTTCTTTCCCCTGCAATTAAACTGATTTTAGTTTTGTTTACAATTAGCCTCTTGCCCTTCTATGTTTGTTAACCGGGAAAATCTATTTGTTTTTTCTGGGTTTCCTACTGCATTGTTTTTAATTCCTTCAAACTCCGCTCTGATTTCTTCACTCCTACTGACAACTAAAATCACTTCTTATCACTTTCTTTAAAATTCAGGGTCAATATTTATTTATGCAAACATCTTTAGTGTCTTTTATAAAATGTTTGACTTTGCATAGGAGTGGTGGTCTGCCTCCCAGCTATTCTATTATTGTTCAGTCAATTTCATACACTATTAGTTGTCAAAAACAAACAAAAGGCATTACTATCTCTTTTTCAAAATGTTTGACTTTGCATAACAATGGTACTCTTCCTATAAGTTATCCTATTATTTATTCAACTTCATATACCAGTATATGTTAAAAAAAAACCAATCACACATGGACACACACACACACACACACACACACACACACACACACACAAAGCTACCAGTTCTCTGAATTCCCAAGATCAAGAATGTTTTTACTGAAAAGCAGCATATGCAATTAATATAGCAAAGACTACATTTTCCCCTGTATTATCTACAGGCTACTCACCTCATAATATATAATGCCTTCAGTTGTTGTTCTATTGTCCTGTTTTTTTTTTAATCTAGTAACTACTGCAGAACTCAAAAGCATTACTTAAATCACACAACAGAAAATTTGTCACTGAAATACATATATCCACCTCCATTTTCCATCCCTAGACAAAATTATAGTAAATTGTTCACTTGAAGATTCAGTCAGTAGATAAACATTATTGAACTCCTGTTATGTGCCAGTCATTGTGCTAGGGACTGGGGATATAAAAAAGATAAAAGAAAGTCTCTGTTCTCAAGAAGCAAGGATAGGAAAAAGTCAACTTGTCTAAATTAGAATTCAGTATCTCTCCTCCTACTTTCCTCATTCCCTTTCTAACGTCTCCATTTCTTCAAAGGATACCACTATCCTTCAATTTATCCAGGTTCAAAACCTCAGTCATCATCAGCTCTTCACTCTTCCTCACCTTCCATATCTGCTGCCAAGTCCTGTTAATTCTACCTCTGTAACACCTCTCACATCTGCCCCTTCCCTATATTAAAAGAGCCAAAACCCTAGTTCAGTTTCCCCTCAAATATTATAATAGCCTCCAAATTGGTGTCTCTGCCTCTAGGCCCAATCTTCTTCATTTTTTCCACCACATAACTGCCAAAATGTTATTTTGGCACAGGGCTGACCATGTCCCTGGTTCAAGAAGATTTCCTAGCTCTCTAGTATTTGATCAATCAATCAATCAGTAAACAATTATTAAGCATTTGCTTAATAATTTGCTAGGCACTATGTTCAGACTTAAGGTTATAAAAAGCAACAAAAAACTGTTCCTGCCTTCAAGATTCTTATAACGTAATAGGGGATAACAACATGCAAACAAATACATACAAGCAAACTATATACGCAGGAAAATAGGAAATAATTAACAGAGAAGGCACTGGAATTTAAAAGAGGTTGGTAACGCCTTCCTGGAAAAGATGGGATTTTACTTGTCTCTTAAAGGAAGCCGGATAAGTTAGCAGGCTATTATATAAAAGGCAAATTATTTATTATGCTTGATGTTTAAAGCCCTACACAATCTGGATTTAATCTATCTTTCTAGCCTCATTTTAATCTTCCCCCCATTTCATCCAAACTGGCATGCTAGCTCTTCCCTACAGACACCCTACCTTTATCCTCCATACCTTTGCCCAAGCTCTATCTTACCCCTTGAACCCTCTCTCTTTTTGCCCCTACCTTTCGGTATCCCTTGTCTCCTTCAAGGCTCAGTTTAAGTGCCATGTTCCTATTTCCTTACGTTATTAGTGCTTCATTTGAAGATGCCTACCTATTACTTCCTTGGTCAAATATCCAACCTTTTCGAATTTAAAGCTATTCACAAACTCCTTCTGACATTTCCTTTCCAATCCTATGCCTTCTTTCCTTCAGTCACTGTTCAGTCCAGTGACCTTCTTGCCACTATTCACATCAGATGTTCCATCTGGACTCCACTTTCTACTCAGGGTATCCCCTGTGCTGAAATGCTCTCCTTCCTCACTCGTGACTTCTAGGATCCACGGCTTCCTTTAAAACTCCCCACAAATCCTACCTTCTGCAGGAAGGTCTTCCCTACTTCTAGTTTCTCCCCTTTAAGAATATCTTCCTTTTACATAGTGTATATTGTATATGCATATAATCATTTTCATGTTATCTTCTCAATTAGAACTTGAGTCCTTAAAGGCAGGGATCCCTCCTTCCTTTCTTTTTTTTTTCCCCCAATAGCTTTATACACAGTAAGCACTAAATAAATGCATCTTGACTGTGATAGTCTCATTAGATTTTTTTATATTTTAAAAAGGAAGAAGCATATAAAATGTAACTTTGAAGAAAAATATAAAATTCTTGTCTACAAAAAGATATACATACATTAAAGGGTAAAACAGAATGGTTCATAAACCTGGGCAATCATTTTTTTTATGGCCTAAGCAGTATGATGCAGAAAGATAATGATACCATCTAAATTTGTTCATGATCAACATACATTAGGACTCAGGGAATTCCTGATACTATTTAGTACTAGAAGCTCCAAGTTCATGCTATATTTTCCTCCTCCAACCCTCCAACCCCAGTGGAGATCTGACCATGTCACTCCTTTACACAATAAAGTCCAATGGCTCCCCATTACCACCAAGGTTAAATACAAAATCTTCCAGAATTTAAAACCCTTCACAACCTAGCTTGTTCCTTTTTTTCCAGTCTTCTTACATTTTATTCCCCCTCTACACACTCTATGGTCCAGCTACACTGACCTATTGACTTTTTCTTATATAGGACACTCTCACAACTCCACATCTTTTCACTAGCTGGCCATCCTCCATACTTGGAATTATCCCAGGTCCCAGGATGACTCTGACTCACCCACAGTTACACAGCTAATAAGTGTCTGAGGCTGGATTTGAACTTAGGTCTTCCTGACTCCAGGCCCAGCACTCTATCCACTGCATCACCTAGCTACCCCTATAAATAATAAAATCTATAATGTGAAATATATAAATAATAAAAATTACAGTACTACCTAAATTAACTTACTTAAAAAATGCCATACCAATCAAGCTACCAAAGTATTGCTTTATAGAACTAAAAAAATAATGATGAAATCATATCAGGCAAAAAAAGGTCAAAAATCTCAAAAGAAATAATGAAAAGAAGGAGGGCAAAAGAGGGACCTTGTAGTGCCAGATTTCAAACTATGCTACAAAGCAGTAATTTTTCTTTTGTAATGGTAAAAGAGAGAGAGAGAGAGAGAGAGAGAGAGAGAGAGAGAGAGAGAGAGAGAGAGAGAGAGAGAGGGAGAAATAAGTGGAACAGATTAAATACATAACAATAATCAGTAATCAGTTAATAAATATTTGTTAAGTGCCTACTATGTTCTAGTGATAAGCACTGGGGATACAAATAAGGAAAATGGAGTCCCTATCCTCAAAGAGCTTAAAATCTAATGGAGAAAGACAACACACAAAAGAAAGTTGTAAAGGTGGGTAGGAATAGCCACCAGAGGATACCCAGCAGGGGGCATGATTTTCCTGGAGTCAAATCCAAGCAGATCAGCTGATGAGAAATGGAAGAGTTAGCTAGAAAAAAAGGGAGGCTTTGGGAGGTGTGTATCATCTGACCTTTGAGCCCTCCAGTGAAAGGAGAGAGGGTATTGATAGTGCTGAATATCAAAGTTAAATCAATTTCCATAGGGAAGAGATTTCAGGTGATGAGCTAATCCTGGGGGAGTCATGAAGTTCATGGAGTCAAAAAAAAAAAAAGGAGAGCAGCTGATGGAAAATTAATACAGAAACAAATGTATCTAATAACCTACAATCAGATGAACACCAACACCCAATCTACTGGGAAAAGGACTCATTATTTCACAAAAACTGCCAAAATCATGCACAGTAAAAAAAGAAGAAATCAGATTTAGACCTCGTATCTCTTATCAAGATAAGCTCCAAATGGATATATGATTTAAAAATTTAAAAAAATCACATCATAAGTAAATTAGAGAAATGAAAAAAATGTACAAGAATAAGAGCCATTATTGAATTGATAAATGGGTTAAGGCAACAAACAGGTAAGAAGAAACTGAGTAATCAATAATCATATGAAAAAATAATCCAAGTCACAAGGAATTAGATAAACGTAAATTAAAGTAATCATGAGCTTCCACCTCACACTTATCAGATTGGCAATGATAACTCAAAGGGAAAATGATCAATGTTGAAGGACTTGTGGGAAAGCAGGCACATTGATGTACTGTTGATTGAGCTGAGCATACATATAACCATTTTGGAAAGCAATTTGGAATTATACACAATTATACACAATTATACACAATTATACACAAAAATAATTACTATGTATTGTATGTCCTTTAACTCAGTTATGCTATTGGTAGACCTATACCCAAAAAGATATTAAAGAAATAGGAAAAGATCCTACATGCATAAAAATATGTATAGCACCTCTTTTGGGAGGACACAAAGCTGGAAACTAAAGGGATACTCAACAATTGAGAAATGGCTTGATTAGCTATGGTATGGCATAGTCTTCTGTAGTAAAGTTATGAGGAAATACATGATTTTTTAAAAAAATTGAAAACACTTATATGAACTTAAGTGAAAGAAGTGAAGTGAACAGACTCGAAAAACAATTTATACTATAACACCAAAATTATAGAAAATGGACAATTTTGCAACTTTTATAATCTGAAGAATGAAATGAACAGTCAATAAACATTTATTAAGCACCTGCTAGTCTAGGAAAAGAACCTGGAGAACAATTTACACAATAGCAAAACTGTAAAGATGAACAATTTTGAAAGCTATAAGAGCTATCATCAATAAAAGAACCTACATGATTCAAGAGGACTGACAATGAAACATGTACTCCACCTCCTGACAGAGAGGTGACAGATTTAGGGTACAGAATGAGATATACCAATGAGATTTGTTTTGCTTAATTATGTATCTGTTACAAGAATTTTTCCTCTTTTTTTTCCTTTTTCCACAATGGTATGGGATGTGGGAGGAAGAGAAAACAGATTTGTAAATTAAAAACATTTTTTAAGTAGAGAGATAATAATAAACCCATCAATCAATTCCATCACAATTGTATGACTTCTCATATGAATATTGTTTTTTTATATACTATATCTAATATGCTTTTGCTGTCTTTGTTTTCTTTAGTGCTACTATTTCTTCTGTCAGCACCTTAAAGAATGAGATAACTGTGGTGGTCTGATTATGCTTGATGGAGAAATCTTTAATGTAATGCATTTAAATCAATTTAATTACTTTAATTTACATTAATTGCTTTAACTTAATGCATTTTTTCAAATATTTTCCTATTTTTTCTTCATTTTCCCTCACTTTGTCTCTAAATTTTCATGGAATAACTTAATTTAGTTGAGTATCTTATCAAACTTCCATTAGAATGGCCTTATCCTCTATTGCTTCTCTTTGCCTTATAAGAAGATGCCCCTCATAATTATCTATCTATCTATCTATTCTTTGTGTTATATTATAAAACAATTTATATTTTAATTCATTGTTGCCTTAGGTAGTTGTGTCTCTCAATTTGGTAAATAAGTCAGTCAATTGTTTACTTACCATAGCAATTTCTGAGTTCTTTGGGACAAAACCAATTGATTTAAAGAAAAAACAGAGAAGTAATAATAAATCCATCAATCAATTCCATTATAATTTTAACACCTCCAGCATTGATTTACAACCAATGGGTTCATAATAGGTATGTGTGTGTGTATATAGATAGATAGATAGATAGATAGATAGATAGATAGATAGATATAGATATATCTATATGTATATATATATACACATATATGTGTGTGTGTGTGTGTGTGTGTGTGTGTGTGTGTATGAAGGGAAGGGAAGGAAATAACTATTTCTATAGCACTTAGTATGTACCAGGCACTGTACTAAGTGGGTTTTACGAATATTATCTCATTCGATCCTCCCGACAACCCTAAGAGACAGGAGCTATTCCCATTTTGTAGTTGAGGAATCTAGGCCAACAGAAGTTAGATGACTTGCCCAGGTTTATTTAACTAGTAAGGATCTTCTTGATTCTTGATTCCAGGCCCAGTGACCTGCACTATGGCACCTCTTAGCTGCCTCTGAGAACCATCTAGGTAGTACGAATAATATTCAGCTTTGTCTCCCTGCCCTTTAGCTCTACCACATATTGCCTAGATTACAGTAGTGTCTGTGATACACTTTCAGTACTTCCAAAAGCTTCCCAGAGACTTCCCAAAGAAACACTGTGGGTTGGAATGAACATTGGAAGGGAAGACACATAGGTTCACATGCTTATTCTATCACTAACTAGTTGTGTGACCTTGGATAAGAACTTCAATCTTTCTTGCCATTTAATAGTAGGATCAGCTGAATATCAATAAGATCTAATCTAACCTCTTCATTTTATATTTGAGGAAACTGGGGCCAAGGAAGGTTATGATTTTCCAAAGGTCATACAGGGAGTAAGACTTGAAACACAGATCTGTCTTATTTATTGACTTGATCTTAAATAGACAAGCACCCCAAAAGAAAAAGGGGAAAAAACTATAACCCCCTAGATTTATATCTATCTATCTATCTCTATCTATCTATCTATCTATCTATCTATCTATATATATACATGAGTACCTAATTCTTTAAGTCAATATTAAACACTAAAAAGCATTGGATTATTATATATAGATATTTTTTCAATCTTCTCTTTTCCTTGACTTCAAATAAAAAAAAGAAGAATTGAATTCCTTTCCTGAAGGCTTATAAGGGGAAAAGGATAGGATATTCTGATTGGGCAGAGTTCTGTTCCAATTGTCCATTCTCCCTTTCTTATTGAAGGGTAATTCTTTCATTGATCAGAGATTCCTAACCTAGGATCCCTAAACTGAAAAAAAAAAATTAAAAACTGACAGCTATATTTTAACAAAATTGGTTTCTTTATAAGCCTATATATTTCATGCAAATATATATTAGAAACAGTATTCTTTCTATGTTGTAACTCCTTCAACACCTTTACAAAGTCATTGAAAAAAGGCCTATACCAGGGATGGGAAACATGCAGCCTTGAGGCCATATGTAGCCTTCTAGGTCCTCAAAGGATTCAATCAAAGGGGCCCTCTTGAGGACCTAGAGGGTCACGTGTAGCCTCAAAGCTGCAAGTTCCCCACCCCTGGATTACCAATGGACAACATGGGTAATATATAGAAACTTAAATTGAAAGCTAGGCCAAGTTTAATCAAATGCAAAGAAGTTGCGGATACTCTACAGATGGAGTTGGATTTCAATAGTATTTAATATCAGTCTAAATCAAGAGAGGCAGTATATAGTGAATGGAGAAACAATCTCAAAGCTAGGAAGACCAGGATTCAGGTTTTGCCACTGACACATACTTCATGACCCTGGGATAGTCCCTTAACTGAAATCTCAGTATTCCAAGCAGCAATTCTCTAAGACTGTAACTTGTACAAAAGGTGCTGACCTCCACTGTCAGGTGTTCCCTCTTCCTGAAGTTTTGTATACCCATAGAGTCACAAATATAGTCCCCAACACTAACTGAATAAATACCCAATAGTGGATGGAAAACAAATGATTTTGACCTCATTCACACAAACAAATACATGGATTTACTTTATATTTGGATATAATTTTCTCAACACAAAACCATTTAAACCAGAAGAAAAAAAAAACTCAGAGGGATACACCCAAATGGACTTATGCAGAATGGCTGCATTTTGTAATATTTCAATTCAGCATAAGCACTTTGGAAAATCACATTGAAGGAGGCAATTTATTTAATGCTTTGAGTGCCAGGATGAGGATTTCCATCTGAATCTCTTAGCAAATTAGAACCCTCTCTATTGCCAACTAAGCAACTGGAGCAGTGTTCTACACTATTACACAGTACGACTGCTGAGCATGTGCTTCTTGGCTGAAGGTAGTGTCATTTAGTGTGAATTTGGAAACCTCATGGAGGGTTCCATTTATGTATTTTGCTTATTAATGTAGAGTTTCCAAACTTCAGAGGTGGCCTTCATGCCATATGTGTAGATGAGAAATATGGTATGTATTGAAACATCTATACTCTAAGTAGAAACCGAGTTCACATAATCACGATCTATATGTCTCTGCACTTTTTATACACTGAATTCATTAAATGTTAATTAGCTGATGCTCTATTTTTGCAATTCACATTTCATTTCCTATAAGTTGTGTTCAATGGTAAAGAAAATCTGGCAAATGGCTATATAGTTTGCCTTAAAATTGACCCTCAAGGAAATAAGTTCCCATACGTGTTTGCATTCCTAACACCTAACACCTTGATTCTCTACAGCAGTCTCAGGTAGGGCATTTTCTTCCAGAAACTTAATATCCTTAAAGATTAATACTCTAGTATTAATCTAGTACAGTTAGCACTGTAGAGGTAACTAAACAAACAAAAATCTGTCCCTTGTGAAGTCACTATTGGTTGTCCAGGGTGAGAAACTTCCATATTGTATATGTTATCACTCCATACATAGGCATTATTATTATAGACATTTAAATATAGAGAAGCAACATGACATAGTGGAAAAAGAATCAACCTCAGAATCAGGCAGACATGATCAAGTCATATCTTTGACACATACTGACTGTATGATCCTACGAGTTACTTAACTGGTCCATGCCAGAGGCAACATTGTAAGGCAACACCTTATAATTAGATGCTGCCAAGCAGATGTCCATCAACCTTGGCAGAGAGAGTTTCCTTTCAGGACTTCCTTATACCAATGTCATCACAAGTCTAGTCCAAAAAGCATCGAAATATGACAAATGAAATCATAGTTAATTAATTCATCTCACTCACTTGATATTTTGCTTGTAATTGCAACATTTCTCTCTGGTGTACAGACAAGTATAAAAATATCTATGTGATATAGTGCATATGGGATTAATCATGGATCATGGTACAGTAGAAAAAAAGAAGTTTAAAGTTAGAAGTCCTTAGACCCAGGCTCAGCCATAATGTGCATAACTTTGGGCAAGTCATGTCATTTTTGCAAGTCACTTTCCTGATATCTTTGAAAAGTGCATGGAAGTGTCCCAAAATAAATCTTTAGATTTTTCAAAAGTGTCTGTTTCCATGGGTAGTAGTAATACATGTAAACAATGTGAGAGGGACAGAGACACAGAGGACTGAGACAGAAAAAGACACGGAGGCAGAGAGACAGAGAAGAGAGGAGAAAGAGCCAAAGAGAAAGAGAGAGGAGAGAGACAGAGAGACAGAGGCAGAGACAGAGAGACAGAAAAAACGACAGAGACAGAGAAGGGAGAGTCAGACAGACTGACAAAGAGACAAAGAGACAGAGACAAAAATTAGGGACAGAGACATAGTCAGAAAGAGACAGAGACAGAAAAGAGAAAAAGAGAGGGAGAGAGAAAGAGAAAGAGACAGAGAGGCAGAGAGAAATAAATAAGAACTTTCAATTATAGGCTAATGAGTTTCATTTTGATTCCTGGCAAAATTGGGCAATACATTATTAAACATATAATTAGCAAAACATATAATTAGTGAAAATTAAAAAAAAGAAAGCATTGATCTCTTAAGAGCCACAGTGACTACATCAAAAACAGTCCACAATTCTCAATTCTTTTTTTTTTTGAGAAGTTAATGGATCAGTGCCATATCCTAAATAAAGACTTGTGTAAAGAATTTAACCAAATCTCTCTTGCTCTTCCTATGGCCAAGACTGGTGATCAAAGGTATAAATAGCAATGTAGTTAGGTGGATTCAATGATCAAACTGGTTCAATGGCTACATTCAAAGAATGCCCCAGGGATTTATATAGAATGTATATTCCTTGAGGCCAGAGACTCATTACTAGTTTTGTATCCTATTGCATAACTTGATGTTAGTACATAATAATCACTTAATAAATGTTTGTTGATTAATTGATTGATGATACAAGTCAATATTTCTGTTAATGACTCAGGAAAAGGCATAGATGACATGGCTTATCAAAATACATATCACCTGAGGCTGGAAGGGATGGCTAACATGTTGGATAAGAATCAGAACCATTGTTTTATTTGCAATCAACTGTTCTGCTTGGTTTTGACTTTTCCATCCACGTTATTACTTCCCATTATTACCAGCCCCCCAGCATTAGCTCATCACCAGGAAACTCATCAACATGAAGATTTTGGGGGGGAATCAAACCTTATTAGTTCTCTCATTTGCTCTGCCGCTCTGATTGGAGGACTAGAGGGCCAAGGCCAGGGGGGACCTCCCTCATTTATAAAGAGCTCCAAATTTCAGCCATCTCTTCATTTGCTGTCAGTTGCTCTGAGTAGTTTTGACTCCAGTATCATCATTGTGATGCCCATGTCTTGTGCCCTCTCCTCCCTTAGCTGATTTGCAGTTTCCATTTTTATATTTTCTTTCCCAAGTTAGATTGTGAGCTCCTGGAGGGCAGGAAATGACTGGTTTTATTTGTTTGTTTTTGTTTTGCCTTCTTTGTATCCCCAGCACTTAATACAGTGCCTGGCCCACAGTAGTTACCTAATAAATGTTCATGATTGAAAAACAAAATAACAGGCTATGATGATGTGACAAATTTAATAAGAGGTATGAGCAAAATGCTCAAAACTTGGGTTGAAAAATCAACTGCACAAGTATAAGAGTGTGAATGCATGCATGTATAGGTAATTATTTATTTTTATATTTTAGCATTTATTAAAGTGCCTGCTAAATTCATGGCCTTTCACAACTAAACTCCTAGGGAAAGCAATTTACATTCATTGCTTTCATTTCCTTCTCTCCAACTTGCTTTTCATCCCTCTGAAATCTGGTTTCCACCAACCCCTCAAATGAAACATTTCTCTCTGGGGTTTAACAATGATTACTTATTTATTATGAGCAATGGCTTTTGTTCAAAGTCCTTATTCTTCTTGACCTTTGTTCTGGGCTAGGACTTAGGCCTATTCAGTGATTCAGGCTTAGAAATGGGGTAAAATGAGATTCTCATAAACCACATAACATTTAACAAATACAAAGTTTACTCATCTGTAGAATGGAAAAAATAGTCAGCAAGAATGCAGAACTGTTTTAGGGATATGCAACCTTCTCTTCTCATGCAGGATTCAGCAACAGTGTATTGATATCTTACTAGTCTCAGGGGTCCTGCTCTTCAAGGGATAGCCTTTTAATACTCTAGCTCAGTGTTCTTAAAAATGGAGTCCCTGACCCCCCTCCCAGATGAGAGTGACCTGACTCCACAGGGTGTGCGATTAACCAATCAGAGAATGGGAAGATGAGTAACGTCCTGAGGTTTGTATCCAATACAACCATGTCTACCCACCTACTCCTTACCTCTGCTTTGCAAGTTCATAAAATGAAATCACTCCTCTTTTCTTTATTTCTAAGATGAGTGTATCTTTAGGGCAGCTAAAACCTAACTGCCTTGGAGACGCTGTAATTACTGTACAGGTACTATTGCTAAAATTCCTTTGCCCAGTAGTCTTGTTCCTTGCCCCCTCTGCCACCTACCACCTTGTAGTTGAGGTTGGTGCCCTTCAGAGGACTCTGGGCTCAAGATGGTGACTTCTAAGAATCCCGCTATGTCTACTGTCTCTCAGCTTGCCCACACCCTCCTCCCTTATGCACAGCTTTTTTTTTTTAGTTTAGACTAGAAAAGAATGAATTGTATAGATGGATTGACATCTGTCCATCAGACTAATTTATATTTTTATTACCCCCAAACCCATCTCTCTCTCTCTTTTTTTTAGGCAATTGTGGTTAAGCTCAGGGTCACACAGCTAGTGAGTGTCAAGTGTTTGGTCTGAGGCCAGATTTGAACTCAGGTCCTCCTGACTTCAGGGTTGGTATTCTATCCACTGTGCCACCTAGCTAACCCCAACCCCATCTCTTTTTAACACTTCCTCTTTTTTGTTGAAAGTACCACCTTCTTTCTAGTCACTCAGGTTCAAAACCTAGATGTCACCATCTGCTTCTCAGTGTTAGTCATGAAATCTATCTAATAAGTTATCAAGTCTTATCCCTTTTTCCCTCCATAACATGTTTTGCATCTGCCCCTTCTCTCTGCTCACTCAGCCACAACTGTTTTTTCACACCCATTATCACCTCTTATCTGTGCTATTTTAATAACACCCTAATGGGATCCCTACTTCTCTGGATAGTCAAGATTATTTTCTTAAAACTCAGGTCTGGAGGCAGTAGGTGGTATAGTGGATAGAGCACCAGCCCTAGAGTCAGGAGGACCTGAGTTCAAATTCGTCCTCAGACGTATAACACTTACTAGCTATGTGACTCTGGTCAAGTCACTTAACCCCAATTGCCTCATATTAAAAACAAAACAAACAAACAAAAAAAAAACCCTCAGGTCTGATCATGCCTTACTCAAAAAAGTCCAAATAGAGCTCCCTATTGAATTTAGGAGGGCAATTTGGTGGCCATTGGCTTGGTATCAGGAAGACTCATTTTCCTAAGTTCCATCTGGCCTTAGACATTTATTAGCTATGTGCCCCTGTTTGGCTCAGTTTCCTCATCTGTAAAATGAGCTGCAGATGGAAATAGTAAACCACTCTAATATCTTTTTGAAGAAAACCCCAAATGGGGTCATGAAGAATTGGATGCAACTGAAACAACTGAACAACAATTGACTTTAGGGTCAAATATTATTTTATCTTTCTCTTGGCCTTTTTTATATTTCTATTCTACATGCTTTATGATATATATAATTAGTACACTAATACATATATAGAATTTAAACATAAGAAAATATGCACAGATTGAGGGTGTACACTCAGGATGCTTTCAGGTATAATAGAAGAAAGTTGGAGATAATTGTCCAAGGCAACCTGGAAGCTCCTTCTATGGCCCCAACCCTAGTCCCTTAAACCAGTAGTTTCAAATTCATCTAGAATTCATATAGTGAATATATCCATTAAAGCATCCATAAGGATCCCTGTGGGCCACATATTGACTTAGAAAACTAAGCATGTTCATCTATTTATGTTTTTATTAATACATCAGCATATTAAAATCAGAGAGTAACCGCATTTAAATGTAGTGTGAGATGTACTTGGGAGTATTATGGGCCTAAGTCACAGGTTTGAAATGTCTACCCTAGACCAATCAAGCTCAGGGGATGACTTTCCTTTCTTCTTAGGAAAAATCTAGCCCAGTCTGCATGTTAGGGACCTTAATAAATGTCTGATCCTCCTACCACAAATTATCTTCAGATTTTGGGACTGTTAAATATCCCTCTCCCCCCCAGCCCCAGTTCTTAATTGATGCCTTTTGCAATCTCCTTCAATTTTGATGGCACTTGTTTCCTCTTACATATCTAATTGAATCCTCTCATTCTCTTTTGCAGTAGTAGCATGTATCATAGGGCTTATTTTGGAGCTCTATTTTCTTTCCATACTCTCTTCTTTATCATCTGTCATGAGTTCAATGACCATCTTTATGTGACATGATCTCAAATCTGCATTCTCCTCTGAGCCCCAGTCCCACATTACCAACCGCCTGATAGACATTTCCATCTCTTGGTTCCAGAGGTATCTTAAACTCAGCATGTCTAAAATAGAATTGATTATCCTTCCCTTGTGAACCAACCTTCTTAACTTCCCTAATTGTGCCAAGGGCAGCCCATCTTTATAGTCATTCAAGATCATAACTGAAGAGTCATCTTTCATCCTCACCTTTTATTCTCACTCATTACCCATATCCAATTGGTTGTCAAGACTTGTTTATTCTATCCCCACAACGTCTTGGGCATCTGTTCCTTTCTTGCCACACATATAGCCCTGAAAAACTCTCACCTAGATTATTGCAAAAGCCTTGTGATTGATATCTCTGCTCCCTGTGTCTCCTTTCTCTAGTTCCTTCTTAGCATAGCTGCCAAATTGATGTTCCTAAAGGACAGGTCTGCCTATGTCACTCTCTTGCAAAATAAATTATATAGGCTTCCTATTGCATATTAGTAGAATAAAAATTCCTTTGTCATTTGAAAACTATTCATAATATAGCTCCCACTCTCTTTTCCAGAATTACTTCCCATTTCCCTTATGTACTTTAAATTCCAATTACATTGGCCTACTTCCTATCCCCTGTACATAACTTTTCATTTCCCACCCTGATGCCTTTGCACATCCTGTTGCCGAAAACCTGGAGCAATTTCATTACTTACCTCTCCCTCTTGGAGGCCTTAACTTCTTTCAAGGCTCAACTCAGGTGATACTTCCTACAGGAAGCCTATCCCGATCTCAGCAGCTGTTCATGTATCTCCACTTTGCATCTACATTTTATTTACTTATCTGTGCCCATTCTGTAGCCTTCCAATAGATTAGAGAAAGAAGAATGCCATCTAGGGACCTCAGGAAGATATTAAATTAAGAGAGGAGGTGAAATTTGAGCTGAGTTGATTTGGAAGATAAGGATTATGAGAAGTAGTAATAAGGAAGGAATCCATGTCAGTAAAAGGGAATGGCTTGTGTGAAGGGCACAGAGAAGGTCACAGAAAGTGAAAAGATTAAGTTTTGGGTTTAGCTCAACATTAAGTTTAACTGGCATGTAGTGTAGAATGTATAAAGGTGAGCAATATAAATTCTTTCCAAAGATAGCTGAGGGCTTTAAATGCCTGACAGAGGAGTTAATATTTTATCTTAGAGGCAATAGGAGGCTACTAAACTTTTCTGAATCAGGGGAACGGCATGATCTTTAGTATGCTTTAGAAAAAAAAATTTAGTAGCTCTAAGAAAGATGGATTAAAGAATGGGTAGAAGACTGGAAACCCTCCTGGATCACTGCCTTGTCATGATGGAGGGACCAGCCTAGCTCAATGAAGCAATGACTTATGCCACGCAGGGTTACCCAAGACAAACAGCTCTTAGTGGAAAGTTCTGACAAAAGGTGATCCACTGAAGAAGGAAATGGCAAACCACTTCAATATCTTTGCTAAGAAAACCCTATGACAGTAGAGCAATGAACATGAGCTTGGGCAGTCTTTGGGAGATAGTGGAGGATAGAAGGGCCTGGCATGCTTACAAAGAGTAAGACATGACTGAATGACTGAACAAGAAGACTTTGTGCAAGGAAATCCATCAGGGCACTGTTACATTAGTCTAGGTAACAAGTTGGTTGTTTTATAATTAGAAAAAAAATGAATGGATTGAAGATATTCTGAAGGTAGAACCAAAAATACTTCACAATTGATTTAATTTTGTGGATGAGGAAGAGAGAAAGAAACAAGAATGATTCCCCTTTCTCCCACTAGCTATGTTTTTGACTCTCAGGATTTTAACAACATGCAACAGCTTCCTTCTCACCCTAAAACTTCCCTCTACAATACTGGTTCCTTTTCTTTTTCCCCAAAAGTGAGTACTGTTGGGGGAGTTCCATTTTGAGGAAAGGCTCAAGCTTTCCATGCTTCACTCCCCTCCTGTGTGTCTGACTCTTGGGACTTCAACACTGCTGTAGTTTGGGCAAATTTTCTGAATTCTACCCCTTTTCAGTTCCCTTTGATCTTTCGTCTTCCCCAATTGTAATGTAAACTCCTTCAGGGCAAGGACTATCTTATTGTTTGTATTATCATCCTTATTGCTTAGCACAGTGTTTGGCACATAGTAAGCAATTAATAAATGTTTAGTGGCTATCTGCCGTGTGAAGGTTGTGAACTTGACTGGTTAGTGATACCCTCAATGGAATTATGAAACGGTAGAGAAAGGGTAATTTTACACGTAGATAATGAGTTCAGTTTTAGAAATGTTGAATTGGAGATGTCTAGAACGCACCTAGCAACATCCGACTAAAATTCAAGAGGAGATTTGATGGGTTTAGTTTATTGCAAACTCAGTATAAGTCAATGGTAGGACATTGATTTCCCCAACCCCCCCCCAAAAAAAAAGCCAAAGAAAACTTAGATTGTATTAATGGATACAGTGTTTAGGAGGAAGGGAGTGATTATCACAGTGTACTTTGGCCTGGTCAGACCACATCTAGACTTCTCAATTTGGTTTGGAGTGCTGTCCTGTGGAAAGGACGTTGACAGCCTAGAGGAAATCTAGTGCGGTGGGGGAGGGGGGGCCCCTAGATTGTTGACTGGCTTGGAGACCATTTCATACAAAAGCTAGCTGAAGGAAATTGGGATGTTTAGCATAGAGAAGAAAAGACTTGGGAGGAGACATGATATACGTCTTTAAGTATTAGAAGGGATGTCAAATTAACAGGGATTAGGCATTTTCTGTTGGCCCAAGAGAGGAAAAAATAGAAACAATAGATATAGAGATGTTGATTTAGTCTTTATGTAAGAGGGAAAACAAAACAAAACAAAACAAACAAACAAACAAAAAAAAGAACTACCTCAGTCATTAGAGTTGTCCTAAAGTGAAATTACTGGTCTTGGTAGGTATTTGGATATCCTTCCCTTTTCAGGTCAGATTTGGAGTAAACGACCTCTAAGACCCCTTCTAGCTTTGAAGTCCTGCAAGTATTCAATCAATTTTTGGTAAATAAGACATAAACTTTTTCAGTGTATGTACTGTATAAGGGCATTTTTTTCAGATGTATTTTGGAAAGTGTCTTATGAAAAAACAAACTATATTAATAATTTTAAAATAAAAGAACACTGCTGATAATAGATGAGTCAGATTGCTCCTAGTTACTAACTTTTTTTATTTGTTAGATAGTCATTTAGAGAAGTACAGCAACTTTTCTAGTGGCCTGTAACATTTAGTGCATCTTCCTATGGGCCTAAATTACTTTACACTTGGAGATAATTTGGGCACAGGGGAAAATAAAACAATAAGTAAATAAATTGAAAAACTCAACTCTGTATGGTACTCTCTCTCTGTCTCTCTGACACAAGCTCAGGTGCCTGTGCTTGTAGACAAATACACACACACACACACACACACACACACACGTACGTTCAATTTAAGTTAGTTATGCTATATTGTTTTTCCTGATAGAAAGTTATTCTGTGATTCTTTCTGCAGGGCCCTCATTTAAGGTCTAAACCTGTGAATATGAATGTAAAAAGTATTTCTATATAAATATAGTTCACTGATTTGAACCTAAGACTTACTGTCTGATATTTCTACCTCTTAAGAAGGCAGGGTACATATCCATTTGCATATACATATCCTTTTTTTCAAATATGTATAGAAATGTATTCACACACAGTCTTAATATTCCAAAGACGGCAAGGATTGTGTTAGTTCCCAAAGGCACTATTGAAACACAAATACAGAACCAGTCAACCTTTCCACTCTCATTTAACATAGATAGTATTTAAGTTACAAATGTAAATATCCCTTGGAATCTCATGGAGCAGACATATTAGATAGTAAGTCCGAGATTCAAATGAGGCAAGGACTTTCTCAAAATCACCTTGAAGTTTGTTTATTCATATATCTATTGCCTAAAATGGGGGCATTACAAAAGCATAGTATAATTTTCTATCAAGATAAATAATTTCCCAGAGTCATGTAAAGAATATTTTGAAACATCAAATCTTAAGTATAGAGCAAAAAGCTTCTTTTTTGAACTGGTTGGCTAGCATACCTGTATTTTTTTTTTTTTTGCCACAAAGATAGGTGAAAGGAAATAGAGAAATTTCAATACATAATATCTTGAGCTTCTTGATTCCCACTGCAGAAATCTCCATAATTATGGAGATTGTGGAGATTATACCCTAATACTAATTCTCCACTAAAACTGATGCAATTAAAAGATAGCACTGGTTCTAAATTAAAACCTCAAATTTGCATTTGAATGATAATAATTAGATTAGTCAATAAACTTTCTCAAGTAAAATTTTATCTTTATTTTCTCTGCAAAAATACTATAACAAAAAGAGAAAAGGAATTTAATAATTTGCTTTTGGGGAGGGCTTTCTTTTTTCTTTGTCTTCAAAATATTGTAATATATAATCTTCTGAATTTAGAGAAATGAGACTATACAGGTAAGAAAATATAAACACAAATATATATATAATGTATACATTTTTAAAATATTACATATATAATATATAGTTGAAGAAAAAAATAGTTGCTATGCTAAGATGTGAATTTATTGTTTTGTCTTTTATATAGTTGATTAACTTCCCATCTTTGAAGGATAATCAGTATTGGGGGGAAAATGTGTGAACTAACATATAAAAGAACCAGACTTTTTCATACTTACTTCCATGTGATGGACGCATTTTGTGAAAATAAACATCAAATTTGTTAACTTGATAAAAAAAAACTTTTAAAATGACTAATGAAGACCTAATACAACAAGAAAATGAACTTTTTACTCCTTTAGCCTCTTATAGAGACATTTTGTATAATATTAAAAAAACTTAGAAAGGTACGTTTATATAGAATTTTGAAAGGTGATTGCACAATTTAAAGTAACTGATCAGTGTCCCTTTTTCTTCAGACAAAAACAGTCTAGGGTGTTTGGATTAATATCTAATTTAAGAACATGTACTAGGATTTTATTTGCCTCCAAACAGCAGGTGATAAGTACTCTTGTGAAGGTTGGTATTGCTAATATTTTTTCCCAGCTTCCAAAAATCAAGGAAATTGCCCTGTTCTAAATCTATAATGAATCAAGGTGAATTCAAACCAGATGTTTTTGAATAGTATTCCTGCTTCTGAATTTTCAGATACACTTGCTGTGGAGAGACTGCCTGAGATATAACGACCAGCCAGCAGTGATATTTTTTTTTCTTCTTTTTAAGATTGAACAATCGTGGGTCAGGCTCCAAGCTAAATGTTTATTTTTCTAACTGTTTTATAGTGAAGTTTGGGTAGAAGATTTGGCACTGAGCTCTCTGGTTTAATTTGGAGCCTGACAGAAGTGCTGGCCTCAGTATGTGCATGTGTGTAATTTAGTTTCTATGCTCCTGAAAGCCTATGGAAGATTAATGAATGGTGAGTCTCTGTGGCAGTTGTGAAGAGATTCAGGGTAGAGGAAACCAGCTACCATCTGTTCAAAATGTCTTTTACAGCTCTTTTAAGGAAAACAGTTATCAGCAGGAGATAAAGGCGTACAATGGTTTTAAATATTAATACTTTTCTGTTGTCACTTAGAAATGTGGAGGTTGTAATTCTGTAGCTCTCCTGTATGTGTATATGCGTGATTGTGTGTAAGTGGGCACATTGTCTATTCTGCTTTCAGAGACAATGATAGAATAGGAATGTGACTAATATTCCCACCTATTGGGAAACCCTGTTAGTATCTTCATTGCTATAGTGTGGGATAGGCCAAATGCCACGCAGACTGTCAACTTTGTCTTCCCTGCCCATCACATTGATCATTCCTTTGTACATTAGGCCCAAGATGCTGACCTCCTGCTTTGAAGTCATTCACCAGAGTACATGGGAATACCAAACTTCTCTTGTTGCCACTAAGGTTTTATTCATTCCTCTGACACTTATTTATTCAACATCAAGTATAGCATCAAGTACAATGCATAGCACATAGTAAGTACTTAATAAATGTGTGTTGATTGATTGACTAATTTATTGATCTTTTAATGTAGGAGAAGCAGTGAGATATAGTGGCAGGGAAAAAAAAAACATTAAATTAGCCCTTTTTCTGCCAGGCCTGTGGTCTTGGCACAATACTTAATCTCTCAAGCCCTCAGTTCTATAAAATGGAGAAATCACAAGATTATAAATCTGGAGACCGAAGTAAACTTAGATATCTTCTAAGTAGGTTACAGATGAGGAAACTGAGGTCTAAGGAAGCTGTGACTAATCCAAAGTTCCAGAGGAAGTAAGAGACAGAGTCAACATTCCAACTCTGATACTGTGTCTATAAATTCAGTGCAGTTTCCATGGCCCCATGATTACCCCCATGGGACTGTTGTGAGGAAATTGCTTCATGAACTTTAAAGTACTCTAGAAATGAGAGTAATTATTATTTTCTCACAGGGTTGTTGTCAGGCTCCAATAAGAAAATAGAATTGAAAGTGCTTTGAAAAGTGAAAAGTATTATATCCATTGGGTGGTATTTTTAATTTTGTTATACTACTGCCCCCAAACTTTTTTTTTCAAATATTTGCATGCAATAGTATTGCTTTAAAAGTCTTAATTGTTACTAGAGAATAATTCAGAGAAGAAAATTAAAATAGGCAAAATCTGAGTCCCCACAAAATATTAAGGAAAAGTACTCTGATGGAATTTAAGATGGGTACTTCCTCCATTAGTGCAATTCATAGCCTATCTAAATTATGTCATTTTGTTAATATTGTTCAATTCCTCCCGCAAATCCTCAGCTACTGGTCCACCCAACTGGCAGAGCTTTCCTCTAGAAATCTTGACATTTGCATGGATTTCAGTTGAGCAAGTAGGATTGACATTGGTTAACCCTCACGGCCAGCCCATCTTCGTGTCCTGATGTACGTTTCTTTACCAATTTCCTTGATGCAGCTTCTCCTGTTCAGTTCTTCAATTGTGATGTGTTATAACCTATTCGTAAGTAAACACTCCTCCACTAGCCCTGCTATAATAATTCTTCAGGTACTCTTGCATTCAGTGACTCACAGACATATAACATTAGAAGACTATAGATGTTAAATGGCCATGTGTGTCAGGGAGAAACTCGGAATAACAAATACTGCTTTTGTGGTGGGTTTTGTGGTTTATGAAACACTTTTGAAACATATTCTTATTTTCTCCTCAAAACAACCCATTGAGGCAGAAGCTATTATTATCACAAGCTAGGAAGTGGTTAAGTTCCTTGACCATGGTCACATAGCTAGTTAAATGCCTGAGGTTGAATCTGAACTCAAGTCTTCCTGACTCCAGGTGCACCTCCTCTCTCCAGCCTATTTTTCTCCAAATGTTCAATTCTGTACCTAGGCCAATATGTGTTCTCAGCCAGTTCTATGCATTTTCCATTCAATTGCATACCATAGTCTGTATCATAACTGTTCCTCATCTACCTGTTTTCATGCTATAAATAATTTGGCTGGACTCTTTGGAGTGAGTGGATGAATGAAGAAATAAATGAATGAATAAGCATTTATGAAGTGCTATGTGCAAAGCACTGTGCTAAGGCTACAGATACAAATAAAAAAACAAAGACAATGTTTAGATTTTTATGGTTAAAATAACATACTTAAGCTTATATTAGCCAGAGAGGGGCACTTTCATCAGAGGGATGGTTCGTGGAGTCATTGGGGAGATTGACAAGTCCTTTCTAAAAACAATGGCATAATTGTTTTGATCATGGTTCGTTTCACAGCAAAAGTCAGGGAGATGGGGCAGCACAGGTGGAGGAATGAAATGTCATGCAACATCCACAGGAGCTGGCTGAGGGGCCGTGGAGAATGTAACCAGAGAGGAGAAAGTGAAATAAAGCGTATCTGGGGCTTTCTTCAAATAGTGTTCTAAAAGAGGTAGTTGTTAATGTTTGGTTGTTTTTCAGTCTTCTCTGATTCTTCATGACCCTATTTGAGGTTTTCTTGGCAAAGATACTGGAGTTGTTTTCCATTTCCTACTCCAGCTCATTTTACAGATAAAGAAACTGAGGCAAAGAGGGGTAACTGACTTCCCTAGAGTCAAACATCAGTAAGTGTCTGAGGCCAGATTTGAATTCAGGTCTTCCTGACTCCAGGCCTGGCACTCAGGGCAGGGGTTCCCCTAAGGTATGTTCTCTGATTTGTGGTATTGATTAGGATAATGTAGAGCAGGTGGCAAGAAAGCATCTGGTGATATCACTAGTCCAGTAATGCCTCAAAATAAGATGCAAACAAGTTCCTAATGGCAACCCAATCCAGTAGGAACAATAGCAAAACATGCTATTTACTATCTTGGATTGATATTACAGCCCAGGCTCTTTGCTCCCTGGTAAATTACTCACTTTATTCTAGCAGTACCAAGGAAGATGGAGACACCAAAATATACAGGTGTAATGCTGTTCCTCTTTGTCAGACCTCTGGCCATTTCTCTACCTCCAACGGAAAGGTGAAAAAAGAGAAAAGCTTTGAACTGCATTAGGGCTAGGCAGCTTTTCTCCTTGTTGATAGCTCTAAGTCAAGATTTAGTAGAAAAAGATGTTGAAACTATTCCCTAAGAAGAAATTTCTAGATTATCTCAATTTTATTTTTGTTTTATATTTTTCCTACTTTCATTGACATGCCTGTTACATTGTATTTTCTCCATTTGACATGGCCCATTCATGGACCAGTTGTGTTTTGTTTTCAAGGAATAATGAAGAAAGCCCTCTGTTCAGAGTCATAAGGCCTTAGTTCTAATCATTACTAACTAGCTGTGTGTGACAACCTCTGTTGACCTCAGTTTATTCATCTGTAAAATGTGTGACTTGGACTGTATGATATATATCAGTTCCATGTCTAAAATTCTATGACTAATATTCTGAAATGCCACTCTGCGATATTTTAAGTGGTTAGTTTCCCTTTAACCCTGTGTGACTCATATCATTATTAATTCTAACAAAGTCATTCATAAACACTATTTTATGAGCTTTAGATGAAGCAAAGTGTGCAAGCAGAAATATGTGATAAAAATACATGAACAGTTTACAAATTATTATGTTCAAGCAGAAATTTAAAACTGAAATTAGAAATATGGAAAACAAATTATGCTAATCATTTGTTATTTTTCATGAATAGTAAATTATTCTTACAATATTAGATGTTCTATTCAGTTTTTCTCTGAGAGTGATTAGAAGCAATTAAGAGGAGAACTCTTCAGTTCTAGAAATTAGACTTTTGCAATGTTTATCAGACTGTAATTGTCTCTGTAGGTCTAAAATACATGAGTACACACACATAGGGCTTTCTTTCAGCCCTCAGGCTGTCTATATCTATAGTAGATGATTATCCCATTTATTCACTGTTGGTTTTATCCTTTTAAGGAATCCTGCCATATTTACTGAGCCCTCCATCTTAGTAAAAGTGATTCAATGTTGACTCAGGTTAATTATCATATTCATTTGGGGGTTTTGACCTGGTTTCAATTTCAGTAAGCAAAATTCAGTCAAAATTCTGTGCGAATGGCCTTCCCAAAAGATGAATTTCTAATCCAAATAGCAAAAGTAAATTGCTGTAAAACCTGATGCCCAAGAGATGAGTTATTGCTCCATAATGTGGGAACAACAGTAAACATGGGAAGAAAGGAAGTCATCAAACTTCTATTTTTCATATGAAAAAATAACATTTTCTTAACATTCCTTTACAGATGAGTTTTGCAACCCTAGTGTGAAGCTTCTATAAATCCCATCCTTTGAGGCACACGAACACAAATGAAAATGGATGTCTGGTGGTAGAAGAGACTGATTACATGAATGAGTAACTAATTGTTGTTATTGTTGCTTTTTTAAAGGAGAAATATGGAGCAATTTATTAGACAAACATACATTTTGGAAAAGTAGAATATAGCAAGCAACTAATACAGATTCATCATATTTTATATCTTATGCCAGAGGGACTGACCCAAGAGAAAAATGAAAAGTGGGCAAGGTTTGTCTGTCTCCCTTCTACTTCTTTTAGTACTACTCTTGAGTCTAGGTATATCTCTGAGGACTTCTGATGAGTTGCCACTACTATTACTGCTGTGACCTGACTCTCTAGGGCTGTACCTGTCCTCTCCTTTGGGACCAATGTCTAGGAGAGTGCCCTGCTTTCCGGGTGCACTCCTTTGACCTCTTGCCTGTAAAAATCCTACCTGTCACACATACCCCATTGTTAGGATGCCAAAAGGAGATCAGTGATACCTACTTCTCTGATCAAATAATTTGTGATGGTCCCTCATGACTTAATAAGGTATCTATCCAAGGTACATTTTAAATAGGAGAAACTTTAACCAAATAATTATCTTTATTGACAGGCTTTACAGGAACTTGGGAGCATCTTTCTGCTGCATTTCTCATGACTTTACATAAACACCCACTGACATCATATGCTGAGGTAGAATAAGGCTTAGAGAATGAATCTGTAATTTCACTGGTACAGGGAACTCTCAGATGAACAAATTCCCTCTACCATTCAGGTCATATTCTTCTCTGCAACATACAGTATTAGAGATTTGCCTGGATCACCAAGAGGTTAATTGACTTGCCCAGGGTCACACAAGCAACATATGTGTTAGAGGAAGGCTTTGAACCCAGATCTTCCTGGTGTAAAGGCCACCATTATGCCATGCTGCTGCTCATCACATATACGAGGCTGACCTTTTATACCAGAACTTAAACCCTTACCTCCAAACCCCAAATAGATATACACACATACACTTACATAAACATCACTGAATCTTTTGGAAGGGACCATAGAAGCCACCTAACCCATTCTCTACTTCAACAAGAATCCTCCTCTACATCACCCCTCCCCCAGCATAACACAACTAACAAAACACATCCAGTTTTCATTTCAAGACTTTCAGGGGGGGCAGCTGGGTGGCACAGTGAATAGAGCACCAGCCCTGAAGTCAGGAGGACCTGAGTTCAAATCCGGCCTCAGACCAAACACTTAACACTTACTAGCTGTGTGACCCTGGGCAAGTCACTTAACCCCAATTGCCTAAAAGCAAAAAAATTTTAAAAAATTTAAGACTTTCATGGAGGGAGAACCTATTAATTCTCAAGTAAGAACATTGTACTTTTAAATAGATCACGTTGTTTGAAGGATTTTTTTTGCTTGCTTGTTTGTTTGTTTGTTTGTTTTTACATCAAACCTGAATTTACTTCAGTAAATTCTCCACATGGGATATATTTAATACCTCTTCTAGTTGACAAACATTCAAATATTGGAAGATATCTACTATAAACCCATAACTCAGATCTTCAGTATAAATATCCACACTTTTTTCCAACTGATCTTCACACAGTATGATTTTAAATCTCTTCACTGTCCTACTTGCCTTCCTCTTCATGTTCCTCAGCTTCTCAGTGAACCTAAAATGTGGTGCGCAGATCAGTCCAGATGTGATCTGACCAGGGCAGAGTCCTGCAAACGCTCAGGTCTGTATTTTGAATGCCATGCCTCTCTTAGCAAAGTCTATGATTCTATTAGCTTCGTTGACATGTGTATCACACTATTGGCTCCTATTGAGTTTGTGGTCCATAAAAACTCCTAATCTTTTTTCATGCAAACATATTTCTAGCTAAGCCTCCTCCCCCACATCTTGTACGTGTCAGCCAGATTTTTTTGAACCCAATTACAACATTTGAACATTTTCGATAAGATTCAGACCAATGATCCCTACTGTGCCATTAAGTTTTATATGTCCTTTCAAGCTCTGTGAAAACTGAAGATTTCATAAGCATGGCATAATTGCCTTTAACCAGGTCACTGATAAAAATATTCAATAGGAAAGCGCCAAGAGCTGATCCCTAAGGCACTGAAGAGGAGACTTTCCTCCAGGTAGATTCTTTTCTTTTTTTGGAAAATTGCTTGTCTATTACCCATCTCCAATCCTGCAGAATCTCCTTGGTCTTTCAAAGATTACTGATAATCACAATAATCACAAATGCCAATTCTTTTGGGTCTTGAGGAGAGGAGATGTGATTGCTAAACCACTTTCCTGTGACCTTTCAAAATTGTTGAATTAAAATAGATCAGATTTCATATGCTGCTATAAGATTTACAAAGTAGAGCCTGACCTAAGATATGAGAGTGAGAGGATGGAAAGGAAGAGCCTGGTTCCTCACCTCATCTTCCTTCCCCTGCTTCCCCTGATCCCTGAAATGAAACCCAAGAGAAATAACTGAGACAGCCAGAAAGAACATCAGAAAAAGAGAATTTAAAAAGAAAAATGAACCAGAGTGCTGATAAAGAAAAAGAAATATTTTATGTAACCAATGAAAGAGCTGAATTAACAGAAGCAATTGGAGGTAGAAAAGGAAACCATATCATAAATCTCTGGATCCATCTGGATATCAGATGGATAAGTGGTATATATTTAGATAATTTTGGTCTATGCATAGTGGTTGTACGTGTGTGTGTGTGTGTGTGTGTGTGTGTGTGTGTGTGTGTGCACGCGCGCTCTTAAGCAATTATGCAATTATGCTTAATGAAAGCCCCAGCCCTCCAAGTGTTCCAGTCCTTGGAGCACTTGTAAGATGCTAATAATCCGTAAGCTCATTCTCTGGGACTGCATTCTGCAAATATGCAGACCATCATACGTATGCTCAAAAAATGGGGATGTCATTGGCTCCATAACACCCATTACATGTATATGAAAGCATTTCCCCTATTTTTTTTAAGTACCTGACTTTGTAAATGGGATCAGGTTTCTTAATTAAAAAACAGTCTAGAGTTAGAACCAATGAGGTTTGACAAGATAGGCTTACCATAATGCAAAATAGACCACCAGAACTATACAGTAAACAGATAAACATGAGAAACCAAGAGAGGATTGGAAAAATCTTCAGCATTAAGGTCTAATGAAATGCTGGTGGTTATTAAGTTATGGAGAAGGACTCCTATGCTTCCCAGCTTAATTCAAATCCAGCCTCATTCATAAACCTTCTCAATGCTATTGTTGGCCACATTGATCTGTTCCTATTCTGACATCCTCTATCACTTATAATCCTAATCATACATTTAGGAATTTAATTTTGCCTGAATTTGAGGAAATGCAGCATTAAGCAAAGCAGGTCTTAAAAGCCTCAAGCTGCAAATGCTAAAGCCCCAATTATTGGGAACTCTTGCTTCATCAAGTACTTGCTGACAATATCAAGAATCACACTCAGTGAACAAGCATTTATTAAGCCTTTACTAGGTCGCTCAGTGGATAAAGTGCCAGGCCTGGATTGAGAAAGACTCCACTTCCTGAGTTCAAATCCAGCCTCAGATGCTTAATAGCTATGTGATTGTGGGCAAGTAACTTAACCCTGTTTGCCTCAGTTTCCTCATCTGTAGAATGAGCTGCAAAAGGAAATGGCAAACCACTCCACTATTTTGCCAAGAAAGCCCCAAATGGGGTCATGAAGAGTCACTCATGATTGAAATGACTAAATCATAAAAATATAAGGTCTATGGTAGACCCTGTGCTAAGTCTTCCATACCAAGATGAAAATAGAACAATCCCAGTCCTCAAAGAGCTTCCATTTTAAGTGGTGCATGGAGGGAAGAAGGAACAGCTCCTCTATAAGTATATACCTAATACGTAAAAAATTATAATCAACTTTAGAAGGAAGAACACTAGTAGCTGAAGAAAGGTTTTTCATGTTGAAAGTGGCACTTGAGCTGTCTTGAAGGAAATTAGGGTCTCCAATATGTGGAGTTGAGGAGAGAGTACATTCCAGGCATGAGCAATAGCTAATATGGAGAGTTCAAAAAAGGATGTATCCTATATGAAAATTGGAAAAGTAGTTGGATCTGTGCTGCTCTCTACTGGTAGAGTGGTTCCATGAAATATCCTGTTTATTTCTTCATTGCGGTTGGCCGCAATGACCAAATAACTATTATTCTCCCTTTTGGTTTATTCATTATGTGGTGCCATGGTTCTATTGTAATTGCCTGTTTCCAACAACATCTGTACCTTCCCTTTCTTCTTCTGCACCTGTAGCCCACTGATTCTCTTTTGCTCAGACGTACATTAACTTCTGGACAATTGAGATCCCAAATCCTCACCTTTGAGGTGAAATAAAAATAAAAATTAAAAATGTCAAAGTGTACAAATGACTAAAATGACTTATTGTGTTCTCTTTGCTTAATGGAAGATACAGCTTTCCCTGAAGTGCACCAAATCTCTATTAATGCAATGTCACCATTGGTTCATTGGTTCATGAACCCTTAGGTTCATGGATCTAGAGTGGATCCATGAACCACCTAATTTTACAAATGAGGAAGCAGAGGCTGAGAGAGATTATGTGACTTTTCCATATTATTAACACGAGCTATTAAGATTTTGTGTTGGACCTGAAAAGCAGATTTGTTGATTTTAATGTCTTCTGACACCAATATTTAGCAGAGTGCATGGCATAGAATAAGCACTTAATAAATGATCTTTCATTATTTCTTTCATTTATCTTTATTATTATTATTATTATTATTATTATTATTAAATTCAGTTTTTATTATTAAATTTGTCATTTATTAATATTTTCATTCATTTCAAGTTGTATGTTCTTTCCACTAAGCTATGAACTAGATTGAAAAGTTATTCTCTTGATATATAATACTTATCATGTGCCAGGCACTGTGATAAGTGCTTTTACAAATAATATCTCATTGGATCCTCACTGTCCTTTGAGGTAAGTCTCATTATTCACATTTTGTAGTTGAGGAAATAGAGACAAACAGAAGTTAAGTGACTAGCTCAGGGTCATATTGCTATTAAGTGTCTGAGACTAGATTTGAATCCCCATCTTCCTGATTTCAGGCCAAGGACTCTTTTCTCTACAACTCCATCTAACTTATTACCCATTCAGTATGATAAAACATTGCTTTTTTTACCCCCTCTTTTGAAAAATACCTGTATTTCCATCTTCAGCAATAGTTAAAATGTTTTGTGCAAAAAATACTGTTAGGAATTTTTCTCCCTCAAATGCAGCACTCATAAATTCATTAGATATTTTCTTTTCAAACATTTGACAAATTAAAAAAAAAGATTCATTTTCCACAAAAAAATTCCATCATTTTACTCTGAAATAGTAGGTAAATGAATAACTAGAACTTTTAAAATTAGGGCAAGAGATATAGACTTTTTTCCTGAGTCTGCCTCAGTTTCATTTTACACTTTGTCCTTTGGGAAATAACTACAACGATGCTTTTCACACCTGAATGAAGAAATGAATTCCAAGCTGATAGTTATGCATAGTTGTCATTAACATTTCAAAAAGGTATAAAATGCCTGAAGAATTCATTTGCTTTGTGTAAAAGGCTGTGCATTTATTTATTTATTTGTTTGTTTATTTGTTTGTTTTTATTTGTTTATTTGGCTGCCGTGAAGCACAGTTTGGGTATACACAGAAGTAGGGGACCCCTTTCTTAGTATTCCCTGGAACTGGCTTGTTCCTCAAGGAAGTGTTACCCAAGATAATTTTTATGCCTGCAGTTGTGAAAATGCAGCCATATGATTTACAAATCTGTTTTTACTAGTTTATTTCCAATGATTATAAAAATAAATAGGGCAAAAAGTAGAAAGAGAAAAAAATGGGCTTCACACATGCAATTAATGAAATGCTTCCTTTCCCTGCCCACCTCTTTATTTCATGTGTGGTAATAGAAAAGAACATGGTGATGTACAGGATGAATATTATGAACAAGGAATTAAGATGGAGAAATGGGAAAAAAAGAGCATTTCCTCATATCATAAATTTATATGAGTGAAAAAGAATATTCCAGTCAGGAAGTGAGTCAAAGGGATAGCCTCAACTGATGTAGCTGTGAGAGCAAATGAAAGTGAGGGTTGTCCCTAGGATACTGGGCGTTGTGTGATGAACTTACAGGAGGGAGGACGGTGACAAGAGTTGCACAGGATGGGCTTGCATGGGTGATTTGGAGTTGTAACCTGGATGGCTGGAAGGAATATTCACATCAATGGGTTCCCAAATTGATTTGGATATTTGAGTGTGAATTGTTTCAGGAACAAAATTATATTACCTTGTGGTCCAAGAGAAGATTTTATTCCTAAAACATATCTAACACATGATTTTTATAAAGTAGGCATATAATATATGCTGAATAAACAGTTATTTGATTAAATAATATCCTCTGACAGTATCTTTTGTTCTTCAGTAATTTAAAATTTTGAGGATAAGCACTTTTTCCAGATGTTGGATTTCTTTGGGCTGCCTGTCTAGTTTCCTAAGAGATCAGGAGAGAGTATGTGTTATGTTATTAATTTCAGAGCTTTTAAACCCAGTTTCACATTACCCATTCATTAAGAAAATATAGTCTAAATGAATCACAATAAATTGGGTATAGAACTTGCTTTTTGACTGATTGCTTAGACTTTTAGAATTTGGTTATCAATAGTGAGATGTCAAGTGGGGGGGAAAGTACCAAATGAAGGTCTGTAGTATCATGGCACACTTTGTAAAAACTTGAATTATTCAGCTTGTCTATCTATATATTGATTAAATTAACCTAATTGCCAGATATCCCCAATTACTTTAGGTTAGACTCAGAATTTATGATGAAAATGTAAAATCAGGGTGAAATGAAATACTCATACAACTGACTAATTAGAGAACATTCCAATTCATAATTTTGGTTCTGTTATTAAGAAGAGACTGTTTTCAGTTAATGTGCATGCTTACTGAGCTACAAATGGCTAGAGTTGTATTCCCAATAAGAACACATAATTTCTAGAAAACTGCAAAACAATTTACCATACAAATATGTTTAATTTGTGTTTAGAAATTTGTCATCATTCTAAGTCCTGATTTTGTTTTATTTTTTATTATTCATCTAAAAAGACATATGGAGGTAACCTCTTGCTGGACTGATAAGCTAGGAGTCAGAAGACTTAGATTCTGAATATGGCTCTATGATTTGCTCTTCTTGTAACTTTAGGAGAGTCACTGTTTACTCATGCATAGACAAGAAAAGTAATACCAAACTCTTTTTAGGAAAATGTTCTCACTTGATTTGTGCTTCCCCCCTATCAGCCATGATTTCATCATCTTCGATTTAGAATTGGAACCTTGGAAAAAATCTTGCTCAAAGCCATAATTTTATAGATGTGAATACTGAGGCCCATAGAGGTAGACTCGCTAAAGGTAACTTAGGTCATACAAAGCTGAGCTAAGATTTTAATCCTGGTCTTCTTATGCCACATTTTCAATTCTCTCAACTTAAGTAGTTTATCCTCTTAGACATCTCATTTCCGTCCTATTGGGGGGGAGGGAGGGGAGTCTTTAATTCGACATCATATGATATTGGTTCAATATTGAATCAATTTCAATATCATAATTTGAAATCATATAATATTGATATTTTATCTCTCCTCTTAAACTACAAGACTTACTTTTGCTTAACTGTTTTTTTTCCTGTCAAAAAATAAATTTGTCTGATTTAATACTTCATGCAAAAACCTGTTAATGACCCTGACATTATGATGTGTGGTATCCTTACATAGTCTGGTGTCTGTATCACATTGGGAGTCACCCAGGAGAATGACTTGTCCTATTTCAGGACTGGGAGCATTACTGAACTCCCAACCAATTGTTAGCCAGTTCTGCTCCCTAACTAGGAGCATAAGCTATTTCATAACTACATTCCAGAATTACTCTTAATGGAGGGCCATTTTTTATACATTTGCCCTTTAGACAAGAGCCTAAGAGTAACCAGCTGTTATACATGTAAATTCAAGTCATGACCTTTTAAATCTATAAACATTGCAATAGGAAAAGCAAGATTTTTTTTAATCTTTGAGAAATCAAAAATTGTACTCAACTGTGATAAAATATTAATTCCTATGTTGAAATCAAACTGAAAACATTTTTGTTCACTAGAAATAATTTCCAGAAAGTTATGAATTTATAACACTGAAGATTATAATTAAAGTTTTCCTTCAAACTATCATTTATCAAGAAACTTAAATGAATATGTGGGGGTTGATGGAACTTTGTCAAACAAATATTAGAGATTAAAAGTTGTGAAGAAGGATTTTGCAGAACGAAGAAAGTTCTAATATTAAAATTTGTATTTATAGGGCCCTTTTTATTCCCCAAGTTCTCAGAATTTTTCACAAATATCACTCTTATATGGACATTCTAATTTTTCCCATTGTGCAGAACATAAAACTAGGGTCTCAAAAGCGAAGTGCTTAATATTCTCATTATAGAAAGCCAGTGTGATCGTCTGATTAATAATGGAGGTGGGGTAGTGGAGGGAAGGAGTATGATCAGGAAGTAAAGCTGGTACTAAACTGTTCATTAACGATTTTCAGAAACAATGAAAAGATAGCAGAAAGAGAAATAAAAATATTTAAAACATTTGATAAGTGTTCATTAAGCTATTTGCACATGTTTTAGGGCTTTTACATGTGCCCAAGACAGCTAGGTAGCATGATAGATAGAGTGCTAGATCCAGAATCAGGAAGAAATAAGTTGAATTCTGGCCTTAGACATCTATTAATTGTGTAATCTTGGACAAGTCACTTAACAGCTGTCTGCCTCAGTTTCCTCAACTGTAAAAGGATGAATCACAATAGCACCTACTTCCTAGGGTCTCTGAAAGGATCAAACGAGCGGTTTCTGTAAATTGCTTAGCACAGTAATTGGCACGTAGTAGACACTAAATAAATTTAATCCTTCCCTCCCCTTTGATAAGTAACTTACACTGAACTGGCCCTCCCTTTCTTTATCTGTAAAATTAGAGAGTTAGACCTTCTGCCTCTAAATCTGTGATCTTGTTGGGGTGAAAGGGTGGTGTCATCTCAAAGAATTCATTCAGGCTGTCTCCAAATGAAGTAAAGGCTTTTTTATTCAGGCTTAAGAGAGGTAGCTCCTTAAGGGAGATGGCAGCCACCAGGAGAAGCTAACGATTCTTATAGAGGAATTGTGCCCTGTGGGCAGAGGGATGGGAATATGCAGGCAAGGGGTATAGCTCAGAGTTTCAATTTCATTCTTCAGCCCATTTGCCAAGGGCAGAGGGCAAATGTCAATCTCATCATCTTCAGAAAGGCTTCACCAATCTTATTTCTCTATCTCTGTTTAAATCAAAAGTATCCCACATTTAGATCAAGTACTGGGATACTTGTAGCATTCTTATTACAAGGTTGAAGTGGTCAATGGTTGGTTCACTTTCCTCCTTTTGTCGCATGTACACCCTGTGTGCATGTGTGCACATGTGCGTGTGTGCGGGCACACACTAGTTTTGCCATTCTGTTTGCATTGGTAATAGAATGATTTTGGTTGTAAGAGAGAACTAAAGCAATTTGTCAGTTGCAATTCACTCAATCTTTTTTACCTTTCCCTACAAGTTGATTTGTATGACAACTACAAGTATAATGGGAGCTAAAAAGAATTTTCTCACTCCACCTACCTTGCCATTTGCTAAGTGGAGTCCTGGAAATGATTTAAAGAAGAACCAGGCTAACAATCCATAGATATTATAGGAGTTTAAAAAGAATTTTGATTCATATTTCATAATGGAACTTATACTGAGAAGCATCAGATGGCAATAGGGGAAAGACAGTTAAAAAAAAAGTAGCATACACCTAGTGTTAACTGGTGTTTTTGCAAACATAAATATATGCCCTGATCAAACACAGACTAATTTAAAAAAGAAACCTCTTTAAAAGTAGCATAAATATTAGTCAAATTACATTTTATGATGTAATTTGACCAGTAGGCATTTTTAAATAAGAATTTCTAGAATCAATGAACTATCTCTTCAACCACTGTCTCTGAAATAGGTGTCTAGTATATTTTCATTTAACAAGCAAACAAACGAACAAACAAAAAGTCTGGCAGGAATTTCTCATAGACCAACATTTCACACCATATGCTAAGATAAGCTTAAAATGGGTACATGATTAAGACATAAAGCATAATGTCATGAGCAAATTAGGGAGGCATGGAAAATTTACATATGAGATCTATGGATAGGGAAAGAGTTCATGCCAACAAGAGATATAGAGGTTAACAGGAGGTAAAATGGATAATTTTGATTACCTAATATTAAAAAATATTTTTCATAAACAAAACCAACATTGCCAAAATTGTAAAAAAAAAAAAAAGGCAAGAAACTGAGAGTGGAAGGAGAAATTATAGCAAGTTTGTCTGATAAAAGTCTCATTTCTTAAACATATAGAGAACTGAGCTACATTAATAAAAGTAAGATTCATCCCCAATTGCTAAATAGTCAAAGGATACAAACAGGAATTTGTCAGGGGAAGAAATCAAAACTATCAATAATCATGTGAATAAATGCTCTAAGACACTAATAATTAGAAAAATGCAAATTAAAATGACTCTGAGGTACCAACTCTAACCCATCAGATTGACTAAGATGAAAAAAGAGGAAAATGACAAATATTAGAGGGGATATAGAAAAACAGGTTCATCAATGCACTGTTTGTAGAGCTGTGAACTAGTTAAACTAGTTAAACCATTCTGGAGAACAATATGCCCATATTCTTTGACTCAGTGTTACTTCTACTAAGGATATCAAAGAAAAAGAAAAAAAAGATCTATATGTACCAACATATTTAAAGCACCTATTTTTGTGGTTTCAAAGATTTGGAAATTGAAGGGTTTCCTTCAACTGGGCAATAGCTGAACAAGTTATGGTGTATGAATGTGATGGACTACTTTTGTGCTGTGAGAAATATTGAAGGGGATAGTTTCAGAAATACCTGAGAAGACTTAAATGAACTGATGTGTAGTAAAATGAGCAGAACCAGGAGAACACTCTAGACAGTAACAGTAATATTGTAAAGATAATCAACTGTGAAAGGCTTAATTACTTTGATCAATACAATGATTCACCACCACTCCAAAAGACTCATAATGAAAAATGCTATCCACCTCTAGAAAGAGAATAATAGACTCAGAATACAGATGGAACATAATTTTTCCAGTCTTTGGTTTTCTTGCTTTTTTTTTTCAGAATATGACAAATGGAAAAAAAAAAGTTTTGAATGACTTCATATTTATAATGGGATTTGGAAGGAACTGAATATTTTGGAACTGAAAATAAATATATATAAAAAAGGAAAAAATTGTCCACTTGATGTTTGATGCACCTATTTCGTTTCTAACGACCTATGCAGAAGTTCAATTGCATAGCACAAAGGCTAGAAAATTACTTTGCTTATCTTTCTTAAAATGTTGGCTATTTTTAGACTAGGTCACTGAAGGGACAGGAGCCTCTACTGTGCTTCTACTTTTCACTATGCCCCTGTCTTACCAGGATTGATTTTTTTTTGTCTAGTTTATCTCTCCCATTATGTTGTTTTTATTTTTGTTTTTGTTTTTTGGCTAGGTGATGGGGTCAAGGGACCTGCCCAGGGTCACACAGCTAGTAAGTGTCAAGTGTCTCAGGCTGGATTTGAACTCAGGTCCTCCTGACTCCAGGGCCAGTGTGCTATCCACTGTGCCACCTAGCTACCCATCTCCCATTGTGTTGTAAGCTCCTAGAGAGCAAGGACTACCTTTTGCCCTTTCTTAGGACTTGGCACTGTGCCTGGCTCATAGGATGTACTTAATGAATGTTTATTGACTAATTGATTGGTAGTTTACAAAGATACTACACACACCTGCTATATGCAGAAGTTTAGGTTTCTCATTATGAACAGGATCTTCTACATCTTTTCCGATGTTTTTTTCTCCCCTTAGCTTTGTCATAGTTCGATAATATATCAGCATGCAAATACCAGAACAATTCTCCCCCCAAACTTGATTTTCTGTTCACAGAAGAGCATGGTATGTTTCTTAAGAGAGATTCCTCTCTTGGGTGCTGTTGCACATCAAAACACACTAAAAGATCCTATCATGTAACAATGGAGATCCCATCACATAACAATGGGTTATTTTGTTTAAATGTATGTCATAGAATACTAAGGTTTCTGAAGAATTGAAGTTGGTGATTGCCCGAATGTCAATGAAGAGGGTCTTACAAAGCATGAGCAGACTTCACTGAATTACAAATGAGGAAGGACTCAAGTGAACTGGTATAAAAAAATTACACAAGAGATGCATTGGTATTTCATATATATATATATATATATATATATTTCATATATATATATATATATGTATATGTATATGTATATATGTATATGTATATATATACATACATATATATATGTATATGTATATATGTATATGTATATATATACATACATACTGTATATATGTGTGTATATATATGTGTACACACACACACACACACACATATATATATATGAGAACTGGCTATATTACAAGAATAATCATCAACTAGTGTGTTCTCTTAGTATGCAAGAAATATCAAAAGATTTAAATAAGGTCCTCAGTACGTTGAATGGAAACTTTGTGATAAATTTATGGGAAGACATGGATTGGTAGGCATTCGTTTGCTTTAGGTTTGATCTGAATCATTTGAGGAAATATTTGTATTGATGAGATTATACACTCATTGACCTGTTAAAAGTACAAAGTAACAAAACTTCAAAAAACAAATTATTTCCTCAAAGATGAATTTTCCTACTTTTTTTTCACGTAACACACGTATTTGTCCAGACCTCTAATTTTGCTTCTTGTACATCTGGCCCCAAGTAATGCTGATGCCTAGATATATCTCAGTATTAACCTAGAGGCAATAAAAAGGCCCTTAGGTTATAGTTTCTTTCTCGAAGTTTCATGGAGTTTCTATTGGACGAAAAGTTATTAGTATAACTAAAATAGGTCAGACCTCCCAGGAAAGTGAATTCCTCACATTGAAACAGAGGTTTACTCTCTGATTTGATTTAAACTTTCCTAGATCTCTGCCTAATCCTTGGCCACTTTATATTTGAGGCAATTTTGGGGATAGAAGAAATGTTTAGGTAAAAGAAAAGGTTAGAATAAATTACAGTGTCTGTTAATGAATACAATAGGTACATGAAGGGGAATTTGGGGGGAAAAACAGAGAATTTTGGGAACTTCCCTCAGTCCTTGAAAAGATAATTACAACAAATAGCTTTAGTCCAAGTCTTCAGTTCCAAAATTCTTGCAGGGTCCAAAGCCCCACCTTAATCTTTCTCTTCTCTGAGATAGTTCAGTCCTACTTTCAGTTCCTTCTTTGTGGTTACCTCTATGCTACCAATTCTTTCCAACCCAGCTCATGAAGTCCTGGGCAGAGCTGAGAACACAGCTTTTGGTCCATTTCCTTATACTCAGTTCTTAAAGTCTGAGCTACTTCTCAAATTGTCCTTTTAAGAACTTCAAGGCATGATTCATTCCAGTTTTCATCCTGCCTCAAAAATCAAAATAGTCCCAAAGATATCTCCAGGTGGAAGAGTGCCTATCCCTCTGAACTTCAAATCCTAAGATGCCATCTCAAGATGTTCTTAAACCCTTAGTACGGTAAAATAAAATCTTCCTCAGCTGAAGACAATGATGATCTAATACAATGACACAGAGCACTTGTTATAATTGCTTTACTTACATTATTTTTCTTTTTTCTTCTATTTAAAAATATTTTTTAAAGCCCTATTGTTTATTTATTGATGTGTTTGTTTATAACTCTGTTTCCAGTGGAAGGAAATCAGTGAGGTCCCTTCATTGAATATCTCCTTGTAGGAAAGAAAACAGTTGAGCAAAACAAACTGAATCAATCAAATCTAATAACATAAAGAATATTCTTCATCTTTGGTTACCAATCTCTCTAAAAAGAGAAGGGAGGTATATTTCATCAGAACCAAGATTGATCGTAGCAATTAATTTGAATTCAGCTACTTTTCTGTGTTGTATTCTTATGTTAATTTAGTTAACACATATTGTTCCCTTGGTTCATCTTTGTTTGCACTACACCAGATCACAAAATTCTTCCCATTTAAATATGTGTGTGTGTTCATTGTTTTCTGACACAATTTGTGGCACAATAATTGTCCCTTACCACAATTTAACCACAAATTAACCACAATTTGTTTATCCATTTTTAACTGTTGATCACCTACTTAGTTTTTGTTATCCCCTAAAAGTACTTCTATAACTATTTCTTTATATATGGAATCTCTCTGTTATTGTGCATCTTGGGGTATATATCAAATATGGGAATTGCTAGGTCAAAATGTATAAATACTTTAGTCACTTTTTCTTTTTCACATAATTATTTTCAAAAAGAGTTGTGCCAATTCACAGCCCTAACATTATATTTTTTGGATATGTCTTTTTTCTGGCTTTTGATACCTCTGATAATTTTATGAGTGTACATATAACTAATGTATGGTTCTCCTTTAAGTATTAATTTAAAACATTTTGACCAATTTGATTAAAAAAATTAAAATAACTGATGGCTTCCTTTTTTTTGTCCTATCTGAATTTATTTCATTTATGCAAAAGTTTTAAATCTTATTTTTTTTATCATTCCTATACTTTTATGGTTGTTGATATTTCTCCCCCAAACCACATATCTGAAAGACATCTCTTTCCATTTTACTCATTTTTTTTCAGATAAGATCTTTGTTCTCAAGTCAGGTAGCCATTTTGACCATGTTATAGTGAATAGTGCTGATCTAAATCTAATTTCTGCCAAACCGTATTCCAGTTTTTCTAGGAATTCTCATTGAATAAAGAGTCCTTCCTGCTGAGGACTTACTGTGCATATTAAAATGAACTGTTTTATTTCATTCCTTCTGAATTTGAATACCTTGTTCCACTAATCTGATTTTTAATTGCTTAAATGATATCAAATATTTTTATAAGTGCTGATTTACAAATATATTATTTGACATCTAGAATTTCATTCCTACTTTTTCTTCATCATTCCCTTTGAGAAATTTGTTCCTACAAATGAATTTTGTTGTAATTTTCTTTAGTGTCATAAAAAATAATCCTTTACTAGCATTATTAATACAGGACTAAAGTTGTAAATTGATTTAGGTAATGCTATCCTTTATAATATATTTATATGAACAACCAAGAATGAGTAAATTTTATTTACATATATTTATTTCTATGAAGAATATTTTATAGTTGTACTTAAGTCTTACATGTGTTGGTAGATTAACTGTCAATGTTTATAGCATTTTCTTCTATTTTGAATACAATTTCTCTTTCAATGTCTTCCTCCAAGGTTTTGTTAAAACACAGAAAGGCTAATGATTTTTGTGGGTTTAATCTGTATCCTGTTATTTAACTAAAAGTAAAAGTATTGTTGCAATTAAGTTTTTTTTTCATTCAAATTCTGGTTCACTAAATAAATTATCATATCATCCTTAGATAAAGACAAAGTCCTTTCTCTTTGCTATTCTTAGTGTTCCATTTTTCTTCTCTTACTCTATGGCTATGTACTTTTAATAAAGAGACTACTATTGCAGAAAATCAGCATGGTGAAAACAGTTAATCTTGAATTAAGGAAGATCTAAAATTAAATCCCAACTCTAACATAAATTAGTTATGTGACCTGAAGCAAGTCACCTAAATTCTCAGTTACACTGATAGTTCTTTAAAACAAAATTATGAAGAAGTTATCCATATATTTGGTTGGAAGAGTTTCTTAACCAGAGTTTCTTAAAACAACATCTAAAGTCTGAACTGATAAATAAATAAAGTACTGTAGCCCTCATTTCCACAATAACTGTGCTGACAAGAGTTTTCCTTACATTGCCTTAGATATTATTGGGATATCTAGTGTTTCTCTTACACAAATAATTCTAGTTTTTTGTTTTAGACAGACACTTTTGATCATATTAAGGAAGGAATGCTTGATTCTTTTGCTTTTTAGTGTTTCTAAAATTAAAAGCTGTTTTGTTATACTTTTTCTTTATTTGTTGATACTCTAATATGGCTTAAATATATGCATATATGTTTGTATGTATACATATATATCTATATGTGTATATGTATATGTAATATTTGTATATGTACATGTGTGTGGGTTTATACATGTGTGTGTATATATGTACACACACTATATATCTATTTATAGATATAGATATATACCTTTTATTGTATGTGTATATGGAAAGCTCAGTGTTGAAATTCCCTCTACCACTGCAAGTCAGTACTTGTTCTGCAATTTGTAATTTAAAGGATTTCATGGGATCACTGAGATAAAAAGTAACTTGCTTAAGATCTCACAGTCAGTCTGTTATCCCCAAAATTTTGGCATGCTGCCTCATTTTTATTCTCTTTAATATAGTTATTTATTCTTTCTATAATAGTTGCCTTGACCTACTTATTATTCAGCATTAACTTTTAGTAGTCTCCATTTAATTTTGAGTAGTTATTCACTAGTTCTTATTTGGTTCTTTGCTGTAGGTGCTTATGATTTTTATTGCACCATTTTTATAAGTATGTTTTTAAATTTCTTTCCTTCTGTCTTCATTTATTGTATTGGTCTCCCTGCCTTCAGTCTCTATTTTTAATCCATAATTAACATAACTGCCCAAATAACATTCTTAAGACCCAGATATAGGATAAAATAATTTACTAATAATATACAAGGGGTTCCAGATAGTATAGTGGAATATGAGAATAGAAGATATGGATGTTTGAGGGACTTGACTGATTTGTGGCAAGATAAAATTATGGGGAGAAATAGAGGGAAAGAGTTGAATTTTGTTGTTGTTGCTTTGTTTTTTGTTTTTTTCTTCTATAGACAGATCTTGAATTTCAGGGATAAACAAAACCACAGTGGGAGTCTGATAGTCATAGGATAGGAACAGGTCCAAGTTGAGTTGAGACTTACTTTATTCACCTGGGTCCTTTCTAGCTGAGTCACCTTTATATCTCCTGTGATAATATAGTAGATGCATTCCTTCCCCATCTCTACCTGAAAGAACCTCTTGTTTCTGTCAAGCTCTTATATGATGGAATAGAAGCCACCTCTTACATAAAGGCTTTCCCAAATACCCTTGCCCTGTATTAACATCCTTGAAATGACTTTGTATATATGTCTATATGTATATACTTGTGTGTTTTAGTTGGATTTTGTGAAATGTAAGGGGAGGGATTTGAAATCTTATTGTTGGCTTCAGACCTATTGCTCTATCCACTGTTTTACCTGGTTGCCTCTTAGCTACATAGTGGCTGCTTAACAAATATTTGTGGAATTAAAATTCTTGAAAACAACTATCGTGCCTTCCCTCTCCCCCATCCAAGTGTTCCTTCTCCAGGTCATATTCATTCCCTTGAGTTGATCCTTGTATAACAAATTCTTTGAGGACCATCACTATCATTGTTTTCCCTCATCTATGCTCTCTGGCATAGTTCAATAAGCAATTTTAAAGACCTATATGTGGAAAACATCAATAGTTGTCTCAAAATTTTTCACCTGAACTTTTATATAATATACCAGTGAGGGTATGACTGTCAAAGTAGAGTAAAACCGTCACCTCTAAGATACTGAACAATATGCTTCTCTTATTGCAGCTTAAGATCACATTAGCCCTTTGAATTGCCATATCACACTGTTCATTTGTAGAGTTTACAAGCCTAAGAGTTTTTGTTTGTTTGTTTGTTTGTTTGTTTTTTGTAGTCTAGCCAGGCTTTCCTTGTCTTGAACTTTGGAAGTTAATTTTCTGAACCTATGTAAAACTTAATCTACATCCCTACAAAATTTCATCAGGTTCAACCAAATATTTTCACCTGTTGAGATGGTATTGAATTCCTAATGCCATATGTTAGTTATCCCTCCTAGTTTCAAGATAACAGAATAGTTAGTGAAAACATATTATGCGGGGGATAGCAATGTGTTGGTTTAACAACTGGCTTTCAAAAAACTATGCTATTATTGTAATTTGCATTATTAACATTTTTTCCATCACTTTCTTAAGTCTCAACAATCAACAGAACAATAAATCAAGCCCTAATTTGTAGTGTTTGATGATTTAATGATCAGCTTTCAGAAGGCTTTATGAACTTGTTTCAACATTCTCATGGCTGGTGGTGGTGGTAATTCTGAAAAGAGACTAGAGGAGAAAGAACTTGAAGCAGTACAGTCAATATGTTTTGGAATTGATTTCATTTGAGATGTGTGAGGAAGAAGAAAAAGAAGATAATTCTGCAAGAATAAGATGTGAGTGTCCTTTGTTCAGCATGGAAAATTAGAAAGATCACTGTATCTGAAGAAGAATGGGACCTGAATCCCAGATCTGTCATTTGATACATCTATGATGTGGGGCAAACACTTACTTTCTCTGTATCAATCAATAAAACGGGTGTTTATTGTTCCATGTGCTAGGTGCTGTGGAAAAAAAATAATTAGACAAACCCTTTCTGCACTCATGGAACTTGCATTCTGTCAAGGGAAGTAAAATGTACATTTAATGTAAGTAAAAACAAGAGAAATAAAAAATAAATGTCAAAATAGGAACAGAGATCAGACATGTATTTCTCTGTGTGAGGACTGGAGAGGTCAGTTTGACTTGACTACTATGAGAAAGTACACATACTTGACTATTATGAGAAAGGGATACAATACACATCATTCATTGATAGAGAGTAAAATGAGTAAAATATATGTCTGTCAAAACTTAAGTTTCCTTCTAGCTTCAAGTCTATGGTACTTTTCTTTCCAATTATCCTACAATTCTCACTGGCTGCTGTTTCTGCTTTTTCCACAGGATAGGATTAATTTAGGCCCTTCTCTTACTGCATCCCAAGTCAATTTAGCACCCAGAGGAAACTGTTTGGCCAATCTCTCTTTACTTCTGTTGAGGCTGTCAGGCAAGGTTATTGGCAGGAAAAAGAAAAACTGGCTATCTGTGGGACGTGAACTTCTGTGGGATATGAGCTTCTATTAAATGTCCCCTTTAAAACAGCTTGGGCACTGAAAACAGATATATATGAATGGGTTCTATCAGCTAAGACTTTTCATGACCCAAGGAATCTGTGGCTATAGTTTAACATTATATCCACTAAACAGTGCTGCTCTGTTTTTGAGGTAGAGAACATTATCATGGAACCATAATTTAATGGCTTAGAGCTGGAAGGGACATCAAAAACTGTCTAATCTAACTTCCTTATATTAGAGATAAAAAAACAGTTTGAGGAGATTGTGCTAGGTCAGGGCTAGCATTAGGTTACATGGCTCATAAGCATCAGAGTTAAAACCTGTGTCCTTTTGGCGACTGAGCTAATGCACATGTTACAAAAACATGCTATCTGCCCTTCAGGTGGTCTCTAAAGTCAACTGAGAACCCAAGATGTCACTTTTAAAAAGGATATAGCTTCTCATCAACAGTATAAATATGGATTAAAGATTATTTATTTACATACACATTTTAACGGTAACAAAAAAATATAACTTGAAGCAAGATGTAAAAGAATGCAACAACTAGGAACATAGGTATATGACTCAGTTTATATTTCCCCTGCTTGACTAAAACTGTCTTTCCCTCTCATTCTAGGGAAACCTTTAACTTTCAAATACCTTAGATCCACTCCACAGACCAGCCATTTATAGCTTTGACAACTAAAAGCTCTCACTACATCTCTTCTTGATGCCAGCTCCTTGTCAAAGCTTGTCATTTCATCAGTGCTAAAGTGTGTTTTTAATGCTGTAACTCAATCCTGGAGGACAGCTTGTCAGTTGGAGCTGCTGGAGCAGAAATCTTTCAGTCTCCATCCCCCCCATACCTTACTTTTTCTGAACTGCCCTAGATGGTATTCCCTCCATGTATTGGCAGCCTCATTATTCCTACTGCTGGGATTTCCTTAATTATTAGACTGGCTCTGCAAGCTTATAGCCCTTGTCTCCAATTGTTACTTATTGTGCTCTTACTATGTTTTGTGTTTATTACTTTGAACCCCCAGCTTTCAGGTTTTATCCTTCTCAAATGGGAAACCTGGATGATGGTCAGCTTTCAAAATCAGGTTTCCTAAATTAGATTGTTCCTTAAGGGAGCTTTCTTTAAAGTGATTACCTTTTTTTTAATTTTAAACTCCATTACTAAAAATCATAACAAAGTACAATATAATGCAGGGTCTTAGCTGAAAAGGTAATAGGCTAAACAGAGTTAAAAAAGACTTTTTTAAGTCTTGTCTTTGAAACATGCTAATTATATGACCATAATCAACTTATTTAAATGATAGGCATCCCAGTCAGCTTTATAAGAGTTTAAGCTGTTGATCTGCTGCAGTAGAAGGGCATTCAATGCCTAGGGCTCTCTGTATTGGTGAAATCACAGGTGTGGACCAAAAAGAGAAAAGGTAAGAAGAATGGAAAATGGAGGGCAAGAAAGGGAAAAAAAATAGATAAAAAGAAAACTGGCATGAAGTAAATATATCTAACAACATCATGTCATAAATGCAAACAACTTTTTAAAATACAGTAAAATGTAGTTTCTGCACACTAGCCAAGCCTCTCATGAAAAATATTATAAGCATTGAAAGACTATAATGTACAGAATGACACTGAGATGAGTTATGATTTCATTTTTAATAGTATTTTTATTTTTCCTCAATTACATATCAAGAAAAATTTTAGCATTCGTTTTCACAAGATTTTGAGTTCAAAATTTTTCTCCCTTCATCCTTCTCTCTCCTCCCCTCTTCTAAAAATGGTAGGTAGTTTGATATTCTATACATTTGCTGTTATCTAAAAAAAAATTACTACATTTGTTACAGTTGTAAAAGAAGAAACAGATTTTTTTTAAATCCAAGGATAAAGTAAGTGAAAAAAATATGCTTTGATCTGCATTCAGAGTCCATCAGCCTTTTATCTGGATATGAATAGCATTCCCATTTGCAAATCCTTTGTAATTGGCTTGGACCATGGTGTTGCTAAGATGAGCTGAGTTATTCATAGCTGATCATCACACAATGCTGCTCATGCTGTGTACAATGTTTTCCTTATTCTGCTTCTTTCATTTTGCATCAATTCATACACATCTTTCCAGGTTTTCCAGAAATGTGATGGTTCATCATTTTTTATTGCATAAAAGTATTCCACTACATTCATATACCACAGCTTAATCAGCCATTCCCCAATTGATGGGCATCCCCTCAATTTCCAATATTTTGCCATAAAGAAAAGGGCTGCTCTTAAGTTGGTCCTTTGCCTTTTTATGAGCTCTTTGGGACACAGACCAAGTAGTGGTATTGCTTTATCAAAGATTTGGTTGCCCTTTGGGCATAGCTGCAAATTGCTTTCCAGAATGGTTGAATCAGTTCACAACTCCAACAATAGTGCATTAGTGTCCCAATTTGCCCATATCCTCTCCCACATTTGTCATTTTCCTTTTTTGTCATATTAGTCAATCTGTTTGGTGTGAGGTGGTATTTCAGAGTTTTTTTTTTAGTCAAAAGTGATTTAGAGAACTTCTTCATATGCCTATAGATAGCTTTCATTTCTTCATCTGAAAATTTCCTGTTCATATCCTTTGATCATTGTAAGTTTGACTCAGTTTTCTATATAGTTGAGAAATGAGGCCTTTGTTCAGAGATGCTTGTTTTAAAGATTGTTTCCCATCTTTCTGCTTTCCTTCTGATCTTGGTTGCATTGGTTTTGTTTATTCAAAAGCTTTTTTATTTAATGCGATCAAAAGGATCTATTCTTCATTTAGTAATGCTCTCTACCTCGTTTGGTCATGAATTCTTCCCCTCCTTATAGATCTGACAGGTACACTATTCCTTGTTCTTCTAATCTAATTGCTTCATTGCCTACGGTACCTTTTTGCAAGATGTAGTTTCCTTCCTTATCTCTTTTAGTTAGGTTTATTTTTGCTTTTATTTTCTTTAATATCAGGATTGCTACTCCTGCTTTTTTTTTTTTACTTCAGCTAAAGAATAATAGATCCTGTTCTAGCCCCTTGTCTTTACTTTGTGTGTATTTCTCTGCTTCAAGTGTGTTTCTTGTAAGCAACATATTGCAGCATTCTGTTTTTTGAGCCATTCTGCTATTCACTTTCATTTTATGGGAAAGTTCATCCCATTCACATTCACAGTTATGATTACAACCTATGTATTTCCCTCCTTCTTATTCTTCCTCCTGTTTGCCCTCTCTCTCCTTTCAACTTTTTTCCCTTCACCAATGTTTTGCTTCTGTCTACCACCTCCCCTGATCTGCCCTGCCTTCTGCCAGTCCTCTCTGCCCTCCACCATTTACTTAATCTCCTCCCCTCCTACTTTCCTGTTGGGTTAAGATAGATTTCTACATTCATCTGTTTGTGTATATTATTACCTCTTTGAGCTAATACTGATGAGAGTAAGGTTCAAGTGATGCTCATTGCCCACCCTCCAATCTTGTCCTCCACTGTATATGATTTTAAATACATTTAGAATAGAACAAATTATTTAAATAGTTATGCAGCAATTCCTTCTAGAGGTGGATATTTATGCACATATTTAAATCTCTGTATGCAAGTTCTACTCTAATGATACATGATTTTTCAATGATTTTATCAGTGGAAGGTTCAACAAACCTTGAAAGGCTTCAAGTAGACCCCCAGAAACCAACTAAGTCTATTCAGGTATGGTGAGGCTTGCTATGCAGAGGCTGATTACGAGAGAAGTTCTCATTAGGTGAAGAAATGTTTCCCCATGATGATCCATGAAACTGATATTAGTGCAAAATACTTCTCAGTCCTGAGCATTCTCCTTCATGTTCCAAAGAAATGGCAACAGAGAGTGCTAATATGACAAGTATACTTTGTCTTCTTTATCCTTGGACCAAGTAGGTGAAATTAGCCCCCTCATTCTCCAACCCCCATGGTTCTATGATAACCTGAGTTGTTTGTAGGGTATTTTTCTATTATTTGATAGCTCAAGTTCCCTTAGGCTGTATTCCTGTCATGGTTAGGAGCCTTCGACTATCTCTCAGTTCCATTTAATCACTGATTATCAATTAGCTTTAACAAAGGGCTACTTACTTCAAAGATTTAGTAAGAACAATTGCACAAATTTCTCTCTAACACCTCAGAATTATACTTTCTGCTATATCAAATCTAAGGGGATTGGGGGAACTGTAGGCTAATAACTTAGTTCAGTTACTAACAAGGAAAGTTCATTGAAGTAATTGAAATTTATGTGTCAGCATCTCTATATCAAAAGACAAAGTTAACAGTGAGGGTTTTTTTGGTTGTTTCTTTGCCTTTCTTAGTATTGTTAATATGCTTAGGAAAATATTACTGACTGAACAAATTTGAAAGGAAGGAAGGAACAAAGGAACAAAGGAAGGAAGGATGGAAGGAAGGAAGGAAGGTAGAGAGAGAGAAAAAAAAGACCTCATGCTCAGAATTCTAAGATACAGAGTGGCTATTTCATAATTTTGATGCCAAAAAGCACAATTTTAGGGAAACAAGACAAAGACTTTCAGCTACAAAGAGTAATAAATTTTAATAAATAGGAATTACTCTATATAGATTTAACAACAGAAGTTATATTGACATATGATTTTCCAAAATGTAAGGAGAAAGTATCAAACCTCAGAAAACCATGTTCTATAAAACTGTAACTAATCATTACCAGAAAAGGAAGAATCTTCAATGAATGAAATACTTTAATAATTCTTATAAAATAAATATCAGAGGTTAACAGACACTTGGTCAATTTGACAAATAAGAGAATTATGACAGAAACAAACAATTCCAATTATCATAAAAAAATTAGGCAATGAAATCCATTCTCTCATATTTCTAAAACAAAAGTAGATTTTCCAATCTATTCATCTATCTACTAATCTATAAACAAAGAAAATTTATTAAGGATTTTAAAAGTACAAAGAGGGTTCATGAAAGGGGGAAAAAACTATTCAACTAAAGAATTAAAGGTTAGTAACATAGTCAAGAGAATGGAAAGAGGAAAAACTGAATCTATATTCAAATGATGAAAGTCCATGTGCCCTTCTATATGTGAACCATTATTTGAGTGAGGAGAGAAAAGTTGAAAATGCTTGGTTTGGACATGAGCAAAGAAAGTTAGAATCTTCTTCCATCTCTTCTGAGAAGCCTGAGGGGTTGTGGAGGAATAGAGTAAGAACTCTGAAAGAAAGACATTAAGGTAGAAGAGGAATAGGAAGCCAGACTCAGCCTGGAAAGTTAAAAGTCGGTATATCACTGAAGCATGATTTCATGATGGGGTGACTGGTGGGAGCAGGAGCGACAGGGGTCTAATAATGGATTTTGTTTGCAGAGAATTAATTTATTCAATAATCATCTGTTAAAGGTATAGTATATGTAAGATGCCAAGAATACCAAAACTGAACTCCACCTTGACAGATTTTACATTCTTCAATGAGAAAAATAACATGAACAAAGGCAACAAAATATAAAAGACATACAAAGTAAATGCCAGGTAGGTAGAAGAACCTGCAGGATATAGCTTTGTTAAAAGCTGCAGAGACATTAAAAAAGATGAAGACTGGGAAGAGACCATCAGATTTGGCAATTAATAAATCACTATTAACCCAGAAGAATAAGCATTTTAGATAGCCACCTTCTTTGATCAAGGGTTATACTTTCCAATATTATATCTCACTTCAGGAAAATGTCTGCCTGTGAATGGATAGCATTCAAGGTGGTGAGAAGGATCCAAAATTAGTGGTTCTTATGTTTTATTTTTTCTTTTCAGTCCTGATCGCCTTTGGCAGTTTGTTGACCCTTTTTCAAGACACACTTTTAAAAAAATCATACTTGAAGGAAATGATATATTCTGAATGGATGCATGAATTAAATAATAAAATTAATTGGTTAAATTAGATGATTTCTAAGTTCTTATCTAATTCTATATCCTATTTATCAGTGTCATTACTTCATAGTCACTCATTTCAGTGTTTTAACAATAATAACAAGGTTACAGGTCACTTGGAAGTAAAACATGAAGTCATGGAATGGCCATAATTTTTTTCCTAATGGAAAGAGGTTCTACAATTGACCGGAAGTCAAAAAGTATAAACTTTCAGGGAAGATATGGGAATGGGCCTGGGTAAGCCTCTGATTTTTCCCTTCCTTCCTTCCTTTCTCTGATATACAATCATTTCTTTTGCTGACACTGGCTTTCTAGATCACTGATATAGACCACCACCTATTTGATATGATTTCAAATTTTCTTAATTAAATTTACCTCCCTGACTTCAATTTTGGGCTGAGCACTTTTGTTTGATTCACATGGGTATAAGATCTATTCTTTAATTTTTAAACCTTAGGTAAAAAACTGACAGAGGTCCCCACTCCCATGAAAACAAAACTCCATAATAGCAGAAAAGCAACTAAATGGAAGCAGAGAGTGGTAACTTTTCAGCAGAGACTTCTCAGAGGAGATGCCAATTTTATACACACAAGATCTAGATGAAATAATTTTGAGATAATCAATAAAGGAAAGGCACTAGTATTAAGGGAAAAACTTCCTATAGGAAACATCATTTTAGCTTGGACCTGAAGGAAACCAGGGAGGCCAAGAGATACAGATGAGGAGGGAGCATGGTGGAAAACAGCCAATGAAAAGGCCCAGGGTTATCTCATGAGAGGAACATCAAGGAGGTCAGAGTTATTGGTTTGCAGATGACCTGGGAGGGAATTAGAGTAAAACGTAAGGAGCCTGGGAAGATAGAAGTGGGGCAGATTTGTGAAAGGCTTTGAATGTCAACTGGAAGATTATGTATTTAGTTCTGGAGGTGATAGGGAGCCAATAGAGTTTATTGAGTAGGGTGTATGTGTATCTATATGTGTGCATGTGTGTGTTAGAGAGAGAGAGAGAGAGAGAGAGAGAGAGAGAGAGAGAGAGAGAGAGAGAGAGAAAGAGAGAGAATGTAGGGGGAGTCAGACTTGCATTTAGGAAGATCTCTTTCACAGATGAATGGAGGATGGGTTGGAATGGGGAGAGACTTGAGGCAGGGAGACCTACCATTAGCTATTGCAATAGTACAGGAATGAGTTGATAAGGACCTTCACCAATGGAAGAGAAGAGGAAAAGGTATATTGGAGAGATATTGCAGGAAGGGGGTGTGAAATTAATAAGAGTTGTGGCAGAAGTGAAATTGATAGTCCTTGGCAATGTTCAGATATGAGATAGTTTTTGAGATATGAGGTGAAAGATACTAAGGAATGTAGAATGATTCATAGGTGAGCCTCAGGGACTGGGAGGATGGTGGAACCATTAATGGTAATAAAGGTGTTAAGAAAAGGTGAGGGTTTGTGGGGGGAAAGGGGCAGAGAAGATAATGAGTTAATTTTTGGACATATTGAATCTAAGATGTCTTCTGGACATCCAGTTTGAGGTGTCTAATAAGCAGTTGGAAATGTAAGGCTGAAGGTCAGCAAAGAGGTTAGTTTTCAGAATCATGATGATGGAGGTAATAATTAAATCATGGTAGCCGATGAGATCACCAAGTGAAATGGTTCAGAGGGAGAAAAGAAAAAAGAACCCTATGGGACACCTTCAGTTATTGTACTTGAACTGGATGAGGATCCAGCAAAGGACACTAAGAAAGAGTAGTCAGGGTAGCAGGAAGAGCACTAGGATAAAGTAGTGTCACATATACCTTGAGGGAAGAAGGAATCAAAGAGGAGGGGGATCAGTAATGTCAAAGGCTGCAGGAAAGTCAAGAAAGATGAGAATTGAGAAAAGACCATTGGATTTGACAACTGAGAGATCACTGGTGACCTTGGTGGGTAGGATGATGGAATTGGAAGCTAGATTATAAAGGGCTAAAAAGGGAAAAGAAAGGAAGTGGAGGCATCTATTACAGATGGCCTTTTCAAGGAGTTTAGCTGAAAAAAGGAGAAATGTGAGACCATAGTGGGGGTGGAAAGATCAAGTGAGGATTTCTTGAGTGTGAGGGGGGCCCGGGCATGTTTATAGGCAGTAGGGAAGCAGCCAGTAGACAGGGAGGGATTGAAGTTGAGTGAGAGATTGGAGATGATGGAAAGGACAGAATGGGGTTACTGTGCAGGTAGAGGGGTTTGCCTTTGCATGAACAAGGGTTACTTCTTCATATCATCTAGGGATGGAGGAGGAGATCATGGCAGAAAATATCTGGGTAATATGGCAGGGAGGAGAAAGACAGAAGAGGAAGTTCTCTGAGAACAGCCTGTTGTTGGGTTGGGGTTTTTTTTTTTTTTGTGAAATGTGAGACAAAACTCCCAGATGAGAGAGTGAGGAGAAGGGACCCACGAGAGATTTGGGAGGTATGTAAAGGTAAGATGGGTTTGAACTGGATCTCCATCTAGTCTTGAGGAAAAGGGCTTTATGATAGAATGCTGGAATGGAATTCAGGAAGACATGAATTTGAAGCCCACTTCAGACACTAGCATGGTGACCCCGATTGATTTACTTCCTTTCTCAGCCTCAGTTTCCACATCTACAAAATGAGAGAGTTGGACTCAACAACTTCTAAGATCCTTTCTTCTACATTTGTGATCCTTCCATCCTGTGACTTACAAGGTGAGAAATAATAAATTCAATTAAATTCAACTAGCGTTTATACAGTATGTAGAACTCTGGCCTGTGTGCTCAGGATACAAAAACAAAAGCAGAATTCCTGTCCTCCAGGAGTCTATATTCCGGGGAATAAACAAATTCAAGACAAATAAGAAGCAGTGATGATGGGGGAGGGGGAAAGTACTTGTGTATTATTTTCTCCCACCAGGACCCATGATACTAGTTCCTGTATCTTTAGAAACTATACTCTGCATTTCTATTCTCTTGGAAGTTTCCTGTCTAACTTCCCTTTCTCCTTCTCCCAGCCCACCAAGTGAGATATTAGGTTTAGTTGGCACATGAATTCTGCAATGTTACTAATGACCTCTTAATTGCCAAATTTTTCCTCAATCCTAAACTTTCTTGACTTCTTTATAGCCTTAGAAACTACTGATCACCATTTCTTGCTGGATACTTACTCCTCTCTGGGTTTTATGACACTAATAGCTCTTGCCTCCCTTTCTATTTGTTTGATTGCCCTTCTTAGTCTTCTTTGCTGGATCTTCACCCTTGTCACCCCTACTGGCTGTAGGTGTTCCCCAAGTCTTCATCCTGGCCCCTCTTCTGTTTTCTCTCTATTATCCTATAACATGGTCTTTTCATCAGCTCCCATGATTCCTACTATAACCTCTATGTAGATGATTCCCAATCTATTCATCTGCCTTGTTCTTTCTCCTAAGCTCCATTTCTATCACCAACTACTTTTATTTTTAGGGAGATAGATAGATAGATAGATAGATAGATAGATAGATAGATAGATAGACAGACAGACAGACAGACAGACAGACAGATAGATAGATAGATAGATAGATAGATAGATGTGTCTATGTACATATACACATATATATGTATATATACATATGTATATATACATATGTATATTAACCATATGTCACTAATTCAATACAGCCCAAACTCATTATTTTCACCCTCTACAAACCTCTACCAGTAATGAGCTTCCCAATTACTATTATAGATACACCATCCTTCCAGTCCCCCACTTTTACAACCTTGACGGCATCCTTGACTTCCCACTCTCATTCATTCTACCAATCAGTTGTTTACCTCTACATCTGCTCTGTACCTGCTGTGGAGCACTTAGAGGCTGGTCAGACATCAAAGACTCCAAGTATCCTGAGCCATCACAAGTTTTCTTGACTGTTGTCTTGCCACTGGACTTTGATGACTTTGGAAGAGAGAATAAGGATGATGACTTTACACAACTCTGCCTCACTTTAATCCAATTCATTCACAAGCCAAGACATCATCACATGATATCACTGGTTCTCTTCAAAAACAAACGACAAGAAACAATAGAGAGAAACCTAAAGCATCCAAGGAGGGAAATAATACAGGGACGTCAAGGAGGCATGAATTGACCTGGCCACATAAGTTCTGTATCCATATATGTACATATCTTGCCTTCTGTACTCCCTGCCCCCATGCTTGTTCTCTGGTCATATACATTATCTTCATGATTTCCCACTTATGGTATGGTGAACTGTGGGAGAGTATGTCCATGTCTATATGGAGGCAGAGAAGTTTCTTGTCGTTATTTTCTTATACTCTTTGATTAAGTGACTTTGGCTCTTGACTCATGTATTCTCTTCATCTAGTAAAAAAAAATGCATTGGTAGAACCCTGTGAGCTGTGAGTGGATGGGGTTCTATGAAGTTCATGGGATGTGTTTGAGAGAATCCTGGATGCTACATTTCTGCTCACTTTAAGGTGTATATTGTAACTACATAAGAATTTCTCATGTTTCACATGTTCAGTCTCTTCCTGAAGTTATATCTATTCCTTGATTTTATTCTAATACTGCAATAACATTAATTCAAGAAATTATCAATATCACTTTTACATAAACTGGATGGTAATTGTGTGGTTACCTGTATGCAAAATGCAATGTTTTACTAAATAGGAGGTAAATTATTTTAAACATAATTTTAGCAGAGCAGACAGGTGTTTGAAGAAAAATGACCTTTTTATGCTGAAAAAACTCCCATTTCTACTCTCCTGCTTTGGTTTTTCATGGTGTTCCTGCTGAGTTTCTAATGCAAACCATCACAGTGTGTGGTCTCTACTACTATAAACATGAATTCCTTTCTCATTGTGACTTCATATACTCAGCACTGATTATAATGATTCTCTGTCAGCTCAAAGCTGTCAACATGGTTCAGTGAGGACTGCCAAGAGTAGCAAGAAAAAAGAAAAAAAAGTCATAGACAGTCAAACAAAATAAAAGATAGACCAGCAACAGAAGAGAAAAATAAAATAAGATCTTTTCCTTTCTCTTTCATTCTGGACAGAAAGATACACTAAACAGCCTTTCTTTGATTTGATTTGATTTGACATCTTCTTACTAATGAAAAAGAGGGTTTTGCTTCTCAAGAATCAGACACTAATTTTATTTCTTCTCATTTTGTTTCAACACACATACTGGAGATAAGAGAAATCCACACTTACTGCACTGTCAGACCCCCCTTAACACATCTCCCTGTTCATAGAAAAGTGTTAAACTACACAAACACTCAGCTGCCTGATTACCCAAATACCTCTGCTAATTTGCCAAGGTTAGCAGAAATGGTGCATGCAGTATTTTGTTGGCTATGCATGGATGAAGGGTGCAGAAGCGTCGAGAGGCTATATATTTCACACTCCATAAACAAAATGGTGAAACACACACTGGAAGGTACAATAGTTATCTCATCTAAATTCAGGCAACATCAATAGCTTTGATCTCTATTAGGTTAAATCACTGCCTCTTCAAGGAGTGACCAAATCATTAACCCAACAAACCAGTTGATGAAAACAGTCACATATGGGAATACAGAGTAAGCAGTATTTTTGGTAGAGAGAAGAAACATGCCATCACTTGTGATTGGGCAGACTGACCACTGGCTTGATCTCCACAGACATTTCTTAGACTCTTCTACCAGATCAGTTTCTCATCAGAAAAATCACTGTTTTTGTCTCCTAAGTTTGTTCATATATAACATTGAGGAAAAAGTGACCTACGATTGATATGACAATGGCTATTGAAAAAATCTAAAAAAATATTGTGAGCAATGTGCTTGTAACAATGTAACAATGAAAGATTAGAGGTAGTAGTAATGTATTAATAAAGCTTTCGATTCTCAGGTACATCATTCTCATTATAAACAGCCAATATCAATGCATTAGTGAAATATGCTTAGGTCTTTTATATTTACTCATTTTCCTTTCTCAGTTCCCCTCCTGACTCTCTGAACTTTGTCACTATACCTCAGTTTCTTTCTTGTTCAAGAAGATCCCTTTGCCCTTGAGGCTCACTTCCCCTCTTTGTGAGTTTCTCCAATAACCTTCATTTAGAGGAAGTGAAGAGGCCAGTTATGTTTCACTCCTTTCTTGAGCCCCCTCTCTGGATTTTTCACTGTGTCCCAGTGTGGGTGTCTTCTACTCCCACCTCCACTTTTCTTGCCCCTTTCATAAATTATCTTCCTTCCTCCTGAAATGTAAGCTCCTTGGGATAAAAGACTCCCTTTCTTTCCTTGTATTTATATTTCTGAGTCTTGGCCTAGCATCTGGCATATAGCAAATAAGGGCTTAATAAATGCTAACTGACATTTATTTGATTTGACTAACTTTCTAGTAAATCATATAATTTTCTAATCTCTCCTCTCTATTTCTCTGTGTGCATGTGTATGTGCATATGTGCACATGTTTGCATCTCTTTGATTCAGAGCTGTAATTTAGTCAATGTATGGAACTCCCAGTATGGCAGCTTCCACTGATGAAAATTAGTGACTTGTATGTAATTTATTTCAATGATGGTTACCTGGGAGTCCACCAAGGATGATTGTTTTCCCTATAGTTGCATATCTAGTATGTATCAGATAAAAAAACTGGAATTCCAGTTTCTGGACTGCAAGGTCATTCCACTATTCACCATGCCAATTTACCTCCTTATCCCTGTGAACTTAGAAATCAAATGAAATAATGTGTGTAAAGTGTTTTGCAAGCCTTGAAGGGCTCTAAAAATGAAAGCTATTTTAATTATTATTTTAGAAACTTCATTTTCTTTTAAATATTTATCAATATTGAGATTTTTTAAATTAGATTTATAGATACAATCTATTAGGTCCCCAGCATTTGTCAGCTAGATCATCTAATGTTGCTATTATTATAACAGCTATTACACTAATATTCACAGAATCACAACACATCAACTCTAGAAGGAGGTCCAAAGAGGTAATCCTATCTGACTCACACATGAATAGGAATGCCCTGCAAGAATTCCCTCCAAAGTGACAAATTCAGCCTTCCGTTAATGACTTCCAGTGAAGCTGAACCCACTATCACCTAAGGCAGTCCATTCACTTTTATATAATTCTTGTCAGTAAAGTCTTCCTCATGACAAGCCCAAGCCCAACTCCTTTCCTTGGTTTCTGTTAATCTTGATTGTGACCCCTATGAGAAGAACAGTCTAGATACTATTCCATATGGCAGCCTCTTAGATACTTGAAGATACCTATTGTTCCTCCTTAAATCTTCATCAAACTGAACATTCCTATTTAATACTCTTCTGGCATGGTTTCTACTGCTCCCACCATTTTCATAACCTCTGCTGGCCCATTTCCAATTTGTCAATGTTCTTCCTAAAACAAAGCAACCAAAGCTCACTTTCCTAAAGCACAGGTGTGATAATGTTGTACCTATCCCCTCCCCCCATAAACTTCAATAACTCCATATTGCCTCCAGCATCAAATACGAAATGCTCTATTTGGCATTAAAAACCCCTCATAAATTAGCCCCTCCTACCTTCCTATTCTTCTTACACATTTCTGCCCTACTCCAATACAATGACACTGGCCTGGTGGCTGGGCCACAAAGAAGAAACTCCATCTCTCAGCTCCAGGCATTTTCTCTGTCTGTCCCCCATACCTAGAACGTTCGCACTCCTCTGCTTTGACTACTGACGTCCCTGTGTCTTTAAGTCACACTAAAACCCCATCTTCTACTAGAAGCCTTTCTCAACCCCTCTTAATTCTAATGCTTTTCCTCTTTTAATTATTCCCTAATTATATATATATATGTGTGTGTGTGTGTGTGTGTGTGTATGTATATGTGTGTGTGTATGTGTATATATAAAATTTTGTATTTATTTGCATGTTGTCTTTTCCATAGATTGTAAGCTCCTTGAGGGCAGGGACTGTCTTTTGCCTCTTTTTTTGTATCCCAAGCACTTACCACAGTGTCTGGCACATAGCAGGTGCTTAATAAACATTTGTTGATTGATGGTTGAGATGTTGTCTAAGTAAACCAGAGTACGGTGGGACTGTTACCTTTCTTATTCTGAATTCTTTGCCTCACAATAAAACCCGAGATTATGTAACCTTTTGGGGGCTATTATGTCTGGGTGTTTGTTTATCTTAAGCTTATAGGTCACTAAAACCCTTAGATCTTTTCTCTTGTACAGTTGTCTGGCCATGAGTCTTCCATCCTGTGCTTATGAAATTGATATTTGAATAATAGTTTGCTTTATTATATTTGGCCTATCATTTTCACATGTCAATCTATCCCTCCCAAGATAGCATAATATGTAAATCTGATAAACATGCCATTTATACTATTAAGAAAGTCATTGATGAAAATAATGAGCAGTATAATACCAAAGTTGGAACCCCTGGGTATTTGGAACATCCTTCTAATAGCTTGGAGTTAGTCTCTGTGTGTTAGCTTTTATCTGTGGGTACAGCTAAAGATTAAACATTTCCTATATGCTCAGTAACACATGAAAATAAGGAAGCATACTAAGATTCACTGAATTTCTCAAGCTGGAAAGCCATATGGGCATAGCTTGCAAAAAATATTGGGGGAACCAAAATTCAAAATTGTGTTACTTGTTTTAATAGTTAATACATATTCTTTCTCTGCTCTCCACTTGCCATCCACTCATCCTTATTCTCCACCCCAAATATTACACCCTCATGTAATGTAGATTGCAATTTTCATATCTTCTGATCCTGCCTAATTTCTGTTCACATTGCTCCAAAAATCCTCTTTAAAGGACATAACCTAGGTAATGAAGGCTTTTTGCTGGGTGTTTTGATTTTCTAAATATTTGTTTTTTGCTTATACTTGGTCTATCCATCAGTGAGCACTTATTATAAGACCAGCCAACCTTACTTGCAACCATACATGATCAAAACCATAAGAAATAGCAATTGACACTTAATCATATCACCTTATAATGCTAGTGATGAACATAGGCAAAAAGACTACCAGGTAACTAATTACTTTCAATCCATTCATTCCTGCTAGCTATTATCCTCTATCTCTTGTTCCTTTTGGGGCTAAACTCCTCAAGAAAGTCATCTACAATTGGTGCCTCCACTTCTTTTCCTCTCACTGTCTTCTAAACTCTCTGAAGTCTGGCTTCTGATCTCATCATTCAACTGAAACTGCTTTCTCCAAGTATCTCAGATATCTTTTACTCTTTTGCTACTTTTACCAATCATCTCAGATCTCTTAATTTTCAAATCTACTGGCCTTTTCTCAATCTTCATCTTTTTAATCTCTTCACATCCTTAAAGAGTGTGGATCATGCTCTTCTGTCACTCTCTTCTCTCTAGGTTTTCAAAGCACAGTTCTCTCCTTGTTCTCCTCCTACCTCACTGCCCTTTCCTTCTCAGTCTTCTTTGTTGGATTTTCATCCAGATTGTTCTTGCTAATTGTTTACATATCCCTTCATTCTACCTTGTGCCTTTTTTTCCTTCTTTCTCTATATTATTCTGCTTGATGACATCATCAGCTCCCATGGATTCAGTTAACATCATTAAGCAAATCATTCTCAAATCAATTTATCCAGCCACAATCTCTCTCTCAACTTCCAGTCTTGCATCTCCAGCTGCCTAATATATATATATATATTATATATATATATATATATATATATGTATATATACATATATATACATATATGTATGTATACATATATATATATATACATATATGTATGTATACATATATATATGTATATGTATATGTAACTGGATGTTCTGTAGACATCTTAATCTCAACATGCCCAAAACCGAACTCCTTTCCTTTTCCTAAAACTTCCCCCTCTTCTTAAATACCCTATTACTGTAGAGAGCACCATCAACTTTCCAGTCACTCAGCCTCACACTTTTCTCTCTCTCAACCCCACTCCCCCATATCTGCTTTCTTAACTTCTCTTAAATATCCCTTCTCCTCTGTCATCTAACCCTGCCATTACCCTAGTTCAAACCCTCAACCTCACACCTGGAGTACTTTTTGGTTTGGTCTCCTGACTCAGGTCTCTCCCCACTACAATCTTTCCTTCACTCAGCTGTGAAGTCAGTCTTCCTAACATGTCTGACTATGTCTCTGTCTCTGTCTATGCCTGTCTCTGTCTGTTTCTAGTTTTCTGTTTCTATGTCTCTCTGTCAATCTCTCTCTGTCATCTCTGTATTTGTCTGTCTGTCTCTCTCTCTGTGTCTGTCTGTCTCTTACTCTCTGTTTCTGTCTCCCTCTCTCTGTCTCTGTATGTCTGTCTGTCTCTCTCTCTCTGTCTTTGTCTCTCTGTCTCTGTCTCTCTCTCTCTCTCTGTTCTATCCCTCTTTCTCCTCTATCAGAGATATCCTCTACTATTTCTTCTACCTCATCATCTATACCTAATCATTTCCAAAATCTTATTTCTACCTTGTGTTCTCTTGTCAGTGTTCTTCTCCCACTCACATGACCACTGTCCTAATTCTGGCTTTTAGTGTGTCTTACTTAATGTATTGCAATAGTTATATAATTAGGAAATTATATTCTTCACTAAATGTCTCTACTCTTCAATCCATACTCCACTGAGATGCCCAAATAATCTCCATAAAACACAAGTCTGAGCTTGATTCATTCCTGCTCAATTAATCAAGCACTGGGTTTGGAGTCAGGAAGACTGGAGTACAAAACCTGCTCTGACATTTACTGGCTATGTGACCCTTTGCAAATCACTGAATCTCTACCTGCCTTGGTTTCCTCATCTGTAAAATGGAGATAATATTAGCATATATATCCCAAAGTTCTTGTTAGTATAAAATGGAATAAAATGAGGTAATGCTTTTTGCAAACCTTAAAACAATGTATAAATACTAGTTATAATTATCATTATCAGCAATATAATCATTCATCAAGTACTTGCCTTGTGCTAAATAAAAAGAGTTACTGCCCTCAAGAAGCTTATATTCTAATGGTATGGGCAACATTTAATTTGTATAGGTATATACAAGATACTTACAAAGATTTTAAATATATATATAGATATACACAGATGCATATCTGTGTATGTATGTGTGGGTGTGTGTATGAGAAAGACAAAGAGAGAAACAGAGAAAAAATAAAACACAGAGCCTGGTTCCTTCTAAAAAGGAAAAAAAAGGAAACTTGTCTTTTCAATTAATAGTCATACAGACATATTTATATATTTATATATTTATATATTTCAACTTCAGAAATATGATTTAATATTTCATTACTTTTTTCTGAGGCAAATCTACAATATGTATTTAATTAGATCCACCAAAACGTTGAAAAGATGATTTATTTAAGTTTACCATTTCTGTGTAGTGAATTGAATACTGCACAGTTTGCCCCAAAGAAAGGTAAATTTTGATCCCTGAAACCTAGCAAGATATCGTGGGGTTTAGACTTCTTTCTTAAGGACCTTGCCTTAAACCCAAATCACTCTTGCACCTATTGACTGCCCAACAATAGGTCCCTACTTGGTCATTGTTTGGGCACTGGTTGGCTCAGAGTGAATGTAAAGAGCAGTTCTCTCTGTTTTGCCCAGAAATTCTGAGGGTCTTCCCCTTTTAGATTGATTTTTTTTTGACCAGATAAAAGAGACCTTTCTCTGCCTCATTTCTTACCTAGCCTTAATCCCTGAATGGACATCAATCAACCTGAGACATGTTGAAGATATTAGCTTAAAAAGGCCAAAGTCTCCCACTGCACCCAGAGCCTTCTCCATTCTTCCTGATCTCTATCTTGTCACTGGACCCAGATGGCGCTGGAGGAGAAAGTGGGGCAGGTGACTTTGTATAGCCCCTCATTTAAATCCAATTTTCATGATGGCATCACCTCCCTGATGTCGTGGTACTGTTCGAGAATGAAGGACAACCAACAATGTGGAGGACTAGAGAATTCGCTAGAAGCTTATCCATTATCACTTTTTGTCTAAGAGATGTTTTACCTGATGATTTTTGAACACTAACAAATTGTACTTCACACGGTCTTTTTGGGCAAAAAATGCATATATCAACTTGATCACCATGTCCATCCAGACAACTTTCCTAGAACTTTATAATGACACTCAAGCTCCACATACTAGTGTGGTATATGGGGAAAATCATGTTAACTTTGTAGTTAGAGGATTTGGATTGCAACCTGTGTGACCAAGGGTGAGTTACTTTCTCTCTTTGGGCCTCTGATTTCTGATCTGCAGTATAAGAAGGTGGGACTACAGAGTCATTAAGGTACCTTCCAAAAATATATCTTTGAAACTGGGCTCCAAATTTGTGCCCCACTCTTTTAAAAAAGTTGTAGAGGGGATCAAATGAAAATCCAAGTTTGTGAATTTACTTTGAAAACTCTACAGCATTACACAAATGTTTTATTTTTATCCCGAGGGAAGGCAATGCAATTGTACCTACTAGCTCTGAGGAATACCCTGTATTTCTCCCATAATGGTGCTTTTTGTTCAGTCAGTCGATAAAGTTTTTCTTTTTTTTAAGTGTGTCCTGTGTACCAGGCACTATGCTTAGCACTGGTAATACAGAAAAGAAAAAAAAATTCCCTCCCCTCAGCTCACAATCTATTGTGGAAGGCAACAAGCAAATTATATTTATACATATGTGTGTGTATGTATGTGTGGTGTGTGTATACAAGCTATGTACAAGACACACAGGAAATAATTAAGAGAGGAAGGTCACTAAAATTCAGAATGAATTGGGAAAGATTTCCTGTAGATAATGGGATTTTCATTCAAACTTAAACAAAACAGGAAAGTCAATACCCAGAGATGAGGAGGAAGATCATTCCAGGCATGGAGGACAGCCACAAAAAGACGGCCAGAGTCAAGAAATGAAACGTCCTATTCTCAGAGCAGCAAGGAGGCAAGTATCACTAGGTTGAAGAGTATGTGGTAGGCAGTAAAATGCAAGAAGACTGGAAGGATAGGAGGAGGCAAAATTATGCAAAGCTTTGAATATCAAACAGAAGATTTTGTATTTTATCCTGGTGGTGATAGGGAGCCATTGAAGTTCAGTAAGTGAGGCTTGGGGAGATGAGGGGCTGACATAATCAGACCCACACTTTGGGAAAATCACTTTAGTGACTGGATGGAAGATGGATTAAAGTAAGGAGACACTTAAGACAGGCAGACTAAAGTAATGGTCTAAGTGTGAGATGATGGAGTCTTGCACCACAGTAGCGGCAATATTGGAGGAAATGGCATCTAAGAGATACGGTGAAAATGTGAAAGTCTTTGGTGATAGATTAGATAAAGGAGGTGAGAGATAATGAGGAGTTGAGGATAATATATAGGTTCTGAGCCTGAGACTTGCCCTCTGCAAGTAATAGGGAAGGTATGTGGTGAGGAGATGGCAGTAGGTGGCACAGTGGATTGACTTCCAGACCTGGAGTTAAGAAGATTCATCTTCCTTCATTCAAGTCTGACCTCAGAACACTTACTAGCTGTGTGACCCTAGGCAAGTCAGTTTTCTCATCTGTCAAATGAGTGGATAAGATACCAATTGAAATAGTAAGTACAGAAGGAGAAGAGAAAAGGGCCCAGAACAAAACCTTGAGGGAGGAAGCCTGGTTAAAGGATGTGATCTGGTGGAGGATCCAGTCAAGAAGACTTGGAAGGAACAGTGATTTAGAAAAGTGTAGAGGCTGGAGAGAGTGGTGTCTGGCAAAATAAGAGAGAAGAGGATATCAAAAAGGGAAGGGTGATCACCAGTGTTAAAACCTGCAGAGATAGAGGAGAATGAGGATTGAGAAATGACATTGGATTTGGCAATTAAGAGATCACCTGGTAACTTTGGAGAGAGAAGCTTTGGTGCAATGATGAAGTCAAAATCCTCTTTGTAAGGAGTAAAGAAGAGAGAAAAGAGAAAGTGTAGGCACTTATTAAAAATGGCCTTTTCAATGCATACAGCCAAAAAGGGCAAAGAGATGAAGGATGATAGTTATGGAAAAATGAAAGAGCAGCAAATGGTAACAATAACAAAATAATTATGCTAGTAACAGTTGAACCCTACCCTTATGGTCTCATAAATTCCAGTTGAAACAAACCATAAAGAGCTAAGAAAATATAGCACAACTTATTCACTATTTACTAAGAACTTTATTCCCTCCCCCTCCCCTCTTCAATCAATATGGCCATTAATTGCACAAATAGCAATAAATACATTGGCTGCTCTCCAAGAAGTGTACCAACTGAAGGAATTTGTCGTATTGCTAGTTTCATTACACAGATCATCATCATTGGGTAGCAGGCGGCAGACTGATGTTCAATAAACTAAATTTAATGTTACTCAATTATGATCATAGTGTTCAGATATAATACTAATAGGAATGTCAACTACTATTACATTTTTAGATTTATGTAAAATAATTCAAATGCTATTTGCTATCACTCGGATACAAGGTTCATCTGGTTGTTGACGCAGTTGGTCGATATTGATCCTGCACAGTAAGTGGTATAGTAGGCGCCCAGTGGCAAGTATATATAACATTCCCCATGCCAGCAGCAAGTGTGTCATGCCAAGTACTAAAGGCAGCGTGCCAAGTCATCAAGCAAACAGTGCACCTTTGCAGAGCTAGCTTTAAAAACAAACAAACAAACAATACTTCTTTGAGTTGCTCAAAAGTGCCATAAATAAGTCTTGCCAACATTACCCAGCATGAAGCAGAAATGGAGGCAGGGAAATGTCTTTCTTGGAGAATTCTTTGCAGAGCTAAATGAATGGAGTAAAGATATCACTCTAGCATCATTATACATTGTTATGTATGGTTGGTGCTGTGTCATTTAGCAAAGTGTTACTCAGTGGGCTGAGCAGCTGGTATATATGATTTTCTATACCACCTGCAAAAAGATGCCAAACCATATAATCAACCACCTGGCCAAGAAAATCGGGTAGCTAAACACCACTCTGTTGTCGCACCCACATTTTCTGGAAGTTTTCAAGTATATAAACAGACATAGGCAGAATGAACATGTGTACAAGATAAGGTTTGTTGAAGCTTTTCTGTTCAATAAAGCATATAGCGCCTGCTGTTCAAAGCACTGTGGAGCAGATTTGCTTTATTTCTAATGAAGGTGTTTGGGCATTTTCCTGGCACAAATGGAGTAAAATTATGTACTTAAAGTAACGCTTTAAAACAAAAACACACCAACCCACTACCACAATTTCACTGCAACAGATTGGGAAAAAAATCAAAACAAGAATAAACTGAAGCTCAATAATAAATTAGCATCATTACGATGGAAGAATTACTCATTTAGAAGGATTTCGCCTCATTTTAAGCTTCTCATGTGTATACCAGCTTCCAATGAATTCTTTCCTACCTATAACATGTGTTTATTATGTCTCCACACCATTACTCATGGGGAAAATTGTTTACAGGTGGCCTCTTTACTTATTTGGCTATAAGTGAATATGAGAGTAATTTGATTGTAAACTAATCTTTATATCACCAGACTCCCAGTGTCAGCAATGTCAATCTCATTATCTCACCTTTTCCCTGGCTCAGCACTAGCTGGCTCTCTGTGCATATGCGTCTTTTAAAATTCTAGTCCCTTATTGTTTGACAGATTACCGGAGGAAGAACTAATAACTAGATGAGGGTATTCAAGTTGAAACAAAAGGAGATGCTAGCAGACCCAGGTCTCTTGCTCTCATTATCTCTGTGGCTATGAGTTTAAGCTCATTAGACTCCCTCTCTCGTTGGTGCCTTTTTCATAAAGAAGGACAGATTTGGGGCTCATTGGCTTGACATAAAATAAAAACTTGAATAAAATGTTCAAAGTCTGGAAGTCTGCAGATGTTGTGGCCGTTGTTTGATACTAGCATTAGTCTTAGTTTCTTTATAACCAGGTTCTGAGTCTTTTGGTCTTTGTTTTTTGTGTCTTGGTAATTTTATTTTTTTTTTCATTTCATATGTATTTATATATATATATATATATATATATATATATATATATATATATATATATATATATATAACACACACACACACACACACACACAAATATATATATATATATATATATGACAAGAATAGGTCTTATCTTCATATTGAGGTGAAAGGGGCTTTTAAATATTCTTTTTGAGTTTTTCAAAAAGAATGGGATTAACTGCTTTCTTCCTTGAAGACCTTTCTCCTTTCTCTTCAACAACAAAAAAAGTCATTGGGACAAAATGATAATGCTATTTTTTAAGCTATCAGGGGTTTTTTTTTAGGAATATACAATGTTCTTAGATATTTCAAATAATCAGTGACCAATATTTAGAAAATGTATTCAAAATAAACTGTGGATAAGCTATAGCTCTTTAGGAATACAAAAGTTATTGAGAAAAGATAAGACTATAAAAAATAATATAACAAAAAAAAAGACCTACTTAAACAACTTTTACAGCTATAGCAGGTGTAAGGATTTCACATTTAACAATGAGTTTTTGAACTATTATTCTAATAAAATAACAAAGTAATACAATGAATTATGTCAATGTGTCCTAAATGAAATAGATTGAACCATCTTGAAATCACCGATTTTAATCAGAACTAAGTCAGTGGGGATTGTCATTTGCTTTAACAGAGCCTGGTTACCTGAAAGATATGAATTAGTCATTTCTTTTTAGGTCAATCCTGAAAGCTACCTTATAAATCAACAACAGTTTGAAGCACCAACTGAAAAATCAACTGACTTGGGGAAATATAAGCATTATTGGTCTCAAATACTAAACAGTGAAGAGCTTGTAATTTAACAAAACTCTATTTTTAAAAATGCACAATTTTGATTATATGAAATTGAAAATCTTTTGATAGGATATAAAGGGAAACTCTCAACTGGGAAAAATATTTTTGACATGTAACATTTTGGATTAGGTTATGATACCAAGACGTGTAGAAAATTAAAAAAAACTTTTAAGAACCAATGTTTCTTAAAATCATAAATAAGGTTGGTGAAATCAAAACAATTCTGAAGGTTCATTTTACACTCAGAAAATTGGCAAAGTTGACAAAAGATGGGAACAGGTAATGTTGAAGAGATTTGTAGAAAGACAGACAAATTAATAAATTGTGGTTGAAGCTATGAATTCCAATCATTTTGGAAATGAGTCAGATTTCATTGTTAGACATGTACTCTAAGGAGGTCAAAGATGAAAAGAAATCCCTCTCAGAGCTTTCTTCCTTCTCCAGTTCAATGATAATATATAGCAAAACAGAGCAACATATTTTGTAGAAGCAAATGACTGAAAACAAAGCAGATCCCCCCCAAATGTAGGAGTGGCTAGCCAAGTTGAACTAATGCATTGATCATTAATTAATATAATAAGATACTACTTCATAATAACTGATCAATATAAAATCCAAGCAATAAATAAACATTTTTTAAACACCTGCCATATATCAGGTACTGTGCTAAGCACTAGGGATACAAAAAAAAGCAAAAGACAATCCCTGCACTTAGAGTTTATAAACTAATGGGGAAAGCAACAAGCAAACAAATAAATACAAGGCAAGCTATATACAAAATAGAAAATAAGTAAGGGAGTGAAGACACTGATATTAAGAGTGATTAGGGAAAGCTTCCGGCAGATGGTGAGACTTTAGTTGGGACTTAAAGGAAGCCAGGGAGGTCAGTAGTGGGAGCAGAAGAAGAAAGATATTCCAGGTAAGAGGGATAGCCAGAGAAAATAGGACGATTTACATCAACAGATGTGGATTAAAGTAAGTTGGATCAAGAAAAAAAATGTAAACAATGACTCCACTACTGTAAGTGGCAAGAACAGAGACAAATAGACAGAAAGAGAGACAGAGACACAGAGAGAGAGGGAGACATAGACAGACAGAGGTAGAGACGGGGACAGAGAGAGATAGAAATAGACATATGTATATATATATATATATATATATATATATATAGAGAGAGAGAGAGAGAGAGAGAGAGAGAGAGAGAGAGAGAAGAAACTGAAAATCACATAATTAAAAATGACCAGATTAACTCAGCAAATGCACCTTCCTCCTTTCATTGAATAGATGAGGGATTATATAAATAAATGTAACATAAAATGAAATGTTTCAGTAAAACAAAGGATGTGCATGTATATATGTACTCTGGAGAGGGCGAGAATAAGCATTTATATAGCCTCTATTATGTGACAGGCACTGTGTTAAGTGATTTTTACAAATATTAAATCATTTGATCCTCATTACCCTCATTGTACAGTTGAGGAAACTGAGGCAGAGGTTGGATGGTTTGCCCAGGATTACACAGCTAATAAATGTCTGATGCCAAATTTGAACTCAGGTTTTCCTGACTCTAGGACTGGGCTCTATCTATTCTGACAATATTGTCCTGTGATATGTTAATATATAGAAAGATGGAGAGAGAGAGAGAGAGAGAGAGAGAGAGAGAGAGAGAGAGAGAGAGATGGATGGATGGATGGATGGACGACAGACAGACAGACAGATAGATAGATAGATGGATAGATAGATAGATAATACATTAAATTTTTATAGATATCAATATAGACATAGATACAATTGAAGCAAGACCAAGTAATGAGGGACAAATGCAAAAGATTAGGATGTCATAAGAATTTTCTGAAAAACAATGCTAAGGACAATAAAATCTTTGGTTTGTTTTGATTTTATATGTCAGAGATAAAAAGATAAAATAAATAATAATAATGATGATGATAAAATAAAGGCTCGGACCTCTAATCACATTGTATGGGATGATGTTAATAAAAGGTTCAAAAACTCAAAAATTATTTTAGAAGCAGCTAGAAGGTAGAGTAGAAAGAATGCTTAATAGACTATCAGATAGACCTAAGCCCAAATCTAGCTTCAGATACTAACTAATTATGTAATACTGTACAATTTATTCATCTCTTCTTTACCTTATTTATCTTCCTGAAAAAAGGGGGTAATGATAGCATTGAACTCATAGGGTTGTTGTCAGGATCAAATGAGACTTCTGTAAAGTGCTTTACAAACCTTACATCATTATGTAAATGTTAGCTGCCATTATTGCTTTGTTTCTGTTTTGTCACCAATGAGAATGCTTTTCTGGACTGTTTAAGATAGAATAAAAATTTAAAAATTCAGGAAAAATGAGAAGTACGTCAAGTGATATCTTGCTGCTTGCAATGAGTTTAAGATGCCAAGACTGAACAGACTGTGTTCTGGAGCACTGAGAAAATCAGCAGACAGAATTATTGTCCTGTTATTCATGATGTCCAAAATATTCTGGAGAAAGGGATTGATATATTAGAACTAGAGGTATACAAACGTAATAATTTTCCCCCAAAAGGGAAGGAGGTAAAGTTTGCAATAAGTCCAATAAGCTTGATTTCTATCCTTTGCTAATTTCTTTAACACCCTGTTAAGGGGGTGGTGTGTGAGCACTTATCAGATTCTATTGCTTATGATATGCACAAAATAATTACTTTAGTTTGCATGGTGAACAAAATACTGAAGTTGGAGTTGGAAAAAACCTAGGCTCAAGACCCAACCCTTGTTATCATTAGCTATGTGATTTTTCACCTTTTTGAACCTCAGTTTCCTTCTCCATAAAAAGGGAGAGGAGAAATTATATTTGCACTGCTTACTTCATGAGGCTATTTGCAAGGAAAGTCTTTTAGAAATCTTAAAGTTCTACATGAAGGTGAGCTGTGTATCTACTAGACTCACAGCCTGCAACATACTGTATGAGGATCTATTATGACCTGCATGACCCTAGGATCTAGCCCACATGAGATATTTAGCAAAATATAGTTTATCTAATTAACTATGATACATTGATTAGCAGACCACTAGAGCCTAACCGCTTATGAGATGCTCCCATGGTATATCTCACTTACCTCCAAGCATCACTCTTGCAGGCTGGAATGGGATATGATTTGCAAAAAAAAGAAAAAATTGAACTCTTCTATCAGGCAGGCAGGGTTTGTGAAGTCTGTAAACACCTACAAAGGCAATTACCAGGGAACATTATCACATTATCACTAGAGGTTATTGTGGTAATATTGTTTTTTTTTAAACTTTCACTTTTAATATATGTGAGAGATTCAATTTGTTCTGTTTTTACCTACAGGGCAGAACTGAGTGCAGTGGTAGAAGTCACAGAGGGGCAAAGATTTAGATTTGATGTAATGAAAAAGTGACCATCTAAGGATACAAAAAAATGGAATGGGGACTCCTTGAGAAGTTCTGAGTTCCTGCTCACTAGAGTTCTTCAAGGAAAGAGGAGAAACTGTTCGACAAATATGCTATAGAGCAGATATTCATTGAGATTCATATTGAACTAGATGTCTGTTGAGGTCCCTCCTGAAGTTGGGATTTGGTGATTCAATGGATTCTCGGTAGAGCTGGATGCCAACGATTTTGGAGGCCAGCCTCAGGTTCCTGAGATACTTCTTGGTTAATAATACAGCCCCTGGTTGACCTTCTGGTATCCCTCAATACTACATAACTGGCTTGCCTATTTCACATATATACATTCTATTGAGGATATCTTTTATCCCTCTTTTCTTGAGGAAATCACTTACAAAAGAAGATTTAGATTGAGTGAGACAAAGAGTTTAAGATCATTTCCCCTAAGGATATTAGGTCACATTGTATATGTCCCCATTGATTTTCATGAGGTGAGAATCCAGCCAGCAACATATTCACAGTAATCCTATGCTAGCTCCAAATTTATAGCTGATTTTATGTAACAGCATTGAACAAATGAAACCCTCATTGTTAAAGTGAAAATGCTCATTCATTTCCTTAAGAGTTCTTCAGAGTACAAGTCTTTGGCACAGGGATTCTATTTTTTTCCAAAGAGATTTAAAACATAACCACTACATCAACTATGGAGATCGAAAGTAATTAGCATAAGATAAAGCTATATTTTGCAAACAAACGATGCTAGGGAAAGGCTAAATAATTCTGACAAAAATTACTTAAAACTGATTTTTAACAAATGTGGGTTATAGAGTGGAGGATAGCCTCAAAGACTATTTGTCTGTGCTAATTTCTTCTGTAGAATTCATTTAAAAATGGGAGAGTTTTGATGGACAGTATTGCTGTGCACGGTTAAGTGGTTTGGAATTATAAGGCAGAGACTAGTAATGTGATGAGGTTGTAAAGACAATCCTATAAAATATGATACAACTGCAAACACATGCATTTTTAAAGTTGTATAATGGTTTGGTCTTCATTCTGAGAGGTGAGATATAAATAAAATACACTCTTCAAGTTGGCATACTATTAAGAGTAAAGAAGGCAGTTTGCCAAAAAAAAAAAATTCTCTGAAAACTTCAAGTAATTCTTTACAAATTTCTCCACCAATTCATATGGCTATTAATTAACTACAGTTACCCACAAACTATGGATATTAGTTGTCAGTGTAGATATTTTTAGTAGAACTCCATTTCATTTTATTTTTTCATTTTTATTTTTTTTAGTTCTCAACATAAGATTTTGAGTTCCAATTTTTTTCTCCTTCTCTCCCTTCCCTCCATCCCAGTGTGAATTCTTTAATTCATAATGTGATAGAAAAGACTCTTGCATCCCATAATATTTCTGCTTAACTAAAGTATCTCGAATAAATGGTAGAAATAATTCTAGATTCCAAAATTATGTTTGAAGAAAGAATTTAAGTGTTAGATTTGATTCATAAGAATGCTTCTTGTGAACACTATTTTCTAGCATGTTACAAGTACTGCTTTTTCTAGATAATGCTTCCATGAAGTGCAAGAAAAACGCTTCTGATGAAAATTAATCTAAATGGATGTATTCTACCTACCACAGCTTTACCTCTAACAAATTTTAAAAATTAAACATATTTTATAGAACATTTCTACAAAATATATTTCATTGTTTGTTTTACACATGGTCTAAAAGTCACCGTTTCATATGTAAGTGAAAGTTTTCAAGGATCTCAATGTGATAGCAATAAGATATATTTAAGAAAATGGAAACAGTAAATGACTTGAAAATGCCCTGTAAGTTAGGGAAGAATCTTGTACTTCTGACTCACATGCTCCTCCTCTAATCACATAACCACGACCACTTTCTCCTGTGCTATCACTGTTTGTAAGGGCCATTCTTAAGAAGAATGTCAAGTGGCCCAAATCAAAAAGAGTTGGAATTTACTATACCTGCATGACTGTCACAGAGAAGCATTGCTAGCTAATGATAGCTACATTAGTGTCAAAGGCATAGAGGACACCTGTGGTCTAATTAGCAAGAGGAAAAGATATAATGACCTAAAGTGAATATTGCTAACTCCCTTCAAGGTAGTTAGATTCACATGTATACAATATATAAGTGTCCAGTAGTCCTTAGGTTGGGAGAGAAGATATATTTTTAAAAGGCAAGAGTTACTTGATATTTGTGGATTGTCCCATTATTCCAATTATTTATGGGTCATGTCATTATATCAGTGAAAGACACATGCAGCATCAGGCAAATAACACATTGGAAATTTAAAAGAATAATTAAGAAATCATGTAAACTATTTAGCCTTAAGATTGTATTCCTTCCAACGAATATTTAAAAAGGGGGAAACAGTCATGTTTTGTTACAGATAAAATGAAAATAGTTCATTGCTCTTTTTAATTTATTTTAACTTTCCTAACTTATCTCATAACAAACCCATTCAGACTAAGACAAGTACATTCTTCAAGTTATGACCTGCTCCAAATCCTGACTTAGGATCTTATAGGCTTGTAAAAGTTAACTCCTATTTTAGTCTAAAGCTGCTTTCTTTATGAATGTGTACCTGAAGAAAAAAAAGGCAGAGGGAGCAAAAGTAAATTTGTAAAGAAGGAAAATAGTTAATAGTATATCTTATCCAGAGTGATGGGGAAATGTTTGTTGTATGTGTATATATACATACATATATATATACACATACACATACAATACACATGTATGCATGTATGTGGTATGTATATATGTTTGCATATATATTTGTGTGTGTGTATATGTAGGTATATATGTGTGTGTATGTGTATATATATATGTATGTATGTGTGTGTGTGTGTGTGTGTGTGTGTGTGTGTGTGTGTGTGTATATATATATATATATATATATATATATATATATATATAAAATATCTTAGATTTAGAATTCAAAAAGCCCTAGAGGTAATCTAATTCAATTCCTTCATTTTATAGATGAAGAAAATGAGACCCAGGGATCTTATATTACTTTAAGAAATTCCAATAGATACTTCCACCTACTAACATAGATTATTATGTAGGTTGTCTCCACTCCAGTGACCATGCAGCCCAGGGTAATGAAGTTAGGCATCAGTAATTCACTTCATTCTGGCTGAAATACACATGTTGTTGCCAACACAAGATCTCTACCCAGACAGACTCTTATTCTTTGCTTGTGGTCTGCGTCTCCCAGTGACTACTCATAACTATCAGCACATTGTGAGCACCAAAATGTCTGGTCAATGGACACTAGATAACCATTAATGATTCTCTCTCACAACTAAATCTATGATTGTTGAACGTGGTGTATGCCTTCCTATGGGTAAATGGCACAAGATGACCACACTGTGATGGTAAATGATAAAAGAAACATTTGAAAGAAGAACTTAGTGAAACAGCAACAGTTACAAATATTTTTATTCTTTGAATAATTCATTAATATCTGATTAGTAATTCATATTTAAATGTCAATGTTTGTACACATATTATGCTTTATGTTGGGAGGGGGATAATTATCTATTTTCACTAAGTAATACAGCTATTTGTGCCCTTTTGAGAGGGACTCTAACACTGACCACTAGAAGCATGTAGCCATTGGGTTCCATAATCAAAATACCTATGCCTTCAAATAATTATTAAGCACCTTCTACATACAGGGTCCTGGATTGACACATGGAATAGAAAGACAAAAACAAACAGTCCCTGCCCTCAAAAAATTTTCCAAAAACAAACCTATCCAATCTTGTGGGTCAGTCTCTCAGATGACTCTGTATAGTATTCCTGATTTTCTGAAGCCTTATCTTATTTTCTGGCTCCATTATGGGATCCTCAGTGTTCTGCCTACATTCCAGATGCTCCTTGACCACTAAGAGATAAATCTCTATGTAGTCACAACCTGGACACTACTTTCTATTATCCTTTCCCCTAAGGGACAGGTCTCAAAGTTCCTCTCTATTCTCTGGAAAGATTTCTGATATCCAATCAGACAAACATTTTAGAAACAGATATGCTTTCAGTTAATAATATTGTGCACCATGAGTTTCTCTGATATATTAACTCTTTGTGTTTTATTTCATTTTTACTACATATACATTTTATTTATCAAACAAATATGGCTTTTAATAAATTTTTAAAAAATTGATGGGAAAGGCACTTATTTCTTTTAAGCTAAGATGAAGCTTAAAGTATGTTTGTTCCAAGAATGATTTTTGTCAATAAAAATTACTCAAAATTTATGGAATCAAAGGAAAAATGTTGACATCCTTGTCCATTAGTCAAAAGTGTAACTTCATTAAAGCAGAAGGCAATAAAATCCCTACTGGAGTTCTTGATAGGGAATGCTTTATTCTTATTTAGCATATCTCTGATTTCTTTCAGCTTTAGTGTCTTTCATAATGTGCATTTCTGCTGAATATTTATGAAGGACTGTCCAGTGACCTGTTAGCATCTCTTGGTTACTTCTGCATTAACAGTCTCTGAAGCAGGATGAAATCAGAAGACTATTGCCTTTCTTCAGTACAAGGTCACATCTATGCCAAAAAAGAAAAAAAAAACAGCAAAAACAAAAGTCTATTACTAAAAGACATGAAGTCAGAATTTGATCATTACATAAAAAGTTAAAAATAGATGGAAACTCTTTTGACACTTTTTCTTTTTTATATAGTCTGTTTAATATTTTAGAACCCAACTAATTAGATTTACAAATGTAATAATGAGGAAAAATGCAAACACACACACACACACACACACACACACACACACACACACACACACACACACCCCAAATCTTTAGGCTAGTAATGTGATCCTAAAAACAAATAAACCATAAGGCCTTTAGAGCTTTTAGAAAACCATACTTTGGAACATTAAAGAAACCAAAAAACTATTTATTCATTATCCTAATTAATAATATGATACAGGATGAACATAATGTTCATTTAAATCTGTGACCCAATGTAGTAATGCAGGATAAGGCTTCTAGGATAGTCATTACCATAGACAATTATTTCACATATAAGGAGGTCAGATTCTTGAAAGGCCACAAGACAACTGCAAATTATAGGAAAAAGACAACCTTCATTTTTTGCACAAAATTTTGAAAAAGAACAATAATGTTTTATCATTGGACCACTTAGATCCTGGCTCTTCTAGAATGATTCTATCACAAATATACCAGGAATTTGTGACAAATGTGTGCAATATGGTATTTCTGGAATTAAGGAGTCAAGACAGTGGAGCTGTGTGTGTTCAAAGGCAGTAGCTGTTGCCAATAAAACTAATGAGGACACTAACCTCTCCACCATGTGAAGTAGTCTACAGGAAGCAGATAAAAAGCAGGGAGAGCCAGTGCCTTTTCATTGTTATTGGCTAACTCATAATACTGGGGTTGTTGGAGTGAATGTCTTGGACAGAGAGCTATTGGGAGAAAGCCATCTGAGATCTCTTCAGGGTTCTTTTGGTCCTGAATGGCTTCCCTTGTGTTAGTAATGTCCTTGGGGATATCCTTTGTGCTAGAAAGCTACCTGAACAATTAGGTACAGAATATTCTGAAGGATTTACATAATAAAGACAAGATCAGGCTACCTCTGTCCTTGTTAATATCTTCAGAGTCTTCTCTTCTTCTTTAAGGTGTCCCAGTGTTGGCTATGATGGACCATCTCATGCTTTAGTTGTCATGAGAATTCTATGTTGCACATGTTCCTGGACAATGGAAATGCCCAAACTGAGGCATCTTTCCCATAGTCCTCTGTGATAATAATTTATACTTTATTTGCCCACAGTTTGTTTTTCTCATACTTTATGTTTCTTGTGATTCTCGCATTTTCCTTTTCAATTCACAAGTGAAAATTTATCCCATTTAAACATTTTATACATGTATGTATATATTTCCACAAAATATCATGAGAGGCACTATGGTATAGTGAATCAAGTACTAGTCTTGGAATCAGGAAGATTTGAGGTTTAAGTTCTACCTCTGACACATAATAGCAGTGTGACCATGGAAGCATCACATACGTATTCAGTGTTTTATATAATTCATCAAGAATAAAATTCAAGAGAAAGTTGACTATCTAAATTGGTAGAAGGAGTTTCTCACACTAGGGAAACCACAGGGAAAGATCATAGCCTCCACTAAATATTATATTAACTTCTATTTAATTGGATTTTTTAACTAATGTATTAGCTACATATTGACTAATGTTTAATTTATTTGTTGATTTGTATTGGAAATAGTATTACAAAATAAGTATTTTTTTTCCTTCTGTCTCTATTACTCTTCCTTCTTTGTTGTTTTTTTTTTTTAAAGGTCTGTCAATTGAAAAATGATGCTTTTATGAATCATGACTTGTGGCTGCATATAGATAGATATGAGACATAGAAAGAAGTTGGGCAGCTTGTTGGCGGGTGGGGTGACGTTGATAAACATGCAATTTGGCAAGCCAAATAGAATTTCTGTGTATCTGCTATTTCTCTGACATATCAGTATGTGGGTCTTGCTATCTCCAATAAAAATGGAAAAGATAAAACTCTTCATTTTTCTCTCTAAGTCCTGAGCTCTTCTTAAATTGATTATCAGTTTGGTTGACATGACTATCTTTTGGGTCCATCAAGCACAATTCTTTGCAGTCATCTTTGACTCCTCTTGTTTCTTTGTTTGTTTTCTCATACTCAATTTCTAATTAAATCCCACTATTTCTTTGGAGTAAGAATTGTTAAAAAGAAATGTTTACTTTGACTGTATCTCTATTCTTCACAAAGCTGTTCTGTTATTCCTTATAGCTTTTCACATCAGACTTCGACGCCTCTTATTTTGTTTCAAGCAAGTGTCAGACACTGTGCTAACTTCATTCCTTAGTAGAAACTAAAGAAGAAATGTGGATTATTTTGCCTGGTAATCCGATAGCCCATTCAAATTGAATGTTATTTCTCAGCTATTGACATAAAGAGTCAGGCTAAAGAACACCATGGCTGTCCTCCTTGACATCACTAGTAGGATTGTTGTTCATCCTTAGTATTCAGAGAGGACCAATGATAACACAGGGTTATGTATTGACTTGGACATGTGAATTGGATTTAAGTGAGGCAGAGGTGTACAAAGTTGTCAACCTTTTGGTCATTTCCAGAGTCATCAGAATCCAGTGTCATAATAAAAGTCAAGATGACTGGTGATGGCCCAGGATTCAGTGGATGACCTTGGTGTCTTCCATGCCTGACCAAACTCTAAGCTCCTCACAGCACCTGCTTCATCCACTTTCATGGCTGTTGGACAAATTGTTCTCAGTTACATGGGGGGAAGTCTTCTCATGCTTGGGGTAAACATCTCATAACTCACTGACAGTTTTGAGGTTTATCAGTTATCCTTAACCTGCTTTAGCCCATTAGTTGAGATTTTACTGGGTTATGGCCCCTGTATATGCTAGAGCTCCTTGGAGCCACACTTGTGAGTTGGGGGTCAGATGGACACCAAAAGTGGATGCACAGTCCTGAAAATGGCTTGGCAAGCTCTCATATCAGAAGTGCTAATCCTCTTTGAATATTGCATATGTCCCATTGGTAGGATTAACCACTTACTCATTGCTCCTACCCCACCCGCACAACAGTCTTCTGGCCCTGGATGCTCCAGCCATTGTTTTATCTGAACCTTTTAGAAATTATTTAAAATTCTAGCATGTACTATATATTAAGTACTCATTAAATATTTATTTTTGATGAATTTTTCTACTGTGTAAAACAGAAGTTCATTTTATTTATTTTTAACTTAAAATGAGAATTTCAAGTTTCAAGGAATGGTTCCAACCAATTCTCCTTTATATTAGAACTTACCAGACTATGAAGCAGCCAGCTAGCTCAGTGGATAGAGTATTGGGCCTGGAGTCAGGAAGACAAGTTCAAAGATACTTACTAGTTGTGTGACTCTGGGCCAGTCACTTAACCTCTTTTTGCCTTAATCAACTTAAAAAGGAAATGGCAAACCACTCTAGTGTCTTTGCTTATGGACCATAGGGCCGCAGAGAATTGGACACAACTGAACAACAGAATCAACAACCAGACTATAACTTGTAAGGCTTCTTTGATTGTAAGGCTGCACATTTTTCATTTTTGCCCCAACCCACTCCCATGTAGCACAGTTCAACTAATATTCCTTGATTTACTAAAAGAATGAATGGATTAGATAACTAAATTCTGTATTCACCTTATCCCTGCCAGTTATGATTTTATAGGTTTTGCTCATATCACTTTGTAATCTTTGTTGTTCTGACAAGAATCCTCTTTTAGATAGGTATATATAAATTCAAGAGCCTCTCTCCCCACTAGCCCACATGATAATTTTAGTTTGACTTTTCTGAACCTTTTTGAGTTCTATGATATCTACAGATGGGAAGATCAGAATTTTACAGAATTTAATAATAAACAAGCATATCCACTGTGATGTTGATTTCTGAAAGTAGGGCCTGGGTCCTAGAGCAGCAGAAGCTGGTATCCATTATGTGGCTTAATCAAATAAAAATAATCATAAAATCATTATATGAAACTTACCCTTTTTCTTTTTGAAAATAAGTCATGCTTGCAACATATTAGTCTTAATAGGCAAAGTTTTCAAAAAGCATTACCTTTGCCAAAAACAGACCTTTAAGGCCATTAAAAATAACAATCTACTGAGAGTCCATAAATATTAATTCATATTTATATTATACTTTGACTTTTACAAAGGGATTTCTTTGGCTTGAAGGTAGGCAGTATTAATCTTATTATCACTATTTTGTAGAATAGGTAAATCTAAGTTCCAGAGTGGTTAAAAACATGCTTAAAATAACAATGAGGCAGTAAGTGGCTCAGTGGATAGAATGCTGGGCCTGGCATCAGTAAGACTTATCTTCCTGAGTTCAAATCTGGTCTTGGACACTTATTAGCTGTGTGACCCTGGGCAAGTCACTTAACCTCGGTTTGCCTTATCCACTGGAGAAGGAAATGACAAACTACTCTAGTATCTTTGCCAGGATTACCCCATATAGGCACAAAGTATCAAAAATAACTAAACAACAAAGATAACACTTCTAATAACTACTGAGCCAAGACACTTTTCATGATACCATGCTGCCCATGAAACAATGGGGAAAGGAATAAGTATTGACACATAGCCTATTATATGCCAAGTGCTTTACACATATTATCATGCTTGATCTTCACAATATCCCGGTGAGGTAGGTGTTATTGTCCCCATTTTATAGTTAGGGAAACTGAGGCCGACAGAGGTTAAGTGAGTTGCCTAGAGTCACACACCTAATAAATGTCTGAAGGTGGATTTGAACTCATGTCTTCCTGACTCCAGTACTAGTGTTCTATCCACTGTGCCACCTAGTTGTTATGAAAGAATGAGAGAAGCCTGGCGTGATTAAGAAAGTGATGGGTAAACTATGGAATGTCTTGTAGAAGACAAAGATGTGGCCATTTGTATCTTTAAAGGGCTGTGTGGAAAGAAACAGAATTTTGGGAGAAACAAGAGGAAGAATGAAAAATTTCCTTCAAGAATCCGACGTGATAGTATGTTTCAGAAAAGCTTCAAAGTCCCAGTTGTGGTAGAAATGGCAAGTCACACATACAGACTGAAGAAAGAGCAAGAAAATGGAATTATAATTATAAATCAAGTCCCTAGCCTTAAGGTGTTTACATTTTAAGATAAGGGAGGAAGAACCATTTACACTAATAACTATAATAAAAGAAATTATAAAAGTGCCACATGAGAGATAATCGTGTTTCATCTTATTTGTAAGAGTAAACCTACTTCATTTGGACTCTACCACCTCAGTCCCAGTGGTACTACTCTATGTGAGGAAGTCAAAATTAGACTCAAGGAGACTAAATCAGGAAGAGCAGTAGGATCAAATCAAGCACATAAAGAAGAAATCAACAACTGTGAAAACATCAATAGATCAATTTTCAAGATATCTTAACAAAATGACAATAACAAATGAATGTTGGAGGAAAAATGAATTGGTGTAATGGAATCAGTGGGAGACATGGAGAGGGCACCAAAAAGTACTAAACCCACATGTCTTTTTTCTCATGTCAAGAAAAGTCTTTATGTTGCCATTTGTCCTTTGTTTTCAAAGAGGATCAATGACATCATGGGGTGATGTCTTGACTCTCACATGAACTGGAATTAAGTAAGGCAGACTTGCACAAAGTTGTCAGCCTCACTCTCTCTTTCAGAGTCATTTAAGTCCAGTGGCAAGACAGTCAGAAAAACTGGCAATGGTCCAGGATGTAGTGGATGACTTTGGCGTCTTCAATATCTCACCAAGCTCTAAATGCCCCACAGTGCCTGCTTCAGCTGCCTTGATGGCCATTAGAACAAAGTATCTTCATCCATACATTCCACTGAGGGACGTTTTCACGTGCTTTGGGTTGATTTTTCCCTAACTCATTGGTTGTCCTCAATCTGGTTTAGCCTGTCTGGTAAGACAGTTTAGCTGTGTGTGGACACTGTGTATGCTACAGCTTCTTGAAGCCAGGGTGAAAATTGAGTGTTAGGTGGACACCAAAGATGGATGAGCAGCCCTGAAAAGGGCTCAGCAAGCCCTAATGCCAAGGTGCTAGTCCTCCTTGAACACTCATATACCCCATACATCTGTCTAAATACACACATTTGTGCATGTATTTAGTATCATTGATGAGTTATGGATAGGTAACATGTAAGTTTCTGCAAATGGTTTTCTGCAGTAGAATCTGGTACCTCAAGTGACACAATTAATTGCTTTAGAGTTATAGAAAATCTAGTTGTATTTATTATTTGTTAATGTTTTAAAATAATAAAAATAATAGTGTTTATATAGTGTTTTAAGATATGCAAAGCACCTTAGAAATATTAGTTCATTTAATCTATAAAACAAGAGTGTGAGGTAGGTGCTATGAATAATCACATTTTACAGATGAGAAAACTGAGGTAAATTAGGTTAAATGATTTGCCCAGGGTCACATAGCCCCTAAGTGTCTGAGACAGAATTTAGACTCAGATCTCTATGACTCCAGGTGTAGTGTTCAATCCATTGTACCATATAGTTAGCTACCTAAAAAGGAATTTCACTTGTAGAGCAAAACTCAGCTATAAAGTCTCTTCAAGAAAATATCTTACTCATACATACTTTAAGATCATATAAGATCTCTCCATAGAGTGAAAAACAAAAATTAACTTAATGATATTTTATTTTATCTGTACAGGTATAAAATATGCTTATGGAACTTTTTTTTTGCCACTGTTACAAAATATATCCAGCACTATGTTCAAATAGAATAGGGATTACGTATTAATGGCAAGGTTCTTCTAATTCACTTGTTTGTGCACGACAATGATCTGACCAAATTGAATATCTGACTATTATAATTCCTTGTCAATGAGATCAAAAATCACCCAAAAGAAATCACCCTAAGAAGTAACACAGTAAAAACCACATAGAGCAATATGACCATCACCACTCTGTGCCATTCAGGAGGATAGGAAGCCTATTGACTTGATCTGGAAAGTTTTGGTACATATGGACATTGAAGTGGCCCAGCACTGGATATTAGAAAGAGGAGAGGGGGCAACTAGGTGGCGCAGTGGATAGAGAACCGACTCTGGATTCCGGAGGACCTGAGTTCAAATCCGGCCTCAGACACATAACACTTACTAGCTGTGTGACCCTGGGCAAGTCACTTCACCCCATTGCCCAACCAAAGAAAAGAAAAGAGGAGGATGAAGTGTTTTTGAAAATGTCGTAGAAGTTTCAGTATAAAATGATACTTTTTAAAAAAAAATGTTATCATAATGTTATTTGACTAGTAATTACAGAACACCAGGAGGATTAAAATTGCAGATCACCCAAAGCTTATCAGAAAGATGGTGGTCCTATACATTCTTCAGTATATTAACAATAACACTTTGTGTGAAAAATTTGGAAACATATCATGGGGCAGCTAGGGTGGTGCAGTGGATAGAGTACCAAGCCTAGGGTAAAGAGGACCTGATTTCAAATCTAGCCTCAGACACTTGACACTTATTAGTTGTGTGGCCCTGGCTAGGCAAGTCAATTAACCCCAATTGCCTAGGGGAAAAAAAAAACAAAAGAAAGGAAACATATATCATCATGGAAATGCATCATGGAGATCAGTCAATTTATTAAGTGATGGCAGACATCATACTAGATACTAAGGATAAAAATACAGAGAGAGAGAGAGATTCTGTCTCTAGAAACTTATATTCTATCAACTTATGCCACATAGATAGTTTGAGTGCTACATTAGAATACAAATATATAGCAAATGGCAAAAGATATTGTCTAGAAACTTATGTGAGAGATTGTTGTGTTTGGAGGACATAGATAAGAAACTCACAGGTTGAGAAAGCACGGATGGGTTTTGATGAGCATGATTAGAGGGAAAACCAGCATTGATGAGATTGTAGAGCCAATGAAGTCTTGACAATGAACTAATTTTGAGTGAGAGACACCTGGAACAGTGAAAAAGATCAATGAATTTGGAGTCAGAAGAGCTATGTTTGAATTCCAAACGTGTTACCTGAGACAAGCCATTTTAACCACTGTGTGTCAGTTTCCTCAACAGCAAAAGGAGGGTCTGGACTAGCTGATTTCTAAGACCTTTGGCAGTTCCAATTCTAAAATTACATGGTATAGACTAGTTCATCTTTGAAAGGAGAGGGTTCTTCTGGTAAAGGTATCAAAAAGATAAATTTGGGAGATGATGAACAAGAAGTTACAATAATTTTAATGTTGAAATTAATAAGAAATGTAACACAAAAAGAGAAAAAAAGGGACCCAAATTTAAAAACTGATTATATTTACACTATCACCAGAAAAATATAACAGATAAGATTTAAAAACAAAAGAAAGCAAAAAATCTAGAAAGGTAAAGGAGTTATGAGGCAAATAAAAAATATTTTTGCTGTAGAAATCTAGCTGCTAAAACATTTTGAACAGGAGAGGATGATTGATATTAATGAAGATTTCCTAGAGGACAAGCAGAATATTGATGGTATATTTTGAATTGAAATGCAATTTGATAGAATGTCTAAATCAAATATAAATATATTGAAACATGTGATGAGAAAAGTACACCTGACCATGAAATACAATCATGCAACGTCACACTGTCCTAAGGATGCCAAGCACTTCTACATCTACCGTAATGTACGTACAGAGCTTGTCTGCCAGCCTATAATTGTATTCTTCATAGTGTTTAAATGAACAATTGTTATATCCCATTAAAAGGACCCAAAGACCAAATGTCTACCTAAATTTTATATTCATTTTTCCCAGGACTATAAAATTTCTTAATTGAACAGTAATAGTAGAACCTTTTCTCCCAACCTTAGAGTCATGGAGTATTTTTCTTCTATTTTTCTTCTTTATTCATTTATTTTTGCCAGATTATCTGAACTAAAAGGAAGATAAACTTCTCAGATACCAATAATCATAAAAGCTACCATCAATAAAATGAGAGTAATACAGCTTTTCTTAGTAATTATTTTTTATTCATCAGAATTAGAAAATACTTCAGATTTAATGTAGTCTAACACATAAGAAAGGAAAGAATCCTGACATCGACAGTAATTCTTTGTTCACTCTGTCTGAGGGCCAGATATGTTACATTTTGTTCCTCCCCAGAGTGCTTTGGTACCTTAAAGGCTTGGAGGGGTCTTTCATTTCTAACACTGGCTCAATTCCCCATCAAATTTTAGAAGTCCAGGCACTCTAGGTCCATTTAACCTCAAAAAAACTGTCAGATTAGCTTTTACGAAAGAATAATTACTTCAAAAGTATAATAAGAACATACACAGTTATATTTCCCAAGCACCTCAGGGGCATAAGCTTCCATATACTCCTTCAGTCTCTAAGGAGCAGAATTATGTTCATAGTTTAGCTCAGTTCCTACATAGCATTAGTTTCACCAGTTTCCAAGTCCAAAGACTACCTTTTAATCCTCCCACCCTCATTTCCCCTCCCTCCCCACAATTCCAACCCCTTTTGTCCAAGGACCCTGTTTCTTAGTGCTTTCCAGCCTGGAATCCTGGGCTACAAAGACCCAATGGCTAGAGCCCCCAAATTAGCAACTCTACCCTCTATACTTAGTACTGAAAAGGGTAAATAAAATAGACCAAAATCCTAATCCAAATGAACTAGAGAGGTAAAGGTGGCACTCAGGCTTGTCCCCACTTAATGCAGAATGCCATTTGGTAAATGGAGTTCACTCCTGGATAGCTCAGGATATCAGAACTGTGCCTCTGGTAGATTAAAAAATGCAGCCCATTCTGGTTGCATAGCCAATGGAAAGAAGCTGCTCCCAAATACCTGGATGGTAGACCAATGCAGAATGCCCATGTCTTTCTGGCTCTCAGAAGAAGTTACCAAGCATTTCCCACATAGGTTCTTCTATCTTAGGTGATTCTAGGCATTGCAAAAAAGCCATTACACTGACAACATTTCTGACAAGAGCTTAGTTAATTTCCACATGAAGATTTCCAGTGATAGGAAATGTATTGCCTCCTAAGATATGAAGCCTTTCTTTTTTTATACAATTCTAATTGTGATGAAGTGTTTCCTTTTACTGCATCAAAATCTGCCTCCTGATAACTTCAATTCATTGGTTCCAGTTCTATATAGCAGGGCTGTGCGGAACAAGTATATTCCCTCTTCTGAAAGGTAATCCAACTAATATTTACTATTTTTATGTTCTGGCACCTTTGACTGATCCTTGCATGGCAGGGATTTGGGGCCACCTTTTCAACCTGGTCACCCTTCCCTTAACTCACACCAGCTCATTAGTGTTTGTTCAGTTCAATTCAGTCTGCAGATGTAGTGCTAAAATAGACCTCAGAAGCCATCTACCCCAACTTTCTCATTTCATGGATGAGACAATTAATTGAGTCCCCTAGAGGTTAAGTGACTTGGTCAAAGTAACACAGGTAGTAAATATGAGAGATGAGATTCAATTTAGCTGAATTTTATAAACATTTATTAAGCATTTATTAAATGCAAGAGTCCCATGTTTGGTACTGGGAGTACAAAGTCAAAAACAAAATAACCCGTTCTCAAAAAGCTTATATTTTCCTGGAAGAGGTAGTCATTCAGAATATAACATGTACACAAATAAGTTTAAGGAAAGGTCATTAGAGAAGTAAACATACAATTAATAACTGGAAACATTCAGGGAGGCTTTACAGAGAAGCTGATAACTGAATCCAGGCTTCTGAGGAGCAGAGTGAAGAGGGAATGCAATCCAGGAACTAAGAATGATTTGTGCAAATTCACTGAAGCTGGAGATGGAGGGTTGGATCAGATAAAAGCTTGTAGTCTAGTCTTGGCTAGAATATGGATTTCACAAAAGGAATGATATGAAGTAAGAATGAGGAGGCAGGTAGGAGACATATCGTTGAAGGATTTAAATGTCTGGCTCAGGAGTTTACATTTTATCCCAGAAGAAATACAGACTCAGGACAAGTTTTTTAAACAGGAGAATGCCATGGTCATATCTATTCATTAGGAAGATTATTTTTGTCATTTCTGTTAAGGATGGATTAGAGAGGGGAGAGGCCAGAAGTAGGGAGAACAATTTGGAAGCTGCTGTAATTGCCAAGACAAGAGGTGATGAAAGCCTGAGCCATAATGTTGATTTTATATTAGGAAAAAGAAGGTATAGATGTGAGGGATGTTAGGCTGAGCTCAAAGTTGGGAATCGTGAGACTTGACTTCAAATTCCACTGAAACTCAGTTTTCCTCATCTTTATAACAAGGACAATAATACTTGTACTACCTAACTCACAGGTTATTATTGTAAGGATCAAATTTAAGAGATTTGTAAAATGTAGAACAGTATATAAATATAAGTTATAATTATTACTATAAGCTATTTACCATTATTCTCTTAGGAACCTGGGTTTTACTGCTATTGGATTTTTAATCAGAAGCAACTTATAAAGAAATGGCATGATATATTTAACATGGGAGTACTTAATCTAAGATAAATGATGATCTTTCATCACATTAGCCTTTTTCTTCCCCTCAAAACCATGAGAAGCTGCCAAAGTACAAAATAGTAAGTATCCATAAAGTGGTAGGTTTTAAGTATGATATAGTGTTAATTGTATGAAGAGCCATACAATAGAACTATAAACTATGACACAGATCTGAAACAGAAAGGCCTTTTTAGCACCCCCCCTTTTTTTTTTTTTTATTAAAAAAGGAATTCCTGAACTGGTTAGAACACAGATCTTCATTTTTAAAAAGGCACAAGGTCACACACCAGAACATTTTAGTTGGAGAGAACTTTCACTTTCATGTTCATTACTTAGCTCCCTTTCACACAGAACTCCATTGGTTATTCTTACTGAGCCTCTCGAATGTGCCCTATCCTCTCACCTCTAGGTTTCAAACATCATTCATGCTAACTACATTCCTCCCTCGGTCTTAATGCTGTAATTACTGATCTCCTCTCCAATTGGAACAAAGGGATTTTCATGTTGAAGCCCTTTCCTTCCTCATTTTGATTATTTTGAACCAAAGAACCAGATAATTTAGAGTGGAGAAGGGATTTTAGAGATTCTCTAGGATGACCCCCTAAGGGCCATAAGGGCCATTTGCATTGCTTTGCTCTCTACTAGATGCTAGTAGCTCTCCTAAATTCATCTCCTTTAAGGTGACAATCCTCTTGAAATAAGTTGGGAGTGTTTCCTTTTGTGGGGAATTTACGGATTTATAGGACACAGATTTTTGGAAGCACTAATATGTAGGAAAAGTACTAAAACTAGAGTACCTTTGAGAAAAGCATCTATTTCCGATAATTTGCTATAACCTTTGGAAACTAAATATTTTCTTTACAAACTAGAGGTTTAGACATTGAATTCTCATCAGCCCCTGAAATGGAAAGACAGCTTCTTCTCTTTCTCGCTCTCTTTTTTTTTTTTTTAAAAGAGGTTGGAAAATATTTCTCTGGGGCCCTTACAAATTAAAATGTCTTGTTCTAAAGAAGAGACATAAACTATCAAATGTAACGCAATGTTTTTGTTAAATAATAAGCAACAGAAGCATACAGAAATAAATATTTCTCATAGAGGCAAAATATATACAACTATAAAATCATAAATATACTAGAGAATTATAATATGAATTTGTAAATTGTATGCAAATAGGTTGAAACCAGATCTATAAAGACATAAATAAAGCAACAAGACTGAAAGGTTTATATGTTGGCTTGTTTATAGAGTAGCACAAACATTTTTCTTTTTTAATTGGCAATTAATTTTCGGCAGCCATCTAGGTACTTTCATGTCAAATTACTTTCCCTATACTAAACAAGATTAGGCATCCAAGCAGCAAAGCACTTATGTGAAAAGTGAGAAACTGACTGTCAAGTAGATATTTTCCACCTATAACCAATTAAAATGTTTCTTTTTTTTTGATGAATGGATGTTGTAATTTCGCATTTGGTATTTTTACCTTACTACACACCTGCATAGCTTCCCACTTCACAAGGGGAAAGGTAAAATAGGGATTCTGAGGTTCTTGTTTCTTAATACATTTTACCTGGGGTAGGGTGGGTGATAAACATCTGTTTTGGAGTGGTGCATTATAAATTGCATGTTCACTCTATGTGGTCACACATAAAGATGCACACATACCCGCATAAATCACTACAAAGATTAGAAATTGAGAAATACTTAAAATAATGAAAATTAAAAATTATCTGAAATATGAGCAATGACTGAATTTGAGATTTATACCATTCCAGGGTTTGAAGATTTTCTTTTCTACCTTTAATTGTAAATATGTTAAAGGTACCTATATTTAAAAGTAGGACCGCTGACACATAAGGTACAAAATAATGTATTATTGATACTCTTCAAATGAATGACATAAAAAGGGAAATATTGATTTTAAGAAGATGTCTCATTTTTCTTATTTCACAGAAGACTGATGCAGGTTCATGTGGCTATCAATATTATTTGAATTAATGCATATTCCTAACTATTGATTGTTTTAACAATGATTGTCATAACTGATTTATGGGCACTTATGCTTGTTAAATTTTTTAAAAGGTAAATGCCATATACATACACACACACACACATATGTGGATTGACTTGAATAACCATCACTACTGATGTTAATATGGTGTCATTTGTTATAATCTGCATTATAACACATTATGCAAAATGCATTTTTTAAATAGTAGCCAAAAACATAACTAAAAGTTTATGTGAGATTATGATATTTGCTTTCCCTTAAAAGCATTTATAAGAAAAGCTGAGTTTTAAAGTTTATATTATATTTTTAAAATACCTTGAACTATCTTGTTACATAAAAATATTTCTTAAAAAATAAAATAAATTTTAAATACACTTCTTATTTACATTTTATCTGAACGATTGTGGAAAAATAGCTATTATCTAACCAAATATTTGAATGGTCCAATTAATACAAATAAGATGCATTGGAATAATAGGCCATACCACACAAGACTGGGTCACTAAATTAGGCAAAACTGTTGATTTCAGGAGTATAGAATATGCTGTTTTTTAAATAAAATGGCCCCTCGAGAGTGCCTTTTTCAGAGGAGTTATATTTGGCACAGAGTTACCTTTCACTTGAGATTCAGGTATATCAAAAATGACAGTGGATGGGGCACCAGATTTGAATTCAGAAGACCTGAGTTCAAATTCTGCCCCAGATACCTAGTGGTTGTGTGATCTTGAAGAATGTGGACAAGTGACTTGATCTTTCAATTTTCTCATAGACAAAAGAAAAGGGTAGTCTCGATAGGTTCCTTCCAATTCTAAAACCATAATACCTTGATCAAAGAAGTATCTTGATTATCTGGGCTGAGACACACTTTATGGTGCTACCTTGTGCTTTTGCAGCAAGTGACTAATTATTTTGGGAAAAGAAAGGAGAAAAATCTCCAATCTCCAGAGGTTCAAAGGAGAGAAAATTTATTGTAAAGTACAAATTTATTATTTTATTTATCTCCTATTATAGGCTGCATAGAAGAGACATTCCTCTGGGGAAAAAAAGCCCATCTTTTCTGACTTTTAGTTTCCAATAATCTTTTAGGCAGTCCCCAGTAATGGGACCTACTAGGAGTTCTCTGTGTCATACAAGCAAAATTGAAGTTCCTTACTAAAGGGCCAGATTACGTGTCTAACTTCATCAAAGGTGACCTAATTTAGCAAATCAGGGCTATGTCACTCCTGATACACAGGTGGAGTTATTATGTTTTCTACTTAATAAAATAGGATCCCTTTTAAAATTAAGGCCTGGTGTTTGTCTTATGACAATAAAAATTGTGATGAAGAGTGAAAATTATACTTAATTGTTCATATGGCTTATCTCTTCTCAAATACTTAAAAGAGGCCCAATTTCATCTATATGAAAAATCGCTTAATCAGCATGGAAATCAAACCCTCTATGATTTAGTGGATTGTCTTCCAGAGTCAATGTAGCTGAAAAAATAATTGCTCTATTATGAGTCTGAGGATGACTCTTTCTGGATTTAGATAGGCTGGTCCATGGGTGACAGTCACACTGCCTGTCACCTTACTCACATCTTGCACTGAAACACCTTTGCTCTATTGCCACATTCTTTAAGCATTTAGGATCACTTTCAGGAAACAAAACAAAAAAAAGCTTCAGAGTAGACCTTTAGTTAAGATCTTAATAAATACCAATGAAATGGGTCACATCTTTCTTTTGTTTAAATTTAAATTAGTGAAAAATGGTGCCAGACCAAGAGAGAAATGTATCATTATAGTTAATTCCTTCTCCTAGAGTAAGAGGGCATCTCACTGTTCCTGCTTAAAAATTGTCCATAATAAATGTTTTTTTGTAGATTTTGCCATTATAATCATCACTCATATATTTTATATAGAATTTTTTTCCTATTTTGTTCTCTAGATATAGACTTACATGTATTACTTTGTGAATAGCATGTCTACAATCAACATTCTTTCTAGGGTTTGTCCAATGTGGCTTCTTAGTTGCTTCCATGATAACTGATTTTATGAAGATGATGACAGCCTTTTTCATATTCTTTAGGTCCCACCACTGTTTTATATGTCAAAATTGGATTAGATACTACACATAATGCAAATAACCATGTAATTATTTTGAATTTACTATGTATTTACTATGTAATTGGATAGTAAGTACCATATAATTACAAGATGATTACATGATTATTTCTGCCTTTTACACAGACCTAAAAGCAAAAGATTTTATTGCAATTATTATTGGCATTTATTGGTAACAGTTACATAGTAGGGACCAAAATATTTATCATGTAATCAACCAAGCAAGCAACTATTACTGGTTCTTTTTAGCTGAAGAAAAATTATTTTCTAAAGTTATTGGCACTGGAGCATACCATAGAATCATCTTCTCATTTATTCAACATAATACCTATTTCTTCATTAGTCTCTATTTTGGATTCCATAAATTCATGGTCTGTAATTAATAATGTTCTAAGAAAACACTGATATGTGCATATGGGGTGAGATTCAAAGAGTATGGGTGAGAGTAATACTGTAGAAGCCAGTTACTCATGTTAATGAGCCGAAACATTTCCAGGTGCTATATCATGGCATTTCCACACTACTAACAAAGGAATGTTTCCATTTTTACATTAACCTCTTCTTATACGTAGGTGATTATATGAGATTATTTTAACTACACAACATTCAGTCTACAATTTTGTTAATAATTAAAATATGAGCACATAAACTTGTTATAATAAAATTAACATAATAAAATTAACATAATAAAATGTATAATAAAATAAGATATAATTTATTATACCATACATTATTGGTTTATTTTAAGGATTTCTAACAATTCATTATAAAGCAAATCACATTTTATTAATGGCATGATTAAAGATTCTGTATATTAGTACTTGAATATACAAAAAGTATGCTTTTTTAAAAAAATATGGGCCATTCTCAATGTGGGAACTCTCTCCAACAAGATTTTAATCTAGATGGTAATTATCTATTGCCTAATAGATAAATCTCAAGGACTTCTCTGAGGCACACAAAGGTTAAATGATTTGCCAATGATTACGTGGCTAATAAATATCAGAGATGGAATTTGGCCCCATATCTTTCTGATACCGAGCCCAGAACTCTATTCATTATACTCTACTGCCTATCTTTAAATAGGTATTTTGTTTCTATTTATTTTGTAAAAACTGGGGGGGGGAAATCTCACAAATTTCACTTATGATTAGGAAATTTCTACTTTTGAGAAAATATATAAATAAAATTTGTTATTGTTGTTGTTCAGTGTTTTCAACTGTGTCTACCTCTTCATGACCCCTTTGGGATTTTCTTGGCAAAGATACTGGAGTGATTTTTCATTTCCTTCTTCATCTCAGGAAATTGAGGCAAACAGGGTTAAGTGACTTGGCCAAGGTCACATAGCTAATAAGTATCTGAGGCCGGATCCAAGCTCAGGTCTTCTTGACTCCAGCTAGCTTCCCCAAATAAAATCATATAGTTCCTTATTGACATTATGGATCATTCAATGTTTGGAGAGCATCTTTATGCCATTTTCGTCAAATTACAAAATTATCTAGAAAGCTACAATGGTCATTATGATAGACAAAATAAAGTGTTCAACATTAAGTCATAAAATGAGCCCTGGAAAACGTGAGAAAACATGGGATCTAGTTTCAGCTTTATCACTTAGTAGGTGTGTGACCCAAGTCATCTCTTAAGTTATTCTCTTTTTCTTTCAAACATCTTTAGAAGAAGCCAGTTTTTACTCTCAGAAAATCAATTTCACAAGTATAGAATAGAGGAGACATGATTGCAAATTATTTCTTTTTAAAAATATCTGTGGCCTTACAGAATTGAAAGAAATGTCAATATATAAAATAGGAACCAAAAAACTAACAAACAAAAATCCCCCAAAGTTAAAGCAATCTTAGCCTTAAATTATCTTCTACTCTGACTAGAACACGTTTGGAATATTATGTTAAGTTTGGGGTGCTACATTTTAGAAAGGCCTTTGACTAACTTGAGTACATTGAGAGGAAAGTGCCCAAAATTGTAAGAATTAAGACTATGGTATTAAAGGATCTTTTAAAGGAACTGAAGATATGTGGATGGAAGAAGAGACTTTTTTGTTACTTATGATAGCTATTTAAAAGTATTCTCAAGACTATCATAGGGAAGACAGTTTAAATTCCCTCTAATTGGCCCCAAAGGGCAAAACTAGGAGCAATGAATGGTGAGTGACCTATTTCCTGCTTATACTTTCTCCTTTCTTTTTAAATCTGCACAGTTAACACATTAGAAATAGCTGGCATTTAAGGTTTGTAAATCCCTTTACAAAATACATTATCTCATTTGATGTTCACAACTAGTGCTATTATTAATACAGTAGTGCTGTTAATATTTCCAGGTGAAAACTCAGGGTCAGAGAGATTAAATGACTTACCCAGGACCACCCAACCAACAAATGTCATATCATGGACTTAAGTCCAATCTAGGCCTTTCTTAACTCAAATTCTGATCTCTCTCCACACAGATGGCTGCAGAAATATAGCGGACTTGAGAAAGGAAGCAGTTTTAAGGCATGTAACCCATTGAGACAGAAATGAATGTTGGCTATGAACACAAGAAGGGCAGCAAGATGGTGCAGTGGATAGAAGGCAAGGCCTGGAGTCAGGAATACTAAGTTCAAATCCAACCTCAGATGCTAATTGTCAGTGGGACACCAGGCAAGTCACTTAACAATGTTTGCCCTGGTGTCCTCATCTGTAAAATGAGTTGGAGAAGGAAATGGCAAACCATTTCAATATTTTTGCCAAGAAAACCTCAGCTGGAGATCACAAAGAGTTGGACATGACTAAAATGACTGAACAACAGCAAATATTCACCAGAACAGACTTCCATTAACCAGCAGTTGTGAGTTTATCCCTTATGCGTGTTTTCTACATGTGTTTGTCACTTCCATGGTACTCAAAGTTTACGCCCAATTTTTTCCATAGACTCTGTATTCTTATGGGAAAACATGGGTTCTTTCTACATCACCTTAGTAAATATCCTTTTCAAAAGCTTACTGAAGCTACCAGCAGATAATCCATGGGAGCTACACCAAGGGGGACTCACAAGTGACTGTACTAGAAACTAAGTCCTTTTAGGGTTCCTTCTAGACCCTGATGCAAGGAGTATTCTGTTCTCTAGGCATCTAACCTGCTAGTACAGTGTAACTTGGTAGAGGAGACCCAGAGACATTTGTATTAACTGGAGCTTCAAACTCTGACTAAAATAGAGCAGATGAAAATTTCTAATTTGCCTAAAGATAATATAATTATTTAAAAGACAGATATGAAGACCTTTCATATGGAAGAAGAAATCGATTTATTCTGTTTGACCCAAGAGGTAATGACTAGCAGGAGACAGAATAATTTTCTTGTTGTTGTAATCAGGGATCATAGAAACATTTATCTAGAACTTGAAAGGGCTTCAAGGACAAGTCACTATAATCCCCTCATTTTACAGATAAGAAGACTGAGGCCATGGAAGTTAAGTGACTTGCTCATGCTCACAGAAGAAGCAAGTAACAGAGGCAGAATTGAACCCAGGTGCTCAGCTACCAGAAGTAATGCTCTTTCCAGAGCATCCTAATGTTGAAGTGAGGATTCCTAGTGTGGTGCTTAATAGACATTAATACACATGACTCAGTCTTGTCTATATGGCTAACAAGACATCATTTCTCATGAAATGCCTCATGAGAGTTATCTCTTAAGTTAATTTTTTACTGAAGTATTGATATTAATACTATAATAACATTTTAGCATTTTAAAACTGACTGTAACCACATGCTAATTGGTACTTTGTCTTCTTTTGTGAATAAAATAAATCAGTTAAGAACATACAAAACTTAACATAACTTCAAAATCAATGACCGAATACAAGAATTATACAAGAACTACTACAAAATATTTTCCCCAACCTGGACTGATTAGTTTCATTCTATTTTTCTCAGGTTCATTAGACCCTCTATATCTCTTTTGATAATCAAAACAAAAAAAATTTCTTAAGTAACATCTATGTACCAGACACTATTGCACTATACTAGCTCCATGGGGATGAAGAGGGAAAATTTAAAGTCTTTTCCCTTTAGGAGCTTCCACTTCAACTCGTTGTGTACACAATTTATGATCACAATTGTGAATATGAATGGGATGAACTCAGCCATAAAATGGAAAGAGAATAATGGAATGGATGCAAAAGCATATACCCTTCAAGAAACATGCTTAAATATCAATATAACAATAGAGTTAAACAAGTTGCTAGAGCATTTTTATGACTTAGCTGAATTCAGACAACCTCAACTTGAAAAGGTAAGAGTTGCAATCACGATCTCAGACAAAAAAAAAGGCAAAAGTAGATTTGACTTAAAAAGATAAACAGGGAAATTCAAATATTCTGAAAGGTACCATAGAAAAGAAGTTAATAATAATTAGCATATATGCACACAATGTATCTTAATGATTAAAAGGAAGAAAAAACTAAACAAGTTTTAAGATGAGCTAGTAAAAATATACTAGTGGAAGATCCTAATGCACTCTTTTTAGACCTAGATATATCCAATCAATAATAAACAAAAAAAGAAGTAATTGAATAGATTTTTAGGGGGAAAATGAGGTATGATAGATTCAAAGTAATCATTGCATAGGAATAGAAAAGATTACACATATTTCTGTCCTTTCCTCCAGTGACTGATTATAGTTTTTGACAGACAAAACAAAACAAACAAACAAACAAAGGCAAGCAAAGAGACCAAAAATAAAAAGACATGAAAATAAGCATATTGATTTAAAAACAATGTATATTAACCAAGACTCAGATTAAAAAAAATATCTAATGGTTTTTTTATTTAACTTGTTTTCTGTTAAGTAAAAATGTTTTCTTATTGCAAACTGTGAAATTCCAATTTTAAAACAAGCAAATAATCCGTACCCATAAAAAAGAACATTACAAATTTTGAGAGAAGACAATTGTGCTGACTTAACAAAAAATTAAAATCGGTGGACAATAAAAGGAAATATAATTTCATAAATAAATCAGTCTGTTTAAAACAAACAAAAATTGACTGCCATTTGTACTTCCTAGTGGTCTTTTGTAAAAAGTTGTGCCCATGGATTTTGGTTTTAGTCAATTATTTTTAAATATTTCAGAGTCAAATTCACTATAATTATGTAGGGTTGATCCAAGTATAGAAAGCTCATTGCCAACCACATATAATAAAGCTATATTGTGCATAAGGTGAATGAAAAATAATGATTTTGTCTAATTTACTTGACTTTTTTTCTGTATCAAAATCATTGACATATCAAGTTGAAAGGAGTTTGGGGATTTGTAACATTAAATCAGATGATTATTCTTAAGAAAGGACTTTGATTTAGCTCTCAACAGACAAAATTCAAAATGCATGCTTTTCTTAGCCTATAGGAATACTCCTTGACTTTTGTCTTTAGTTGGGTATGGTAACTAACAACCTTGCCTATGACTAAAGATCTGGCCTCATATACTTATCAAGTAGGAGCTTTCTAGTCACTATAACTCAGAAGATAGGAGATGAGACAGTTAGCTGCTAGCTTTGAAAACATGAGGTTCAGACATTAGTAGGAGAGAAAAGCTCAATAATTGCTAGTTATTAGTGTACATACATACATACATTTGTCCATATGTGTATATCTAAAAGTTGTAAGATCAGTGAAGCAAGGTCCGAAGTAACCATAGGAAAACAGGAGGGAATAGGTTCAAAGGGAGCAACTTGATAACATCACTGGAGAACATCCACTGCCCTGCAGCCTTAGAGGTGTGAATTGCTTCTCTAACTATGTGCATTGACAACACATTTTTTTCTATATAAAAATCTCAATACATTAATCAATTAATCAATCAATCAATCCAAAAACTTTTATTAAACAACTGTGATTGGCATTGTACTAAGTGCTGAGGATACAAATATGAAGAAGAAAAAAAAGAGTTCCTGCCCTCAAGAAGCTTGCAATCTAATGGAGGGAGACAATACATAAAAGTAAGCTGAAAGCTAGGGAAAAGGGATGGAGGACCTACCAGCAAAGGTACCTAATGAGAAGGTATGGTAAGAAAATTAAAGAAGTTTCAAAGTGGTGCAGCCAAGTGAGAAAAGAGATGTTCTGACCTAGGCCACCTCCTTAAATTGAGCTTTTGGAGTTCATGGCTTCACCCTTCAATCAGAGGGACCAAGGGTGGTGATGAGATGAAGTCCCCTAAGGCTGATGGATATTACAGGATGATGATATTTTCCCAATAATTAACTTTTTGAGGCATGGTGGAAAAGTCAGAGAAATTCCTAAATTGTGTAGTCAGGTGAGAAATGGGATGTTCTTTACATGAAGATACATTAATTTTGTTCTTTAACTATGTATTCCCTTTTGTATGTCTTTCTGCTGTATTTTTCTCCATGGAGGTTTTCAAATAGAGGCTGGAAGACCACTACTTTGGAATGTTATAGTGAAAATTCCTTTTGTATGTGTGCTGGCTGCTGAGGTCTCTTACTACTATGAAAATTTGTGATTTTGTGAGTTCAGTAATTCCTTTTTGCATTTTTCTGAGTAAGAGGAAGGGGTTTTTGTGTTATTTGACTGTGATTTGTTTTTATTTTTTTAATAACAGCAAAGTGTTAAATTTCAAATTGTTAAATTCTAAAGGATACCAATATCTTATATACGTAAGATATTTCATGCAGACTTCTGAAGCTTTTTTCTACTCTGAATACTTTAATGTAAATACCTGTGTTCCAATTATAAACAATTCTGCCTTCATGTTGTTGCTAAAGCCACTAATATAATATCCTATAAAAACAACATCTTGAGGAAAGTAATACAGCGCTATCTGTGAGAATGAACAAAAAACAGTAACACATGAGTAGATTAGTACTCTGGACAACTTCTTACTTCTCAGAGATAAGATCTTGTTAAAAGCTCCTAGGACAAAAAGATGTGTTCCCACAAACTGTGGGTCTTCCATGAAATAACTCTCTCTTGTGTTTTCTCTCTTCAACTTCTAAAATTATTTTCACTCAAAAAAATCCCCAAACAACAACCCCAGTACTTTAGGGCTCTGGTGACTTAAATTCTAGGCATTACTTTAAGATAGTGAGTACTATAGATCGTAAAACTGCTCTGCTAAGAAGAGTAGCCCCTTGAATAGCAGTAGAAAGAATAAGGTCCAGTAATCCACAGCTGGGAAGTAGCAAGGTTTTTGTCCTTGTCTCTGCTATCCTGTGACTTGTAATAGCTGAGAACTCTTGAATATTCATTTGTGACAGGGTTTCTTAACACCTATGTGTGATTATGCACTTTTGGCAGTCTGGAAAAGCCTATGGAACCCTCTTGAGAATAATGTTTTTTATGCACATGAAATAAAATACATATGATTAAAAAGAAAACTAAAGATTTATGATATTTTTCCCCATTCATGTTGTTGTTCATCCTTCATTTTTTGAAGAGGACCGTACAGTAGGGTGATGGCTTGATTTGTGCATGAATTGGATTTAAGTGAGGTACATCAAAGTCATCAGCCTTCCTCGCAGTTCCTGAGTCATCAAAGTCCAGTAGAAAGACAAAAGTCAGGACAACTGGCAATGGCCATGGGATATAATGGACGACTTTGCTATCTTTGATGTCTGACCAATTTCTAACTACTCCACAGCACCTGCTTCAACTGTCTTTATGACCTTTGGAACAGATCATTCTTATCTGCCCATTCTATAGGAGGAAGTCTTCATATGCTTGGGGTAGACATTCCCCTCCCTCACCAATAGATTTGAGGTCTAACCATCCATGAACACTGTCTGTGAAATCCAAGCACAGATCTCCAAATGTTAAGAATTCCTACTTTGTCTCTGTCTCTCTTTGTCTCTCTGTGCCTACTTGTCTATCTCTGTCTCTGTCTCCCTTACTTCCTCTCACTCTCATTTCATTGGTATAAGGAGCTCTGATTTTTTTAAAACACAAATCTGACCACATCACTCTTTCATTCCGTGCAAATTACCTCCATTCTGTAATTGATAGCCTTGGTGAGTTGCCTGGGGTCACTTAAGTTGCCACAGCTAGTTTGTGTGAGAAGCTAGACCTGAACTAGGGCCTTCCTGACTCTGTGACATCAGCTCTTTCACCACTGCCTTTGCCCATTGTATGTTATCTGTGACTAAATCATCAGGTACTTCCCATATACTTTTTTTTTTGGTTGGGCAATGGGGTGAAGTGACTTGCCCAGGGTCACACAGCTAGTAAGTGTTATATGTCTAAGGTGCTCTATCCACTGCACCACCTAGCTGCCCCCCTGTATACCTTTCACTAGGGTAAAATTCTAGTGTAAAATTTACAGCACATGATAAAGATGGTATTTAGGTAACTTTTAAATCTTTCAGTAGAAGATCTCTCCAGCTAAAACTTCAAAAGCTAATAAAAGACACTGATGTATATACTCATTCTCTGAGGATCAGAGGAGGAAGACAGGCCATTTATCCAAAGAGCTAGAATAGACAGCTCAGAAACCTTTAGGGACTCAGTCCAAAGGCACCAGAATTGGCACCAAAAGCATCACTAAAACACTGTTTTGAGCAGCAGAAGGAAGGGAAGGGAAGCACTTGCTTTATGCCACTGGTGTTTTAAGGCTCCAATTACTATGATTTTATTAGAGTCTTTGCAGTCCCATCAAGGGTCATAGTAAGCTCAGTCACATGGCCCACAGGGATGAGGATGATGGGAAGTTTAAGGTTGGCCTATGAAAACCAAAAAAAAAAAAATCCTGTGTAGAATAATAATAATAAAGAATCAGATGAGGCACTGAGGGATAGTAAATCTAAGGTTTGTTACTCTGCCAAAAGATGTATGTAGTTTTCCTCCCAAATCTGTTGTTTGTGTTACTGCCAAAGTCACCAGTATAATGTCCATTAAAATAACATCTTCAGAAAAATAGCACATTGTCAGTGCTGTTAGTGAGAATGAAAAAAAAAAACGAGAGAATGATACTCATGATAACTTCTTGCTGCCTCTACTGAGCAACTATGGAAAATCATCACTTGTGAAAAATGATGGGGCCTTTAGCACTAATCCTAACAATTGAAACTGCCAAATTTCATACCTCTGGCCAAATGTTACACAATGATTAAATTGAGAGGGGGATTCTATAGCTATTATGTCAGTTCAAAGTCATGAATATGTGGGAAAAGAAAGATCTTTTGTGAAAGGCAGCCTACATGTAGGATTAAGCCCTGTTGTAGACTGATACGATTAAATTTCCCTTTAGCTTTCTGCATTGATGGCAACAAACCTGTAAGTGAAGATAATGTTCATCTAAAAGACCAAGGCCATTTGCTCTCATGCCACTTTACATAGTTATATTGTGACTTTTTAACATAACAATAGTATACAAGAAAATATTTATCAGGATACTTTTGAACTTAATATTTCTACATTAGGAATCATTGACACATGAATATCTTGAAACTCTGAGAAGAAACATAACACTATAGAATAATCAAATGTTAGAGCTAGAAGGGACCTTGGCAATCATTATTTCAAGTGCTAAATCCAGGGCCGTTTGCCTGGGCCATTTTGTCAAATGGAGAAAAAGAAGAAAATCATCATCAATTGTTCCTCAAGAAAGGAGTACCCTGAAATGCCCTGCGCTCATGGATGCAGTGACTTGAGTCTCCTACATAACTTGATACAATAGATATTTTTTCATACCATAACTTACAGTTATGCTATTCTAGTGTTATTAGTTATTGTGGGTAAGTAGATCTGTTGAAAGTCACATTTTTTATAAATCAATGTTTACACTGTTGGGTGTTTACTTGATCAAGAAAGCTTTCAGAAATTGCTTGTGACCAAAAAGACTAGAATAAAACATTCAGTAGGAATGTAAAAAATAACAGTATGTTCTATGGAGCTTTTTTCTAGGTGTTTTTATTTGCTGTATCTCCCCAGAAATTACTTTTTTTTTTTTGAGTTTCAATCTGCAACTTGGGAAGCTGGAATTTCTTCCCATTAGAGATATAGTAATAACTTCGTAATTAGTGAATTCATTGTCACACTGCATAATCAGCTCATTGAATACATACATTATATTTTTAAAAAAAAAACCTTGATAGTAACATAGCTGTCCCATTAAAGTCTTGATTAACTTTATAACAATAATGCAATATCATTATACGTTCATAAATTAGCAGACAAATTGGATATATATCAAACAACAGTCTTGTATCTTACAAAAGTGAAGAATGTTTAATTTAAAATAATACAAGGCTAGCAACATTAATTTCTTATGGGGGGATTTAACAACTTAACTCAAAATGTAAGGCAAAAATTATAATATCTCAGCAGTTTTCTGTTAAATGTTTCAAGGAATGCCATACGGCCCCTGGGCACTGCATGACATACAGTAGTATCAAAAGCAATTGATGTGTGTAATGACAATTGAGATTATCCATTACAGATGAGCTGACCTACCCAGATTCAATTCTGCTGCTCTTGTTTGGTCAGCAGGTACCTTTCACCATCTGCTTCTCTTGTCTCAGCTGCATCTTTTCTCCGGTTGTACACTGGGCACCTGAATGGATAAGCATGTTTGATATGATACATACCCTTTAGGCCATGGAATGTTACAATTCTTTCTACAAAATTTTCATAGTAATAGTAGCATTTTTTTTTATTTTTCATCAACCGAAAATAATTTTAGGGCAAAGCAAAATGAGATATCAAAATTTTGAACATGAACATAATATATGCTGTGTAATGCTTGTATACAGCACTTAGCATCATGCCCAGCACATAGTAGGTATTTAATAAATATTTATTGACTGTATAACTAATGGAGATTACTACTACTTGCAATGTTTTACTAATATTTTTATGAAAGAAAAAGTAGCTCTGCCTGCTAAAATACTGTGTATGTTATTGACTGTCCCTATGGCCCAATAAATGCTTTTAATTAAAATTAAATAGTATTTTAAGAGGAAATCTATGAACAATTCTAGGTTGTTCTTTCTGTAATATTTGTTCCCACAAACTTCAGAGTTTCGCAATTATGAAGCTCAATATTTTATTACTTTGCTTCAAATCATACACCCTAAAAATATAATACATTCTTCTGGAAAGTCATACTCTGATGCTTTTTTGTGGCGTGGTTATTATAGCTCTCAAAGGCAATGTTCATGGAACACAACCTCTGATAGATCTACCATGCTGGAAAGGTAGTGAGTATAGTCATAACAATATATTAAGTTCTATTATTTTGTGAGAGTCCAAATGTGTCAGCAGGTTCCACAATTGTAGTGGAGAAGATAGCTGTTTATAGAAACCCTAAGTTATTCTTTCTGCTTTTCATGTGTTCTGTTTTAAAATAGAAATATTTTATGTTTAAAAAGTTTCATCAACGCACACTCACACATACATATATATGCCTATGTATATGTGTGTGTGACTCATTTCCAGTAGCAGTGGTGGTAAACAAGTAGTGACAAAATAGCAGATATAGTCCCTTATACACTGCATGAGGAAGTAGAAATGGCATGAAAAAAATGATAAGAGTTGTTGGACTAGAGATCAAGTATATACAAAGTAAAGTTATTACCATTTTGAGGTCATTGATGGATTAATGTTCAAAAAACAATCTATGAAAAAAGGAAGGACATCTAATTTTTGGAAAAATTTATGAACCTTATTCTTTGGAAAAAATGAATTTCAACTTAAATACAAAGTAAAAAAAAGGAACAAATTTAAATACTAAAACTAAAATAATACAAAAAGGGAGGGAGGAAGCATTGCCATGTACACAGCAGAATATGAGAGGATTCAAAATACACAACAATAAATTTCCATTTCAAGAAAGCCTATATAACAAATATTACACATTGTGTTGAGAGCTGTCCATCTTTCTTTGCTTCCTTGTAAGTTTTATTTTGTTCTCTATTGTGCACTTTTTACTTTGTCCTTTTATCCCCCTTACTCCACCCCCCACTCCCAAAGACTACAAGTAAGAATGGAAATCACCATATGTGTATATATACTTATACACATTACATACACATATACATACATACATAAAGATATACATACATATACCTGTACATACACACACTTGCCACATGCATATACTTAAATAGTTATAATCATACTTGTATATAGACATATGCATTCACATGCATCTGTGTAAGACCTTATTATACTTATCTGTCCCTTGTTTCTCTGAAGGTAGATAGCCTCTTCTTTCATAAGTCCAAGTCTTTCCATAAGGACTTTCCAAGTCCACCAACTCATTTCATACATCACAGCAATATTCTAACCTTATATTGTCTAGTTGTAACTTCCTGTGGTTGAATTCTTTCTCCTTTGCCTGCTCATTATTATTATTATTAATTATTTTAATTTGTAGCAGCATATTTTTTGTAATCACCTCTAGCCCTGGGATATGGGGGATGGTGCCTCTGCCCAGATCCTCATTCAGTTCTTCCCTCTGGACTGGGACTGAAACCAAGACCTCTAGCCTCCTGTAAGTATCCCCAGCCAACAGCATCCCCACCCCACTGTTTTTGCACTCACCTGTAATGTGCTGGTTCCTTCTCTCCCAGGCCAGGTCTTAGCAGCACAGCTGGGTCTGGCATTCCTTATCAGCAGAGCTTCCCTCAACCTTCCCTGGCTCAGATGCCCAACCGCCCTTTGTATCCCAGAGGTAAAAGTTCCTGTGGTTGGATCCGAGGGAGCCCCCAATCCCAGCTAATCCCAGGGCTTGAAGCTTGTTGTTTAAGTGGAACTAGACTGGAAGTGTTTATTCTTTGCAGGGACCAAACCTCATCCTGGGATTTTTCTTCAGATCTTCTCGAATTGTCCCAGGAGGACCACTGTCCTCGTATATGTGTGTGTGTGTGTGTGTGTGTGTGTATGTATGTACCACTCTATGTTCACCCTAAGGTGCTATTTTATCTTGTTTGTGGGGAAAATCTGGACAAGTTGGAATTTTCTGAACTACTCTGCCATCTTCCCAGAATCCTCTGAGCCTTATTATTCTTAAAAAAAAATTGATAGGCAATATCAATAATTACTGGATTTTATGCCTACTTTACCATCTCTACAAAATTTTAGTGAGATAAATTAAAAACCTTAGATAAAAACCAAGAATCTGTAAGCTTTGTGAATATACCATACTCCTGAAAATCTAGTCAGCCAAAAGTTCAGTTGAGAAATAGTTTGAATTGTCTATTAAAATAATGCTTAAATTTGTCAAAATAGATAATATTGACATGAATTATCCAACATTTCTTTTCCATGATTAACTTTTAGCATAGTAGTTCTTTTTTAAATATAAGTGCTGAAATATATGGAATTTTTAATAAAAAATTCAGGAAGCCCAGATGATTCTAGGTAATACAAGAAAATTCAAAAGAAAAGAAGTAGTCAATCCTTAAAGAAGCTCTGATTTCTAAGAGCTGGCTATTCAGGATAAAACACTGATTTTTCTGCATATATTCTCTAGAACCAACAAACTGGATAGGAAGCTCTATTTCTTACCCTTGCACCTTATATAGATGGGGCTCATTTTCTGATTTCTTTGTCTTCAGCATTTGACATATTATCATATGGGTGCTTGCTATTAACCATCAAAGCTCAAAGTTTTGTGACAATTTTGTTCCAGTACTGACTGTTAAATAAAGCTGGAAGCTAGAGGCATGACTTGATTAATTAAGCTAGGTCTTCATTAATATCTCTGTTCTTGGTTCTATTTTTAAAAACTATATGGCATGTCAAATACCATTTACTTGGGTTTTTTTTATGTATAGTTAAGATACTTTACTTTTTAGTGACATATTTTTAGAGATTGTCCAGATTTTTGGATATACCTTAATTATTAAGTAGGATTTTGATGCAACAAAATTGACTTCTTTCAATTCTTTTAACTTCTCACCAACATTGAGAAAGTAGAAGGCTGAATAGCCTAAATGGGTGTCTCTAATCTTGATATGAGTATATTTTGGGAAATGGGATAAAGAATGATTGAAGTACAACTATCATCCTTGCTTCTCAATTCCAATTGTCACATAAAATATCTAACTTTCTTTTCTTTTAAACAATGTGAAAAATATTGTTACAATTGACTGAGGGACAATAGAATTGAAAGCAAATGTATAAATATGCAACTTCCTACTTGCTTTCATACTTAGAAAACATTGTAATTTTGTTCTATAGTTATTCCCTCTATTAAAACAGATCATAGACTCTCCATTCCTCTTTATCCTGGGTGATCCTTGTCCATATTTTAGTATAAATTCTCCATACTGAATATACTGAAAGTTTTCTTCTTATTCTCTTATTATCTTTGAAGTACAAACATACCACCTGATGTTGTCAATCAGATCACTTCCTTTTGTAAAAGATAAAAATAGATACAGGGACTGGACTTGTGATTTAATCAGGAGAGAGAACTCCCAGGTGAGGAAACTATCAATGTAAATCCATACCTTCTCTTTTCTAATCATAAGTATTCTTAATAATGTTCTTTGTAGCACATATGGTTGGCAACTAATCACTGCTAACATGTAATGACTTACACCTAGAATGCATATTTCCATTGCCATTTTGTCTATTTATAATTTTAATTATGAGGTAGTGATGTTTCAAGATTCATAATTATACAGCATCATTAGATTATTCAGACTTAATATCTGCACTTCTGCAATGACAAGCAGTTTGAATTATTGAAAATATTGCAAAATTTCCTAAATACAATTCAACCTGAGATTCTTTCTTTAAGTTTCAGTTTCAGTTCATTATCCATATACAATGCTCATCCAGGATACACATACTCATGGACTAAGTCAACCCTTTGAACAACTGGAAATCCTTTTTGTTTTCTTTTCATTGTATACAGAACATATTCTACAAGGCTGGAAAACATCTTTATGTTGTGTTTTGGAAACGGGAAGGATCTTTACTAAGATAAATGTGATACAGAACACTGTATTATCTTTAGGCTACTACAAGTAAAGTCATTTTTCAAAAGGCAGCATTCAAGTGTTGATATTATAAATTCATAGAAGAAAAATTATTTAATTGTAAACTTCTTTATATAGGTAGATTCTCACTACATTTTTTCCCATGCTAAACATTTTTAAAAATTTTAAAAACTAAATGCAGATGATATCCTAGATTCTGAGCATCTGTGCAAAAGGGCCATAAATACTGTCACTTGTGTTTTGGCATGTAGCAGTCCATCCCCAATTCTAACACTAAATAAACTGAGGTAGTTCAGTGTATCCTACTTTTTTCCCCCCTCTACATCATGGGCTTTGGGTAAGAAGTAAAGAACTAGAGTAACCTCTTCTTGCCATCAGCTTATGCTGTCCCATATGTTTGAGGTCTCTGAGTTTGGTGAATCAAAGAGAAAGGCAGAGAGAACAATTATAAAGGAGAAAAGGTATTCCCTGTCTTCCTATAAAATTGATTTTCAAAATACAGACCAAGGAGTAATGGGTGGTCTTTTATGATATTAATATTTATATAGTGATTTGACCTCTTTTAGGTATAAATGTTAAAGGCTATACTTATTTCAATATAAACTGACTAAATAGAGGGTATCTCTTTGCCTTTCCCTTTAGACACTGAATGGTTCTTTTGTATTGATGAAAACTAAGAACACATCTGTCACTATAGTTATGTCATGGGAGAGGAGAACAAGTGTATAAGACATGAGAAAAAAAAGTGGAATGAAGCCAAGAGGAGAATTTTTTAAAAAGCAAAGAGTTCTAGGAAAAAATGATTTTGACAAAACAGAATATGCTTCTCAGGAAAAAAAAAACAGGGAGTTGAAGTCATGATATCAGATAAACCAAAAAGAAACAAAAATCACAATATGAACAAAGATAAACAAGGAAATTGCATTATATTTAAGGAAGACTTAGGTAACAAAAGCATTATCAATACTAAATTTTTATACTCTAAAAAGCATAGCACTTAAATTCATAGAGGAAACATTAACTGAATTGTAAAAAGACCCAGATGGTTACACAATAATAGGAGACTTTATTATATCCCTCACCTATTTGTGAAAATCTAAGGGAAAAAAATAGGGGAAAAGAAACATATAAAACGAATGTCCAATCTTTCAAGCTAAAAGTCCATATACTACTTTCTGAATAGAAACAGAAAAATAAACATTTCTCATTACTGTACAGTATTTTTACAAAAAAAAAAGAAAGAAAATATAGTAAGGCACATAGAAATTGCAAGTAAATGTAAAAAGACAGAAATAATAATATATCCATCACATATCACAATTTATTAAAATTGTAATCAATTGAGGTAGCAAGACAAAAGATATAGAACTAAACAGAGACAATAATGAAACCTTTAATAACTTGTGTATCAAGAATTAAATCACCCAAATGCAAAATAAATAAATAAATAAATGTGGCAAAAGATGGAAATAGTGAATGGAAGAGTGCTTGTGGAAGAAAAGGCACATTAAAAGATGCTGGTCAAGTTGGAAATTAGTATTCCCATTCTGGAAAGCAATTGGAAATTATATCAATAAAATGGAAAATGCACATATATGCTCATATATCTTGATCTAGACATTTGATGAGTAGACATATACCTTAAGGAGATAATTGATGAAAAAATTGCTCCAAAATATTTTTAGCAACACATTTCGTGGTAGTGAAGAACTGCCAAAAAAAAGAAAAGAAAAAGTAGATATGCCTGTCAATTGGGGAACAGGTTTTAAAAAAAGGTTCATTAATGAAATGGAATACTACTACGCTGTGAGAAAAAAATGAACATGATGAATGCAGAGAATCATGGAAAGATTTACATTAACTGATTTGAAGTGAAATATATAGAGTAAAGAAAACAATATACACAATGACTACAACCATGTAGATGGAAATGACAACCACAAAATAAAAGTTTGTCCCCAAAGAAGAGGTATGAAAAGACATTTCTTCCCATTCCTTTGCAAAGTTGGGGTATGTGGAGAGGTTCTATGAGTGTAGACCAACACACATATGATGTCAGATTCTTGTAATATGTTAATCAGATTTGATGATTTTTTTTCTCTTATTTAAATGTGTGTGTGTGTGTGCGTGTGTGTGTGTGTGTGTGTGTGTGTGTGTGTTAAGTAGAGTTCCTTGGGAGGTGGAGGAGTGAAATAGGAAAATTTGGGTAGCCTAAAAATAACACATACCCACAAAATAAATGTAACACAATAAAGCATATGCTTCTTGGATAACTAGTAGAATCAATTCAGGATTAAAGGGTGAAAAAAAATAATCCTCAGGGCATTGCCAGTTAGAGTTACAATAGAGAGATTAGACACAATTTTGGGAATCAGAGATAGATGGACATAGCTACTACCACTGGCCTTTAAACATACACTCTAATTGTATTCCATTTGTACCTTATGAATAAAATTATTTTGCATTAATGCATTATTACACATAGTACTGTGTACCATTATGTAGATATTCTAATCACTTAAAAGTGATTCCTCCCTCTTCAAATCCTTCAATCTGTTTTAGCTTTGTATAATGGAAAGTACACTGACTCTGGAGCCAGAGGACATAGCTTCTAATGCAACTACGTTTACAAACTCTGAAACTTTTGACAAACTATTTGAACTCTGAGCTCTAGTTCTTCAACGATAAAATCAATAAGTTAGATAATATGTCCTATGAGGTCTCTTCCAGATCTAGATCTATGCACTAATACAGTATTCAAACATATTTTGAAATGAGAAACTGTATGTAAAGCAGGTGTTCAATGCTTAACATAATGGAAGATATCATCATCATTGTCATTGTCAATATTACTACATGTGATTATATAACTTTCAAGTAGTCCAAACAAAAATCCTCATAGGGCTACAGAACTAGGTGAGGACTCAGAAGTCTTTCAGTCCAACTTGTACCTAAGAGATGACTCCCATCCACAGCCTAGGTGGTCATTTATTTTCTATTTGAAAATATCCAACAGGGAGGAACACACTTATTTTTTGCAACAGCCCACTCCACTGTTTAACAACACTGCTCATTGGGAAGTTTTGTTTTTAACTTGGTATCTTCTCAGTGCATATTATCATACTCTTGAAGACTGGCCAAAAGTCTGATTACTCACATGATGACTTACTAGGAGAATCAGAGGATGTGGGGTTATTTTCCTGAGAATGTAGTCATGGAGGAGAGCTCCTCTCTCTTAAACTCTCAGATAGTGGCAGAGATGTAGCAGCTGGCTAGTGAGCAGCTGGCTGTCTGCCACCCGTTTATAATGTGGCAGTGTCTATCTTTTTGTTTCTGGCATCAATTAGTGAGTCTTTTCCCACTGGACAAACATATGGGCCTAGTGCCAGTTGTTCTGAGTATCGCGGAAGGTGTTATGTAGTACTACTTCAGTTCAAGTTTAGTTCCTCTCTGGTCTCCTTAGGCAAGAACCAGACATAGAGAGCTTTTTGACTCTTACCCTTTGGCTCACCCTGCAGGTGGCAAATACACATATTTTATCTGGGAGGTAGAGGAAGCAGGCAACTGCCAATTAAGTGGCAGACAAAGCTCATCTTCAAGGTTCACCACATCCAAAGACCTCAGGCAACTTTCTCACCCTTGCCCCACAAATTAGCAATTTTCTCTTTGTTTAATTTTTTTATGCTACTATTTCATATGGTGTCTCATTTTAAAAAGACAATTGCAGGCCTCCTTTCTATTTTGATTGATTGTTTAGAAATTAATATATTTTCATTTTATATTATCATTACTTCTGAATATTCCACTTTCCTCTCCTTCATTCATCAAGCTGTCCCTTGTAACAGAGGGAGAAAAGTCAAAGAGAAGGAAAAGAAAAGAATGAATTTGATGAAATTGGTATCACAAACATGAGAGTCAGCATATGGCTAAGGTGGACAATGGGAAATTTTTACTTAGGTGGTTTGAAAACAAAAAAGATTGGGAAAATTATTCTCCTAGAATATCAGGAAGTCTTTTGGCATTCTTTCTTTGACCATGATCATCTCCTTTCTAGAAATGGGATAGAGGAGATAGAAACAACAAGAATTAGCATTTACATAGCTCTTTAAAGTTAGCAATGCATTTTACAAATATTATGTCATGTTATGCTTATAACAACCTCGGGAGGGAGATGTGATTATTATCCTTATTTCTACAAATGAGAAAACTGAGGCTGAGAGACGTTGAATGATTTGCCTACTGCAAATGTGCAAAAGCACATTATGATATGTGCAGCTGGTTAGTTCATTTGTCTAAACCTTGATCCTAATGAGACCAAGGCTGTAAGCTTCATTTTGATACAATATAGTTATCTTCACTCCTTTCCACAGCTAGTTAAGTGTCTGGAGCTAGATTTGGATTCAGGTCTTCCTGACTAAAGTCTACTCTTTAAACTAGCTTCTTAAGGGAAAAAAAAAAGTCCCTCCTGTTTAGACTAAAGGTTAAAATTTTTGAAAACCAACTACAGAGGTTTGTAATTTTTGTATTTATGCACAATATAGGATGTTTTTTGTTTCTAACAGGAAATACATTTGCATAGTGAGAAAACTTTTAAAATCTCTCTTTATACATGCATATATGTATGTGGATACTTATATTAGGATATGTACATGTATATATTCTTTAAATATACACATGCATGTGCATATCTATATAGCTGTATATACTATATGCACACATAGATGTACACATAACTACATACATAACTCTGCATAATGCAACATAATACATTAATGAACATACTTTTACACATATAAAGATGTGTACATATGTATTCATATGTGTGTGCCTATGCATATAAAAGTGTATATACAGAATCATATACATATATGTCAAGGCAAAGGGTAAAACTAAGTTCTATATTCCCAAATAATAAAGAAATCTTAGTATCACTATAACATTTGCATCATCATTGTGTTGGCATTAGTGCTACATTTTTAATTAGAAAAAATATTTCTATTCATTTACTCTTATGTGTTGAAATCTTACGTGTAGATATATTTTATTTATAAGGTGGGTAAGTGCGAAAAGTCTTTAAAGTGGAGATCTTGTAAGTAAGCTAAAAGAAATGGCAACCAAGTGAATAAGATATCACATCAGCATCCTAACCATTTCACAGCCTGGAGACAACTGCACCGAAGCCAACACAAGGGCAAACAGAGGCTGCCAATGAGCCAGATGCTATCGCTGAAAAGAAATTTTTGCAGCTCAGCATCTGGGTCTTGTGAAAGCCATCCAGAAAGAATGAGGACAAGTAGCACATTGTGGAGTGGGACAGAAAACTGGATTACCCAGGCTGAGCATGTGCTGAAACAACTTTTTGGAGTAGTGTTTATAACCAAGTTTCATTAATATGACAAAAAGAGAATGAATGTATTTTTCATTTACTTGTCTTTGTTTATACTCTTTAGAGCCAGTAAAAATTCAAGTTCTTGTAGGACAAGGATAATTTCTCTCTTTCTTTCTTTTAATTTATATTCTTAACATTGAGCACAGTGCCCGGCATGTAGAAAGTGCTTAATAAATGTTTGTTGAAATAAACTGAAAAGCCTAAACACAGAATTGAGCGGGCGTGCGATCAGTTTCTGCTCAAAAGTGAACAATGCATCGATGAAGGCATTTACTCCCTGGCATATTTCTAACAGTACATTTTCCACTCACTGGCATGTTTGACGTATATTACATCTGCATTATTGGGGTAACGTGATGAAATATATTAGAGATAATGTCTTGTGGATAAAGAAATTCGAAGTGGAAACATTTGCTTTTCGCATTCCTGTGTTTGTAAAAAGATGAGGAGATTCTAAGTTCCAAGGTCCCCGTGTTTGCTTCCTATATAAAGAGTTTCAATATAGGAGACAACTTATCCATTTGAAAACACGTTGAAAAGCAGTGATTAAAGGTACTTTAAAAGAATTAATTCTAGCACTAGAAGAAAAGATGTATTTGTTTATCTGAAATTATTCTACAGCATTTTTAAGGAATGCATCTCTGTCTGGACAAGGATAAATGACCTTTAAGAAAGGAAACTGATACCATGATTTCTTGTACATTTGAGATGAGTATGTATGCTGAGCACGGTGGGGCTATAGCAATAATATTCCATATTATTGCTTCCTTATTCATCCAATAGTTTGAGAGTGGGTTAAATACCATGTCATTCACTGTCATTATCTGTGCCTTACCTTTTAAGAACGACGCAGCACTCTGTTGTGAAGTTATAAGCCTCGTTTATAGGCCTCATTTCCTGGCAACAGTCTTTTGGCATTAGACCATGCTCCCTCAAGTAGACTATGCATCTATAAAAAGAGAGTACATTATTATAAGCATATACCATTTAAATTTTCCCATATAATTTGTGGTGTGGAATATTTATACAAAAAAGTCATAGCCGAGGGAAAAATAAATAGCACATGTTTCTAATTAAGCATACAACTCCAGATCCTGCTACCATTTTCTGTATCTGGCAAGTCATTTTGCTACATTTGCTACTGAAATGCATAAATCAACTATGGTTTTAAAATTTCCTATATGGCAAAATCTTTTTTTTCTTCCTGACAGTGAAATAAACTCATTTTCCCTCTAAATAAAACTTTGAAAGCTCCCATCATTGAAAGCAAGGTGATAATATTATTACTTTTTAAATGAGATAAAAGTGCAAATGTTTTTGTAACATCGGAATTACAGAATTAGCTCTGTTCATTTAAATCAATTTCACCTTATAGATTAGTGTCCTCCCTCCGTCAAAGGATGTGTACTTTAAGAGTGAAAGTATTAAATGTTAAATCTGCAAAAGTGTATGTATAGTATATGCGACTGGTTAGCTCATTTGGCTACAGCTTGGTGCTAATGAGGCCAAGGTTGTGGGTTTGATCCCCACATAGGCTCGTT